>NW_028324315.1:8481495-8793995 GCF_058129835.1 Hydra viridissima | reverse complement strand
AACAAGCCACAAGAGTAGAGGCAAGAATATTTGGTATGATTTTATATATGTAGTTCAGGCTAAAAATTCGTAATTCCAAAAAATCTACGTACTGAGCATAGTGATTTTTCTTGTAAATGCAAGAAAAGCCATTATACTCAAGGGGTTAATGCATTTTTTTTATTCAGGGGGAAAACCGGGAAAACTTAGGGAATGTTTGGAAAAACTCAAGGAAATCATTATACACATTATTTCATTATACACTTTCATAATAATCAGGAAAAGTCATTTCTTTTTAACAGAAGAATTGTTTAACGTAACCAGTAAGAAAATAAATTAACGTAATAACTTGCGTTGCCAGTATAAATTATTTCAATTTCAAAAACTGTATGCAATTGAATACAAAGAAGAAAATAAAAAAACCATTTTAAAACTCTGATATTTAGATTTTTTTTATATCATAATGTTATTTTAAATTTATACAATGTTAACAACCTCTTCATACTTCGATGGATGTATATGTTCACCGATCGCAACGCAGCAGCAAATTCCTGAACAACACCCAGTTCCCCCAGCTATGTACTTAATAACTGCAACACCATTACAAAATGTTGTAGTCATATGAAGCGGATTAACACATGCTGCTATACTGCCAGCAAGGCAAAGTGCCCCACAAACCGAAGCACCGCATTTGCCTAAAAGTGCTGCGCCGCCAAGCGTACTCCAACAAAAAACCTTAGCGACTTCCATTTGGTTGTTTTATTCCTAAATGTAAATTTATGATTTATAAAAATATTAATATTTTATATTAACATAATTTATAAAAAATATTAATGCATATTTTAATATTTAGATGGAGATTTTAATATTTAGATGCATATTTTAATATTTAGATGCGTATCTTAATAATGTTCAAGTCATCAAATTCTTGAAAGCAAAAAAATATTCAAACTATACATTATTTGTATTTTTATAAACTGAGACTGAGCAGTGGACGTCTTTAGGGAAAGAGAAAATACTTCAAAGTAAACTAGAGAAATTAAACCAAAGAAACAGGTGTGGAAAGGTGTCCAAAAGTTACCACTACACAAAAAACTATAAAAAATTGGTTCTAGCAACTTATAGGACTTGAACGATTACACTAGATTAAGATGACAAATGATCCACAAGTTTGCTAAATGTACGCTACCTAGAACAAAAAAATTATTATTATTATTATTGTTATCATCATTATAATTATTATTATTATTATTATTATTATTATTATTATTATTATTATTATTATTATTATTATTATTATTATTATTATTACAATTGTTATCGTTATTATTACTATTATTATTATTATTATTATTTTTATCATTATTATTCATATTATTCTTCTTCTTCTTATTATTATTCTTATTGTTATTATTATTATTATTATTGTTATTTTATTGTTATTTTTATTAATTTTATTATTATTATCATTATTATCATTATTATTATTATTATTATTATTATTATTATTATTATTATTATTATTATTATTATTATTATTATTATTATTATTATTATTACTATTATTATTATTATTATTATTATTATTATTATTATTATTACTATTATTATTATTGTTGTTGTTGTTATTATTGTTATTATTATTATTATTATTGTTATATATGAATCTTAAAAAATATTAATCCGAAAAAAATTAAAAAAAAAGAGTGATGTTGTTTTCAACATAAAATACTAATTAAGGAAAGAAAAAATACTCCATTTATTTTTTTTTAGACAGCTAAAGAAAAATGATGCCAAAATACATTTTGTTGGGTTGTTAACATAATAATCATCAAAAAAATCTTAACCTATAAAAATTGTTACAAAAACCACATACACCATTAGTAAAAATAAACACAGGCGCTTTCAAGGTTGTAAGAGATGAATTTTAGATCGTTTCTAATATATGCAACTTAATAAACGTTTTGTCCCTTTAGCTTGCAAATATTTGGTAAAGGTTTTAAAATTTGGACTGGATATTAGTAAGAGTGGACGAATCGTATCGTTATAAATTTCAATATCCGAGAAAAAATTTCAATATAATTCCGAGAAAAAAAGATTTTTAAAAAATGATGATCTGATTACAGGAAAATTAGCAAATCAAAAAATCCGAGCATATTCTGACGTCATTAAACAAATGTTACCAATAAAAAATTTATTGAAAATAAGAATTTTTGAACCGAATGAGATATTAAATCACCGATTGAATCAAAGTTTATCAATTAAAGACAAAGATTACCGAAATTAAAAATTTTATTACTTCAAATGGATTATAAAACTAAATATTTCACTAATAATCATGTAGATATATTTAGTTTTTGTTCTAGTGACGTCATCATTTTACTTTTTTAATTTGATAATTAAGCTTGTTAACAGTGTAAACTTTTTTAAAAGTGAAGAAAAAAAGGAAAAAAAAAAAAGCCTAAATTAAGTTCTTCTAAATAATTGAACCCGTCATTTTGAAAAGGGCACAAGTCACACTTTTTTCGAATTTCACTTTTTTGGGCCATTTTATTTATTGAAGTGTTTTACATATTTCATTTGAAAAAGGAACAATTAAAAAAATGAAAAATAAAATGAAAATTAAAGTCTGTTTGAAAATGGCACCAGTCCTAGGACTTATGCCGCTTTCACGTGAAACGAAACGAAACTATCAAATGTAACATCACTTTATCAGTTACAAAAATGGAGAATCGCGAGCCTGCCGAAAACAATGATATATTAAAAATAACTAGATGTCTAACTTCCGCGTATTTTTTGAAGCAAAGATCGGCCATTATGGGGGGCAAATTTAACAAATCAAAAGCTTCGTATTTGTTTTGTTTTGATAAATAGCGTAAAGATTTTGCCCCCCATAATGGCCGATTTTTGCTTCACTCTTTCTTATACCGATTTACGGCAGTTAGACATCTAGTTATTCTTAATATATCATTGGCCGAAAATGCTTACAAATCTAGAAAAAGAGTGTCTGGTATAAAAAACAGTGAAAAATATAAACATACTAAAATAAAAAAAGCTGAAATTGCTGGAGAAGCTCATAAAAACCACAAAGGGAATGATGTGGCACCAAGATATACAGGAGCTTCTTGCAGGTTAGTTTTTCTATCTTGTTATTTTGTTTATTTGCTCATGATTTTTTACCACCAATAATTAGCAGTTAATGGTTACCTTAAGGTAATAGTATAGTTCTTATATCATTACCTCAAGATAATGTTGATTGTTTTCTTTGTTTATAGATGCAATTCAAAATGTATGGAGCTTATATCTGAAGATGCTATGAAAAGTACTATACAGTTTGTTAACAAATTTGATAGCAAAAACGCTCTAGGCACATATTTGCAATCATTAATTGAAAAGAAGGATATACAGAGAAAACGTCCTAGATCTGAAGAACCTAAGAAAAAAGAATTTACCTTTATCACATTAAGATAAACGGTGTTAGAAAAAAAGTGTGCAAGAAAGCTTTTTGCAGTATGAATGGAATTTCTATGAAACAAATGAGACGTTTATGTGTTTTATTAAAAAGAAATGAGCAGCCCATAGATCACAGAAGTAAATCTGAGGGATCAAGAAGCAACGAATTGCCTGGTGATACATTAATTAAAATACAAGAGCATATTGAGTCATTTCCTGTTAAACATGTGCACTACTATAATAAAGATGCATCATCTTATTATTTAGATGAAAAACTCAATGTGAAAATTATGCACACATTATACGAACAAAAATATCCAGATTATCCTGTTAAATATAAATTTTACTTAAAATATTTCCTGGAAAATTTTAGCTTATCATTTGGTAGAAAGCAAATTGATATCTGTGGGCTGTGTGAAGAGTTAAAGATTAAACTAAAAAATCCACATAATGATGAAAATGCAAAAAGAGTCTATCAAGCAGATATTGAGATCCATAAAAGATAAGCAAATAAGTTTTACAAAAAAATACAGGAAGTAGAAACTAAGTGCAAGAATGATCCGAATGTGTATGGGATTGCATTTGATTTTATGCAAAATTTGCCACTTCCACATATCCCTGTCCAGGAGATTTTTTATCTACGTCAATTATGGCTATATGAGTTTTGCATATATGATCTTAAAACAGGTAAATCAGTATTTTATTCTTATTGTGAAGGAGTTGCTAACAAAGGTCCCAATGAAGTATGTACTTTTGTACTGGATTATATTTAAAAATATATTGGCAATGATGCCAAAGAACTGCACCTATTTTCAGATGGTTGTGCTGGCCAAAATTGGAATCATGTCATGGTCCGGGTTCTTTTATCACTGGTAGCTGAACTAGGTAGCAATATAAATGAGATCCAATATTACATACCCAAACAAGGTCACTCATTCCTGCCAAATGATAGAATGTTTGGGACAGCGAAAAGACATATTCGAAAAAATGACAATTTACACACCAACTGAGTATGAAAATCTTATAGCTGGGGCTAACAAAAACTTTGAAATAATAAGGCCTAAAACTGAAGATATTATTGACATAAAAACATGGTGGCCGAACCATTATAAGAAACTAGTGCTATCTGTGGATTCCTATGGCAAAGGAATACCCAAGGACAAAAAATTAATTTTTGGTATTTCTAAAGTGTCACATTTTACTTTTTCTAAAACCACACCTGGTCTAGTGACAACACGTGAATCCATAGATTGCTTAGTCAGTCATGATTTCCAGCTCTTACAAAGGATGGGTACCAAGCCATCCTTACCATCAAGTAATACTCCTGCATATGCTGGGAAAGTGCCAATCAATGAAAAAAAAATATCAGATTTGAAAATAATAGAAAAATGTATTCCATATTCAATAGTAGAGTATCAAAACTTCTATACAGAAGTTTTTGCATGGCCAACAACTTTAACAAACAATGAATATCAAGAAATAAAAGATGATTAACTAAAGATTTTTCTGAATGTCATTGGATTTGTATGTAAAAAAAAGAATTCATTTTGAAAAAGGCATTAGTCCAGAAGTTTAAGTTAAAAAAATCTGTGATTTTTTTTTTTTTTTAATAAATAAAGTTCACAAAAACTCTGTATGTTTTTTTATTTATCTACTCCTATATTTAGTTTTATAAGCACCGTAGACTTTTTTGATAAGAAACATATTTTTGTTCATCCTGAAAAGTTTTAATTAACGGACTTGTGTCCTTTTCGAAATGACGAGTTCAATTGACAAGTTGTCAGAAATCTTCATGTTGTCAAAATGGTCTTGAAACAAATATTGGAAGCTAAGGGTCTGCGTCTCGTTATTTTTTTAAATCGAGACGAGACGATCCTAAAAGCTTTGTCCCGATTAGCGATAAATATGTAGACAATTTTTAATTTTCACTCGAAATCCGGGACGATACCGAGACGAAACGAGATGTCCCGGACAAAATAGGAGCTTCAGAATTTCCCGGAATTTACATCTTTTTAACGGGACATAACAAGACATACTAGTTAATCCTTAATGTGAAATTTAGTATTCTGCTGGGGGGCTCGGCCATTATAATTGTTTTGGTTACTTTATCGTAATTAAACTATTTACCGAGACTTAACAAGAAAAATAAAAATTGAAATGAAAATTTGCATGTGTTTCATTTATTTTATTTGTGATTGTTGTACTGTAATACACATTAACTAAATTTTATTGGCAATAAATAAAAGTTTTTAATTACAAACTTTGTCAAATAATTCATTTACTTGTGTCACTAGTTGAAGGTGCATCAGTTGGAGCTTTGGATCGTCCAGCAAAAGGAGCTGGAGCAGAACTCCTTGAACTGGTAATTAGTGGTGTAATACCTGGTACATGAGATGTTGTAGCAGTAGAGATTCTAGAGGATGCCGTACTTGCTCGTGATATCGGCTGACTTGGCAGTCTTGGATTAACCTGAATCTCAACCACATCATCTGATTCAACAACATTGGCTTGATCACTCTCTTGAGACAACAAATCTGGAAGGAAATTTACAAAATTTTTTTAAACTGAGAAAAATTTCAGTTTGAAAAGAATTTAAAAGTTTAAAGTTAAAACAAAAAACATAGAAGCAATAGATGGAAGTTGCAAAATTTAAGATTTTACTAAAGGCAAAGACAAAGTTAAGATCTCTCTTTAGAATTTTTGTGGATGCCCTACCAGGATGTTTGTCATCTTCTGAGGTCAGTTTCCAGGACTTGATTTGAACAAAGTCATAGTTCTGTTGGATATAGAGCAACTTTTCAACATTTTCCGGCTGAAGCTTGGTCCTTTCGTGTGTGACTATGTTTCCTCCTGCAGAGAAGGCCCTCTTGGACGTGGCCGAAGATGCTGGAATTGCCAGGTAACACCGTGCTGCTTCAGCCAAAAGAGGTAAAGTCATTTCATGTTTTTTCCAAAACCCTAGAACATTTTCCTGGGCCTCTTTCATTGGCCAGGGATGCATATTCTTAAGACATCTCATTCCTTGGCAATGTTGGACTTGTCCGAAATTGCTGTGTGTTGAGAATGAAATTCAATCACGTCTTGAGCCAACGAATCTGTTTCCTCCTCCAAGTTTGCAGTGGCCGTTGGTTGATCCATAATTTTGTTGAGCCATTCATGATGATTGGTGTGGTTTTCAACCAAGTACTTGTAGGTTTTATCATAGGTTCCAAATTTTTTGGATGCCACACCCTTGTAGTAAGGATTAAGGAGAACACCAAGAAACATGGTTTGAGCGCCAGCATTGGGAAACCTTTTATCAAGCTTGGCTGAAAAAGTTCTTAAAAAAGATTTGCTTGTGTCTGACAAATCATCCTTGACCAATTCAACCCTGTTGATGTGGTGCTGCAAATTGTGGAGACCACCAACAACGATGTGTAGAGTTGGCTTTTTATCTGCACTAGGTCTCTCAGATGTCTTTGCTAACAGTTTGAGAGTAGGCAACAGTTCCTCAAAGATTTTAAACTCCAATTCAGAGGGCACAAGAGATGCAACATCTGCTGGGTCAATGCCTGGCCTTGCTTTTATTGCCAAAAGAGGTTCTTTCATGTCAAAGACACTCTGCACACACCTGTATGTAGAATTCAAGCGAGTGTTGTTGGCAGTGATGAACTTTTTGTAGACCAACTCTGTAACATTTTCCTTTGAATCTGTTTCCATGGCAAGACGAATATCCCTGTTCATAGCTGCAATTTCGGCCTTGATTCTCTCATTCGCCAAATGACTCTTGTGCGTCTTTTCTGCTAGCCTTTGAGCACAAGTGATTCCATGATCTACTGCTGTGGTGGCATCGACAGTGTCCTTGATGGCCAAATTCAAGGTATGGTCCACACAAAGCAAAGACTCATCAATAAAGGTGCATTTTGAAATTGCAGCTTTGAAATTGGCAGCATTGTCATGAGTTACGACAACTGAAACAGTTCCTGATGCAGGTAGATCGGCAACAACCCTAAAAAAGTAACAAAAAATTACAGCAAACTGAAATGTCACAGTATGGTAATTTATATCTAATACAAACACTAAAATAACTAACTTTTCTTTGCACTGATTATAAACGTGCATAATGGCGAGATCAGGCATATCACTTTAACTGTTGAACACAATTAACTTAACTCATGTAAAAAAGTACATTTTGTAATTTAACTTACTTGTTGATCTCTTTGGCAATGCTGTCTGCTGTGTGCCTCTCCCTGAACGGACTGACAGAAACGACAAACTTGTTCAGGGTCCACTCCTTGTCAATGTAACGAACAGACAATAATTGGTATGGATCAAAGTTCCTTGAAGTCCAAATGTCCGTGCTCAGAGCCATTCCCGGACTTTCCAGTAGATCAGTTTCCAAAACTTTATCCACAGCCGTCTTGACATTGTCATACAACAAAGGCAGCTTGTACCTAAAATAAGTTGTGGCAGCCTTGCTTTTCAGCTTTGGATCTAAGTAGTGCATAAACTCCTTGAAAGGTCTTGCCTCAACAAAGCTGAATGGAAGATTCATCCTTGCCAGAAGTTTCATAATTTCCAAGTTACCTCGATGTTGCTTTGGACCTCTGGATTTGTACTTAAAACACTGACTCAGTCTTGCCTGGCTTGACTTGCGCTTTATAAGATCTGGGATAGAAAGCCGTCTTTTCTTAACGGAGCGGTTGAGAACTTGAGGAGATTTTTCGTCTGGAAAAAATCTAAAAATAATTTAGTATTGCTAAGTCTCGTTACGCTTTTCCCGGTTCATTTCGAGAAAACAATTCCGAGACGCAGACACTTAATATCTAGTTAATATAATTGCTCTGTCTCGTAACGTTTCGTAAATATCCGGGACACAGTTTTTAAATTCCGAGAAAAAATTTATGTCCCGATTTATAACTTTATTCCGGGATAATCGTTTCCTTTGTCTCGTTATTTTTTTCCGGGAAATTTCTCGTCATGTTATGCTTTTCCCGGTTCATTTCAAGAAAACGATTCCTAGACGTAGACCCTTATTGGAAGCACCTCAGGTAAGGGAAACTGGTTATTTTTAAGATTTTTTAAATTACTGGTATAAGCATATGAAAATCAACATTTATGAACTAAGAATATATTTTAATGTCCAATAACAAACAAACAAATATGAAATAACAACAAATATGAAATAATAACAAGCAAACAAATATGAAAGCTTTTTCCATGTACCAACTACTTAAATAAGTTTTTAAACCCTGAAATTATTTTGAAGCTTCAACTTAAAGAGTAAAAGTGCAAGATTTATTTAATAAATTACTGTCCATTTCTAACCAACTTCGTGTTAATTAATTTTTTCATAATTAAATTTAATTGGGTAAAATAGCGAGCTACAAACGGTAACTTTACCTACAAAGTATTATAGGATATTTTGCGGAACCAAATACAAAGCATCTGCCTCTCGTTACTTTTTTATTCGACACAAGACGATCCTAAAAGATTTGTCCCAATTAGCGATAAAAATCGAGTATATAACAGTTGTATATATATATATATATATATATATATAATTGTTTCTGTAACATAATCCCCTTTATTTGCTAGGATACTGTCTGTATTTCCTACAAAATATAAAATACTGGGATACTGTCTCTACTTTCTACAAAATCTTAAAAACGTTAGTTTTAAATTCTTTATCAGAAATTCTTCCAACCCAACCATGTGATGGAAATCTTATTGCCCTATCAATAACGTTTCTATGAAACCAATCAAAATTCAGCTGGGCTGAAACAAATCAGATGCTTTAACGTATTTAAAATCTCAGCATAATCAATTATGACGACACATTTCTTAAAATTTGAAAATTGTGACGGAAGATTTCATCGTGTTGCAATTCGTGAAGCCCATACAGTTAGATATTTAACTTTTAGCCATCGCAGGCATCCATTTTCAATAAAAGAGATATCTATTTGGTAAACCTTATTATAGTTTCATCAAAAATAAGAGACAAAGATTTTCATAGCTCAACTTTTTTCACACTTACGTGACACCTTCTATGAAAAAATAAAGAACCCAATTAAATACCTGACATCTTCTATAAAAAAATAAAGAACCCAATTGAATACCATAATTTGAACTTCATGACTGGTTTTTTTTAAACCAGCCATGAAGTTCAAATTATGTGAATTTATTTTCACCAAATTACTTACTTTTTTTTTATTTTCCCAGTATTTTTGTCTTTCGGAAAATTATATTCATCTGATTGTTAAGCTTTTCTTACTTTAATCATACAATTTCTTCTTTACTAGTTTTGCATTTCCGGAAACATGAATTTATTTCAATGATAAGAAATTAGTCTTTAACATTTCTAATTTTGAAGAACAATAGTATATTTATTCTCAATTAACCAATTTGCTCTTGATTAACCACTTGCTCATGACGCTTTAACTTTCCATTTTTGTTTATTGCTGTTTTATTGAAACAGAATAAGTTTGAAAAGTGAGTCAGGGTTTTAAGCGATTGTTTGATTTCTTTCCTATAAAATGATAGTTATAAATAATAAGTCGCTTATTCAATGATATCACTCTTATAAAACAATATAAATGATATAAAATGGAGACTGTAAGTGCAAGCATTTTCTTTATTATTATTTTTGTCTCCATTTATCTCCATTTATTGCATCTATTCATAAAATCCTTCTTCTTTTTTCCTTTTCTGATTTGTTTATAAATGGTTTATTCTACTTTTTTTTTTCGTAGAACCTAAAAACTCTGTTATCACCTCTTCTTTTCGTAATTCAAAACTCAACTCCTAACCGTATTCTCTTTTCCATCCCTCTCAGTTTGCCGGTCTGTCTTCTCAGACTTCTTTTTTGTTGTTTTTTTTTGCTTGTTATATTGGTTATATTGCTTTGAGCGTTGGCGTCTTTTCATTTTTATTTGTTACTGTATAAAATATTGATTGATGTTTTTGAGTGGTTACAGTGTTATAAACTGCAGCTTGTTTCAATTTGAATTAGCTTCCTCACAGTATTGGCATTTCTTTGAAATCTGTATTTTTTCTCGGAATTATATTGAATTGTATAACGGGATAATATAATACGGGACGTAATACGGGACGTCCACTCTTAAAAATATCTAATCCTAGTTTCAAAACTTTTAACACATGCACACAAAAGAAACGCAAATAAAGCCAAGTAAAATTTATTTAAGAGAGATCGTGAATTCAACTTTAATTCTCCAGCGCCTCTAATTCTTTTTACAAAACGTAAACTCTTGTTTAAGCATCCATGTAAGCTAACTTTTGTTTTGATAGACATTGTGTCAATAAACCTACAAAATGTGTTTTTGCTATTTTTTCCTTATTTTCCTTAAAACTAAATGAAATATTTTTTATTTCCTTAAAAAGCGTTTTATGCTAAATTATTATCTTTTTAAATCATTATTTTATATAATTATATAAATATTTCCGCATAATTATTAATCATGCTGAATTATTCGATGTTTTTTTTTAGGATAAATGTAATAGAGTAATTCCTGATCAAAAAAACAAGGGAGTTGCATCCTACCTCACTAAAAAACAAGGCGGTTGCATCCCTACCTCCTTGTTGCATCCTAGTCGCTGAAATTTGCCTCAAATGTTTTGAGACATTTAAGAAAGACTGTAAACTCTTTTCTTATAATTTGAATATTATTTACATTGCATCTTAAGCGCAATGAGCTTCACTTCATCTCCATCCTTTATATAATAGTCTTCCATCGTTAATTAGATCTGAAGATGCACTTACCATTTGTTTTGATTTATTTTCTACAAAATCATTTCTAAAAAATTATATTTCGCTTTAATATCACCATTGTATTAAATACGGGTTACCATGAGTTTTGAGCTAAAATAAATAAATAAATATAAAATGATAAGTAAAACACACCAATGTTATTATTTCTTTTTGATTATTAGGACTTCCGTAATTAACTAATGAACTGTATCACATTAGTAAGTTTCTAAAAATAGTTCATATGTACAAATTTCATTGGATAGCCAATTTTGGATTCTAGATGTCCACATCATTTGCTGAATCGAAATACCAACTATCAAGCAGGACTTTGCCACTATTAAGCCAAATACGACTTGAAAAAAATTAGTGACATATTTTCGAAATCTTTTTTGTTTTTGTACATTTTACATGTAATTTGCTCTCATAAAATAAAAAATTTGAATGTAAAGCATAAAATCCCTAAATGTCTTCTTTAAAAATGCGCTTTTAAACCTTTTAAGTCAGTATATGGTTTCTAACTTGATCGATCTCAGCTAAACGTGAGGCTAAACGCGAGACTAAACGTGAGGTTAAACACGAGACTAAGCGTGAGGCTAAAACAAGATTAGTCCTCAGAATAGGCATAAATTCAACCTTAAAGAAAATGTAAGTAGAATATTTCTTTTTTCAGGTTTTATGTTGATTTGAGAGATAAGAAACTACAACTTTCAGATACATCTTAAACTACATATGCATACAGCGTAACACCACAATTACAAATACCTTATCAGCGTAATAGTAAACGTTAACAGTTTATCTCTTGTCCCCTTTCATTTTTAAATTGACCAAACTTCAAGAACCTATAAATCTTGAACAGATAGGAACTCGAAGGAAAAAAGATACAGTCCTTCCTAATTAATATTTCTAGACATTTTATTTTACATTTTATCTCTAAACGTTTTTGTGGCAAATTTCAGGTGATGTAGATAACAGATTTTTGTTTTTTTGCGTTATTTGACATGGAATCACTCAAAAATGTGTTCTGGGTAAGGCTGTTTGTTTTCAAAACTTAATCAAGCAGTTTTTAACATAACTATTGATGATAAAAATGTTGGCTAACTACCTACCCTAGTTTTAAAATGTCTATAAAAACTCTATATGAATTTTAATTTTAGAAGTCACTAAGACTCTAATAGATTCTCAAAAGTCAATAAAAATTCTATAGGAATTTAAAAGAACTTTTGTCAGGGTAGCGTACTTTTCAGCCAACTAACAGACTATTAATTATTTTAATGTAATGCATCAGTTCAAGTTCTGTAAACTCTTAGAGGCAATTTTTTAAAGTGCTTTCTCTCTTTCTCTACCTAAAGGCGTCCATTATATATATATTATTATTATTATTATTATATATATATATATATATATATATATATATATATATATATATATATATATATATATATACATATATACATATATATAATGAAAAAAAACATATAACAAAAATATATAAATTATATATAATTTATATACAACATTAAAATATGGATAAAATTAATACCATCAGTTACAAATATTTATATTTATATTTAACTTTTTTAAAATAAAATTTATATTTAGAGATTAAGTAAAAAAGTATGATGGGGGTAACTGGAAGGTGTTGTATTGCTTGGTTTTGTGCAGCTGCATGGTTTTCTGGTAGCATTTCAGCGTGTGTTAATCCGCTCAATATTGGTGTAGTAATCGCTAGAATCACAGCTGGAGTAACTGCATATTTTTCAGGTTTTTGCTGCATGCTTGGGATCAACCTGTGTAGAGGCGAACCACCATGGTATGAACAAGGATCCTATGAAGTAGTATAAAAAAATCTAAACCTAAGGACAATGTGTTTAACTGCATATAGTTTTAGAAATTCTACACAACTTATTCTGTAACTCAACTTATTGTCAAACTATTTTCAAAGTTATTACGCTGGACAATTGACCAATGAAGACAACGTTTCCTGATTATTATAAATTTTTTGTAATATCTGGAGTATATCAGATGTTTCCTGACTTTTTCCGGTGTTCCTAAGTGTAACATTTTTTCTTTACATTTACGATATGTAGATTTTTTTGAATTTGAATTTTAGTTTCGGTACTTTTATCATTTTTCCGGCTTATTTATCATTTTTCCGGGTTATTTAAATGTGCACACAAAGAAGTTTTATCAAAACTATATTTTAAAAGGAAAAGTAATGCAATTATGACAAGAGCTATAGTGAGGATCCTCTGCATTCTTCTAAATAAACTTTTCAGAGAAACTACTCAAAAGATCTGATCTTTTTTCCAAGTTTTAATCAACTTTGAAAAAGTTTACGTAAGTCATTTGATGCTGACAAACAACTGTACATCATAATCTACTCATAAGCTCTCTTTTAAAACGAGTTTACAAAATGCATAAGGTTTTACATTACCAAAAGTTATTTACATACTTTTAAAGTTTTTCAATATTGCCGCAACCCTTTAGCGGCCATTTCTCTCCTACAATTAATACTTAGGAAATCTGTCTCTTGCAAAAGTCTGTTTCATAAAGCAAAACAAAAACTGTAAACCTGTAAAAATGAGACAAAAAAACGAGTCAATTTCAACTTTAGTTCCTTCAGCCAATGTTAAAGACAATACTCACCATCAGCGGGTGACGCTTTTGAAAGGCTATTTAAAGTGGCAATGTGGATTTCAAACATGAAGATGAAGACCGCTTGAAGGATAATTGTGCCCTAAACGTGCCTGATAAAGAGGAACCAGTTCTAGTCCCGGAAATTGATTCCGTGATAAAGAAAGTTCGTGTAATAGTGATCGCATGAACGAGATGTTGCAGCAATACGTAGTTCTAGGACATAAAAAGAGCTGCAACTTTTGAGAGACTGGAAAGCTCGTCGGATCTCGAAGCTGAATATGATTGAGAGGCTTCTACTGCTACAACGTGCAATACTTTAAATATTAATGTGTATATGTATCTAATACCTTTGTAGTTTTTTCAGGCAAAATGAATATAAATGGAGCAGATTTTAATTTTTTGGAAGATCTAAAACGTGTTACTACCCATACTCTTATATACTTAAGTGGTAGTTGAAGCTCTGTGAAGAGACAATGCATCTCTTCTTACTGTTTGATTTTTGCTGATATAACAGGAATATTAGGTAGATTTAATTGTCAGATTGAGGATTGAGGAGCCCTAATACCAGTATGCTCTGGTTATGAGTTGAACTGTGAAAGGTTTGGTCAGTATTGTTATGAAAAAACTGCTCTTATACTAGAAAGGTATTCTTGGTAGCTCTTGAAACATGGGGTGCAGATATCTGAGGCATTAGAACTGACTGTCAGGAGTCACAACAGGCTCTGTATAAGGAAATTCGCAAAGCAAAGATTGAACCATACCACCAAGATATCTAGAAAGAATGTTAGGATGAACCAGTACCAATACCTCTGGATCAGAAGTGATCGTGTAATATCTAACATTAGTTTCAAAAAATACAAATCCAAAAATGGATCACCACTTCCCCCAGAAAGTTTGTCTTTATCAAGGACGTAATAACAAAATAAAGCTGTTGTTGCTAATACTACCTTTTTTCTTTTTTTGTTTCGGTCATAGAAAAGATAATACCTTTTGGTTTTTTAAATGCAAGTTTTTTTTAAACTTTTGAAAAAAGTTTTTTTAAAAAGCCAAGTTACTTTAGTTTATATACGTGCGTGTTTTAGTTTGAGGAACCCAAATTTTTTTTTATTTAAATCAATTTTTGTGCGCGTAAAAGGCTATAACACGCATACGCGTATGTAGTGCGCGCTTTAGGTACACGTAAGGTTTATTTAAAAAATACGTGGTATAAATTTTCTAGGTAGTATAATATGATATTTGGGATTGAAGAGCCTAAATTTTTTATTTAAATCATTACTTACGCGTAAATTACACTGAGACGTGTACGCACACGAAACACGCGTCTTGGGTATGCGTAAAATTTTTTTATATTTTCTGACCCAAAAATACTAGAATTGATATATCACATTTTTATATTCGATGGTTATATCATTTTTGCCGTTTTTTCACCATTCAGACTCACTGTGCGACGCGAAATAACGGAATTTGCGAAAAGATAAACTCGACTAAAGAAGAGCTACTAAAAATTCCGGAAGTCATAAAGGAGTTCAAAATGAATCAGAAAGCAGAAAAAAATACTTTAGTTTCCTGGACCGTACAACAAAACTGAGTGTAAGGCTTCTTCTGTCAAATATGGTTCTACTTTTGTTATTGACTTTGCAAAGGCGTATATATATATATATATATATATATATATATATATATATATATATATATATATATATATATATATATATATATATATATATATATATATACGCCTTTGCAAAGTCAATAACAATAATTTGCTTAGTTGTTACGATACACTTTGCTAATTTAAATAAAAACTTGGTATCTGATAGAAGATCTAATGATCTTGTCGCCAGAACCATAAAAAGTTATAATAGAATATAACTTAGGCCATTAATAAATATAGACAAATAAAAATGACAAAATACAAAAAACAAAAGACCGTTTTTATACAAATTTCTTATTTTTAAAAGTATTTCAACATATTGACATTAAAGAGAATGAATTTTTTAAATTTCTTTTTAAAGACTGGGAAGGTAAGTGATAAATCAAAATGAGGTAAAACAACTTTGTTCCAGAGATTGGGTGCACGATAAGCTATACAGAACTGATTGAACTTTGTTCGACAAAAGGGTTCAAAGAGTGAGTTATCATTTCGTAGTGTATACTTATTTATTGTTTTTAAGGTAATAAAATCTTTAAAAACGTGTAAGGACGGATTGATTTTACATTGAAACATAAAGCATAATATTTTATATACATTCACTTCATAAATGTTAGGTACTTTTATTTTTTTGAATAAAAACTTTGAATGCGTAAGTCGATTTTCAAAACAAACTAAGCGTATTGCGTATTTCTGACGATGGTAAAGAGTGCGCAACTTACTTTTGCTTGTACTTCCCCAAGCAATATTTATATAGTTAATATAACTATGTATAAATAGTTAATATAACTATGTAAAAATGAGTTAATATAACTATCTTATATTAACTCATTTATACATAGTTATACATTTATACATAGTTAATATAACTATGTATAAATGAGTAATAGAGTTGGATTAAAATGGTTTTGTTTAAATAATTTCTTGACTTATAGAGGACTCCTATATTTTTAGAAACCTTTGTACAAATGTAGCCAATATGTGGTTTCCATGTAACATTCTCATCAAGATAAATGCCAAGAAAACTAGTAAAAGTTTCCTTTTTTATTTCTAGTTCATCAATAAGAATTTTTGGCATGGTTGTTGGTAAAAAACGTTTTTTAGATATAGGGTGAAATAGAATGTATTTTGTTTTATCAAGGTTTAAGGTCAACTTGTTACATTTAAACCACTCAGATACGCATTTAAGTTCTTTGTTCATATCTGAAAACAGCTCATTAATATTACTGTTTGATAAGAAAATTCGTATCATCAGCAAACATAATACTTCGAAGATTAGCTGCTTTGCTTAAATCATTAACATAAATTAAAAACATAAGATGACCTAGAATAGAGCCTTGTGGAACACCGCAGGCCATCATTATAGGTAAGAAATTGCTTTCTATTTGAAAAGTAACTATGAAACCATTTTAGCATGTTGTTTTTGATTCCATAGTATTCGAGCTTTTTAAGCAATATTTTATGGTCAAAGGTATCGATAGCCTGCGAAAGATCAATAAAGACTCCTAGGGTATATTGTTTTTTTTCGAAAGATTCTGAGATTTCCCTAACAAATTGAATAATTTCGTGCTCAGTTGAAATATTTTTTTTAAAGCCAAACTGTTTGGAATATAGTATATTATTTTGGTCAAAATATCTAAATATTCTATTATATATTATTCTTTCCAATAATTTTGAAAAAGTTGAAAGAACCGAAATCGGGCGATAGTTGTTGATATTTGTTTTATCGCCATATTTGTAAAATGGTATGACTTTCGCAATTTTCAATTGATCCGGGAAAATTCCTTGTTTTATAGATGCATTAAACACTTTATAAAGAATATCTTTCAGACATTCATAACATTCTGCAACTATGTTACCACTTACTTCATCAGCACCAACAGCTTCATTTCTTTTTAGAGATTTAAAGGTTATATCGAGCTCGTCGTGGGATAATTCAGAAGAATACTCATTGTTATAATGAGATTTATTTATAGGACACAAGAAGTCTTCAAACGAACTTTCGGTCATAGGAATTTTTTTAGAGAGATTGGTTCCAATTTCAGTAAAAAATTTATTAAGTATGTTTGCAATTTTGCTCGGTTCACATATATTTACATCTTCAAATTTTATAGTTTGTGGTAAAGAATTTAAGTGACTTTTTGATTTACCTGTTATCTCTTTTACTATTTGCCAGGTGCGCGTTGAGTTGTTTTTAAACTTATTGATCAGATTAGTATAGTAATTTTTCTTTAGATTTTTGCGAATTTTTTCAAATAAATTTTTATAATTTTTATATTTTTTCATTTGCAGAAGATTTAGTTTTTAAATATTTAATATACAGCTTCTGCTTTATTTTCGAAGATTTTTTAAAGTCTTTTGTAATCCAAAAACTATTGAAGGTTTTATGACATAACTTTTTTACGTACTGGAAAGTTCGCGTCATATACTGAGTAGAATGTTTCAAAGAATTTATTATAAATAGTACTTGCATCTTCATTAAAGTTGATGTGCCCCCAATGAAGTAATGATAGTTGATGTTTAAAATCATTTATTTTTTTGTCGCTGTAAATTCGTTTTTTTACAGTTCTATTTTGTTTAATTTTATTTGATAACGTTGTGTTAAGGGTTAGGAGAATAGGAAAGTGGTCCGATATATCAGTTTTTACGATACCTTTTTGGATGGAGTTATTAAAGATGTCTGTAGTAAAGATATTATCAATGAGAGTAGTAGAATTTTTTGTTACTCCAGTTGGATGATTGATAAAGGGAATTGCGCCTGCTAAAAAAATTTCATCGTAGAAACTTCTCACTTTTTTGCCTTTGTTATAAGTAAGACAGTCCGTATTAAAATCCCCAATTATTAAGTTTTTTTTCTTTCGTTGTTACCAGCGTGAACTATATTAAGTTGCAAATAAAAGATAAAATTTTCGCACGCGCCGTCAGGTGGCCTATAGCAGCAGTTTATAAGTATGTTTTTTCCTTTGTTAATGATTAATTCAATAGTTATGATCTCTTTATCTTTGTCAGAAACGCTCCAATCGCTTCTAACTTAATACGCAATGTTTTCTTTAAAGTATATAAGAACTCCTCCATCGCGTTTGTTTGTTTGTCTTTCTAATGAGATTAATTCAAATTTCTTTATATGAAAATTAGAATTATTTTCAAGTTCGATAGAAGGGCACCAAGTTTCCGCAACACATAATATTAAAAATGTTTTCAGTTTCTTCTAGAAAATGTCGAAAGTTTTCATTATTTTTGGTTAAACTCCTTATATTTATGAATCAGAATCCTCCACATGTGGGGATTCTGATTCTTTCACTGTTCGTTTCATTTACATTTTTAAAAAGAAATTCTTTAATGGTGCTAGGGTAATGATATAAATTGTCCGTGTACATATCACTAAAAAAAATTTACATCTGGGTCTGCGTTTTCATCTGACATAATGTATTTTTCATAAAAATTATGGGTTAGCGATTGAAAGTCATTCATTTTTGTAATTATTTTTTGTGCACAGTTTAAAAGAATTTCTTTTTGTTATCGTAATCAATTAATCGCGCGTTATAAGTTTATTATAGACAACTTTTGCATACTTATCTGAGGATCATAATTCTTTAGCTTTTGCAAAGAGTATTTTTCTTTTTTCAATCGTTCTTTCGCTGTAGTCGTCGTTAAGATATATACGTTCATTCCAAAGCTTTAGTCCTTAATAATGCTGTAATATTTTTTCTTTGTCTTTATAGTTTAGGAACTTTAAAACTATTGTTCGTCGCTTTTTATGTCCAGTTACTTTTTTTTTTTTTTCGTGTTCTGTGGGCTCTTTGTATTTGAATGTCGTGTTTTATATTTAATTTTTCTTTAATAAAATATTTTACTTTCGACTCGCTTTCTTCCCATGATTTGTTTTCTTTTTCTTCAAAACCCTCAAACCTCAAGTTGTTTCTCCTGCTGCGATCTTCTAATTCAGCAATTTTATCTAAAAAAAGTTCGCTTGACTTTTTTTTTTATTTTCTTTGATTTGATTTTTTAGTTCTTCATTAAGTTCGTTCGTTTCCTTTATGGTTTTTTCGAAGCATTCGTTTTGGAAGTTCATCCCTTTTTTTATTGCAGCAATTTCATTTTTTAGTAAAATGTTTTCGTTTTTTAATTGCTCTATTTTCCCTTCAAGTTTGTCAATTTTCTCTCCAAAGATTTTTAATAAAGTATTTTCACGAGCTTCTAATAGTTCTTTCACTTGCGCGATTGTTAAATTTTTTTTTTAAGAAAGAAATGCGTCTCAACTCGACGAAAGCTCCACGCAAAAAAAAAAAAAAAAAATTGCAAAAACTGCTAGAGCAATTTTTTAAAAATGTTTTTATTTTTGTAGTGGACACTTGTTCCACACTTATTCTTTGGTTTAACTTCTTCACTTTGCCTTGATATCTTATCCCTGAATCTTTATCATTAATAGTTATGAAAAAAAACATGCATGGTTAAACTTTGAAATCAAAAAATAATCTCAGTACACAATATTACTTTTTATATTATTATTATTATTATTATTATTATTATTATTATTATTATTATTATTATTATTATTATTATTATTATTATTATTATTATTATTATTATTATTATTATTATTATCATTATTATTATTATTATTATTATTAGTATTATTATTATTATTATTATTATTATTATTATTATTATTATTATTATTATTATTATTATTATTAGTATTATTATTATTATTATTATCATTATTATTATTATTATTATTATTAGTATTATTATTATTATTATTATTATTATTATTATTATTATTATTATTATTATTATTATTATTATTATTATTATTATTATTATTATTATTATTATTATTATTATTATTATTATTATTATTATTATTATTATTATTATTATTATTATTATCATTATTATTATTATTATTATTATTAGTATTATTATTATTATTATTATTATTATTATTATTATTATTATTATTATTATTATTATTATTATTATTATTATTATTATTATTATCATTATTATCATTATTATTATTATTATTATTATTATTATTATTATTATTATTATTATTATTATTATTATTATTATTATTATTATTATTATTATTATTATTATTATTATTATTATTATTATTATTATTATTATTATTATTATTATTATTATTATTATTATTATTATTATTATTATTATTATCATTATTATTATTATTATTATTATTAGTATTATTATTATTATTATTATTATTATTATTATTATTATTATTATTATTATTATTATTATTATTATTATTATTATTATTATTATTATTATCATTATTATCATTATTATTATTATTATTATTATTATTATTATTATTATTATTATTATTATTATTATTATTATTATTATTATTATTATTATCATTATTATTATTATTATTATTATTATTATTATTATTATTATTATTATTATTATTATTATTATTATTAGTATTATTATTATTATTATTATTATTATTATTATTATTATTATTATCATTATTATCATTATTATTATTATTATTATTATTATTATTATTATTATTATTATTATTATTATTATTATTATTATTATTATTATTATTATTATTATTATTATTATCATTATTATTATTATTATTATTATTAGTATTATTATTATTATTATTATTATTATTATTATCATTATTATTATTATTATTATTATTAGTATTATTATTATTATTATTATTATTATTATTATTATTATTATTATTATTATTATTATTATTATTATTATTATTATTATTATTATTATTATTATTATTATCATTATTATTATTATTATTATTATTAGTATTATTATTATTATTATTATTATTATTATTATTATTATTATTATTATTATTATTATTATTATTATTATTATTATTATTATTATTATTATTATTATTATTATTATTATTATTATTATTATTATTATTATTATTATTATTATTATTATTATTATTATTATTATTATTATTATTATTATTATTATTATTATTATTATTATTATTATTATTATTATTATTATCATTATTATTATTATTATTATTATTATTATTATTATTATTATTATTATTATTATTATTATTATTATTATTATTATTATTATTATTATTATTATTATTATTATTATTACTATTATTATTATTATTATTATTATTATTATCATTTTTATTATTATTATTATTATTATTATTATTATTATTATCATTATTATTATTATTATTATTATTATTATTATTATTATTATTATCATTATTATTATTATTATTATTATCATTATTATTATTATTATTATTATTATTATTATTATTAGTATTATTATTATTATTATTATTATTATTATTATTATTATTATTTTTATTATTATTATTATTATCATTATTATCATTATTATTATTATTATTATTATTATTATTATTATTATTATTATTATTATTATTATTATTATTATTATTATTATTATTATTATTATTATTATTATTATCATTATTATTATTGCTATTATTACTATTGTTATTACTATTATTATTATTATTATCATTATTGTTACTATTATTATTATTATCATTATTATTATTATTATTATTATTATTATTATTATTATTATTATTATTATTATTATTATTATTATTATTATTATTATTATTATTATTATTATTATTATTATTATTATTATTATTAAAAATATTAATCCGAAAAAAATTTTAAAAAAAAGAGTGATGTTGTTTTTAGCAGAAAATACTAATTAAGGAAAGAAAAAATACTCCATTTATTTTTTTAGACCGCTAAAGAAAAATGATGCCAAAATACATTTTGTTGGGTTGTTAGCATAATAATCATCAAAAAAATCTTAACCTATAAAAATTGTTACAAGAATCACATACACCTTTAGTAAAAATAAACGCAGGCGCTTTCAAGGTTGTAAAAGTTTACATCATTTCTAATATATGCAACTTCATAAACGTTTTGCCCCTTAAGCTAGCAAATATTTGATAAAGGCTTTAAAATTTGGACTGGATATTAGTAAGAGTGGACGAATCGTATCGTTATAAACTTCAATATAATTCTGAGAAAAAAAGATGATCTGATTACAGGAAAATTAGCAAAACAAAAAATCCGACTATATTCCGACGTCATTAAACAAATGTTACCGATAAAAAATTTATTGAAAATAATAATTTTTGAACCGAATGAGATATTAAATCACCTATTGAATCAAAGTTTATCAATTAAAGACAAAGATTACCGAAATTAAAAATTTTATTACTTCAAATGGATTATAAAACTAAATATTTCACTTATAATCATGTAGATATATTTGGTTTTTTTTTCTAGTGACGTAATCATTTTACTTTTTTAATTTTATAGTTAAGCTTGTTATAAGTGTAAACTTTTTTAAAAGCGAAGAAAAAAAAAAACAAAAAAAAAAGTCTAAATTAAGTTCTTCTAAAAAATTGACAAATTGTCAGAAATGTTCATTTTTTCAAAATGGTTTTGAAACAAATATTAGAAGCACCTAAGGTAAAGGAAACTGGTTATTTTTTAGATTTTTTAAATTACTAGTATAAGCATTTGAAAACCAACGTTTATGAACTAAGCATATATTTTAATGTCCAATGAGAGATTTTTACTTTTGTGTCTTTACCCTTCAGGTGGGATCTCTTTTCCAGAGTAGACAACCAACTCCTGTAACAAACAAACAAACATGAAAGCTTTTTTCATGTACCAACTACTTAAATAAGTTTTTAAACCCTAAAATTATTTTGAAGCTTCAACTTAAAGAAAAAAAGTGCAAGATTTATTTAATAAATTATTGTCCATTTCTAACTAACTTTGTGGTAATTAATTTTTTCATAATTAAATTTAATTGGGTAAAATAGCGAGCTGCAAGCGGTAATTTTTATTCGAGACAAGACGATCCTAAAAGATTTTTCCCAAATAGCGATAAAAATTGAGTGTATAACAGTTGTGTGTGTGTGTGTGCGTGTGTGTGTGTGTGTGTGTGTGTGTGTGTGTGTGTGTGTGTGTGTGTGTGTGTGTGTGTGTTTGTCTATATATATATATATATATATATATATATATATATATATATATATATATATATATATATATATATATATATATATATATATATATATATATATATATTTCATTGTCTTGCATTTCGTGAACGCCATACAGCTAGATATTTAACTTTAGGCCATCGCAGGCCAAAATATATATATCATTTATAATTATATATATTATTTATAATTATATATATTATTTATAATTATATATATTATTTATAATCATATATATTATTTATAATTATATATATTATTTATAATTATATATATTATTTATAATTATATATTTTATTTATAATTATATATTTTGGCCATTTTCTTCTTGAAACATTTTCTGTGCTGAAATTAAATCAATAAAAGAGATCTCTATTTGGTAAACCTTATCATAATTTCATCAAAAATAAGAGAGAAGAATTCTTTCTTTTTTCATAGAAGATGTCATGTGTGAAAAAAATCTCATAGCTCAATTTTTTTCATCATTTTTTTTCATCTTCTATGAAAAAAAAAAGAACCCAGTTGAATACTTTTTTGTTTTTTTTAAACCAGTCATGAAGTTCAAATTATATGAATTTATTTTCACCAAATTACTTGCTTTTTTTTTCTTCTCTTTTTCCTAGTATTTTTGTCTTTCGGAAAATTATTTTCATCTGATTGTTAAGCTTTTCTTATTTTAATGATACAATTTCTTCTTCACTAGTTTTTCATTTCTGGAAGCATAGATTTATTTCAATGATAAGGAATTAGTTTTTAACATCTCTAATTTTTAAGAACAATAATACAATATTTATTCTCAAGTAACCAATTTGTTCTTGATTAACCAATTGCTCATGACGTTTTAACTTTCTATTTTTGTTTATTGCTGTTTTATTGAAACAGAATAAGTTTGAAAATTGAGTCAGGGTTTTAATCGATTGTTTGATTTTTTTCCTAATAAAATGCTAGTTATAAATAATGACTCGCTTATTCAATGATATCAAAGCACTCTTGTAAAACAATTTAAATGATATAAAATGGAGACTGCAAGTACAAGCATTTTCTTTATTATTATTTTTTTCTCTGCCCATTTATCTCCATTTATTGCATCTATTTATAAAATCCTTCTTCCTTTTTGTTGCTGCGCCAAATGGAATACGGTTTTTATTTGTTTATAAATGGTTTGTTCTACTTTTTTTTTCGTAAAACCTAAAAACTCTGTTATCACCTCTTCTTTTCGTAATTCAAAACTCAACTCCAAACTATATTCTCTTTTCAATCCTTCACTGTTTGTCGGTCTGTCTTCTCAGATTTCTTTTTTGTTGTTTTTTGCTTTTTATATTAGTTATATTGCTTTGAGCGTTGGCGTCATTTCATTTTTATTTGTTTCTGTATAAAATATTGGTTAATGTTTTTGAGTGGTTACATTGTAATAAACAGCAGTTTGTTTCAATTCGAATTGAAACAAACTGCTGTTTATTACAATGTAACCACTTCAAATTTCTTTGAAATTTGCTTTTTTCCGAGAAAAAAACAGATTTCAAAGAAATGCCAATACTGGCATTTCTTTGAAATCTATTTTTTTCTCGGAGTTATATTGAGTTGTATAACGGGATAATATTATACGGGACGTCCACTCTTAAAAATATCTTATCCAGGTTTCAAAACTTTTAACACACGCACACAAAAGAAACTCAAATAAAGCCAAGTTGAGTTAATTTAAGATAGATCGTGAATTCAACTTTTAACTCTGCAGCGCCTCTGATTCTTTTTACAAAACGTAAACTCTTGTTTAAGCATCCTTGTAAGTGAACTTTTGTTTTGATAGACATTATGTCAATAAACCTACAAAATGTGTTTTGGCACATTTTTCCTTATTTTTCTTAATACCAAATGAAATATTTTTATTCCCTTAAAAAGAGTTTTCCGCTCAGTTTTTATTTTTTTAAATTATCATTTTATATAATTATATAAATAATTCAGCATAATTATTAATCATGCTGAATTATTTGATGTTTTTTTTTAGGATAAATGTAATAGATAAATTCCTAATCAAAAAAACAAGGGAGTTGCATCCTACCTCACTAAAGTCGCTGAAATTTGTCTCAAATGTTTTGAGACATTTAGGAAAGACTGTAAACTCTTTTCATATAACTCGAATATGATTTACATTGCATCTTAAGCGCAATCAACTTCACTTCATGCCCATCCTTTATATAATATAATTCCAACGATCGGAAGATGCACTTACCATTGGTTTTTAATTAGTTTTTGAAAAATTATTCCTAAAAAATTATATTTCGCTTTAATATCACCATTATTTTAAATTCGAGTTTCCAGGAGTTTTGAGCCAAAGTAAATAAATATGAAATGATAAGTTAAACACGCCAATATTGTTTTTTCTTTTTCATTAATAGGACTTCCGTAATTAATTTATGAACTGTGTCATATCAGTAAGTTTCTAAAAATAGTTCATACGTACAGATTTCATTGGATAGCCAATGTTGGATTCCAGGTGTCCACATCGTTTGCTAAATCAAAATACCAACTAACAAACAGGACTTTACTACTATTTTTATTTAGCCAAAGACGACTTGAAAAAAATTAGTGACATACATTTTCGAAGCCTGCTTTCATAAATTAAAAAATTTGATGTAAAGCATATATAAAATCCGTAAATGTCTTCTTTAAAAATGCGTTTTTATACCTTTTTGTTGTCAGTATGATATGAATTCTAACTTGATTGATCTCAACAAAATGTGAGGCTAAACATGAGGCTAAACGTGAGGCTAAAACAAAATTAGTCCTAAGAATAGGCATAAATTCAATGTTAAAGAAAATCTAAACAGAATGTTTCTTTTTTCAGTGATTTTTTTTGGAGATTTTGTAGTTTACACCCTCTTTTATTGCAATATTCTCGTGGATCTTAAAACAACTTTATTGCAATATTTATATGGATCTTGAAATAAACTATTTTATGTTGATTTGAGAGATAAGAAACTACAATTTTGAAATACATCTTAAACTACATAGGTATCGAATTTCAGCGTAATACCAATATTACAAATACCTCATCAGCGTAATACCAATATTAAAAGTACCTCATCAGCGTAATACCAATATTACAAGTACCTCATCAGCGTAATACCAATATTACAAATACCTCATCAGCGTAATACCAATATTACAAGTACCTCATCAGCGTAATACCAATATTACAAATACCTCATCAGCGTAATACCAATATTACAAATACCTCATCATCAGAAGTAAAAGTTAACAGTTTATCTCTTGTCCACTTTCATTTTTAAATTGACCAAGCTTCAAGAACCTGTAAATCTTGAACGGATAGGAACTTGAAGGACAAAACATACTGTCTTTCCTAATTATTATTTCTAAACGTTTTATTTTTACATTTTATCACTTAACGTTTTTGTGGCAAATTTCGGGCGAAATAGATTGCAGGTTTTCGTTTTTTTAAGTTAATTGACATGGAATCACTCAACAATGTGTTCTGGGTAATATTGTTTGCTTTCAAAACTTAATCAAGCAGTTTTTAACATAAATCTTGATGATAAAAATGTTAGCTGGCAACCTACACTAGTTTTAAAATGTCTAAAGAAACTCTATATGAATTTTAATTTTAAAAGTCACTAAGACTCTAATAGAATCTTAAAAAAAGAACTTTTGTCAAGGTAGCGTACTTTTCAGCCAACTAGCAGACTATTAATTATTTTTATGTAATGTATCAGTTCAAGTTCTGTAAACTCTTAGAGGGAATTTTTTAAAATGCTTTTTTTTTGCAGTGGACACCTGTTTCCCATTATTTTTTGGTTTAACTTCTCTAACTAACTTTGAAGTCTTCTCTCTTTCCCTAAAGGCGTCTATTGCTCATATATATATATATATATAATGAAACAAAACATATAACAAAAATATATCATTTGTATATAATAATTTATATATAACTTATATATGAGAACATTTTTGGCTTTCAAGGTTTTGTGACTGAAACAAATAATTTAACAAATTTAACAAAAATATCAAATTAACAACTCATACATCGTTAAAATATGGATAAAATTAATACTATCAGTTACAAATATTTACATTTATATTTAACTTTTTTAAAGTAATCTTTATATTTAGTGATTAGTTAAAAAATATGTTGGCGGTATTAGAAAGTCGAAGGTGTTGCATTGCTTGGTTTTGTGCAGCTGCATGGTTTTCTTGTAGCATTACAGCGTGTGTTAATCCGCTCAATATTGGTGCAGTAATTGCTAGAATCACAGCTGGGGTAACTGCATGGTGTTCAGGTATTTGCTGCATGGTTGGGGCCTATCTGATCTCAAATCTGAACTTCAATCTGGTTAGAAACGAAGATTTTTATAGAGATTATACTGTAGTTTAAAGAGATGCATAATATCAAAACCAAAAGACCCTTTAATGTTGTTTGATATTTTTTCTACCACGTATTCAGTTGCATTTAGTTTTAGAAATTTCTAATAACTTATACTGCAATCCAACTTTCTCTGTCAAACAATTTTGTAAGTTACTGCATTAGTCAATTTACCAAGGAAAACAGTATTTCTTGATTATTATGAACTTGTTTGAATGAGCGAGTTTGATTGAGTAAAATAAATGAGTTTTGCAGAAGTTTCCTAAGGTTTTCTGGTGTTCCTGAGTGTAACTTTTTTCCCTTGCATTAACAATATGAAGATTTTTAGAATTAGGTATTTTAGCCTAAATACACTGTTAAATTTATGCCAAATTTGCTTGTCTTGATTATTGCGACTTATTTAAACGTGCATACAAAAAAGCTTCATCTAAACTAATTTTTAAAGGAAAAGTAAAGTAATTATGACACGAGGTACAGAGAGGACCCTCCCCTATCCTTTTAAGGATTTTTTTTCAGAGAAACTACTTAAATGATCTAATTTTTTTCCAAGTTTTAATTGGTTTTTAACAAATTTACTTAACTCATTTAGTCAACTTTGAGAAATCGGCTACGGTTGAGAAGTTGGAAACAAACACTTGGTGTCATTCGCTAAATACCACTAAAAATGCTGGAACGCCTCATAGAAAACTACACTTTTGGAATGGACCCTGTGATCCGTAGTTAAGGACAACACTTAGAAGAAGTTATGTTAAAAAAAAATTAAAAAAATTTTTTTTTAATGATTTAAAGATTTTTCAATAAAATTAAAAGAAATTTTTTTCATTGTTGAAAAAGGTACATCTAAATGAATCACCCTTTACACAATTTCAAAGTATTTTTTAGATGCTCAGAAATTATTTAACTTAGATAAAGTTTTTTATCTTTACTTGTTTTCAAACTTGTTTTCAAAAGTTCGTTTCTTTTGAAACGTCTTTATTCACCTTTATTTCCTTAACAGTTTTCTTTGGATGCAAGTCAACATCAACAATATCGTGATTTGATATCGAACTTGATTCTAATTCAAGACCTTCTTTCTTTTTATTCTTTAATGCATCAACAGAAAAAACGGAGTGGCTAGAACATTTTTTGGTTTCAAGATTTTGAGATTGGAGCAAATAAGCAATTTAATGTCTTGAAATATATTAAAATACCAATATAAAATTAGTATTATCAGTTACAATTAATAACATTTGTATTAAATTTTTTTTTAACGACACTTTTTTTTAGAGATAAGTTATAAAATATGTTGGGGGAACTATTAAAACCAAGGTGTTGTGTTGTTTGGTTTTGTGCAGCTACATGCCTTTCTGGTAGCATTTCAGCGTGTGTTAATCCGCTCAATGTTGGTGCAGTAATTGCTAGAGTCACAGCTGGGGTAACTGCATGGTGTTCAAGTATTTGCTGCATGGTTGGGGCCTATCTTTTTAGAAACGAACCGCCGTGGTATGAACAAGTATCCTATGAAGTAATATAAAAAAATCTAAACCTAAGGACAATGTGTTTTATTGCATATAGTTTTAGAAATTCCACACAACTTATTCTGTAACCCACCTTATTTTCAAACTATTTTCAAAGTTGTTACGCTAGACAATTGACCAAGGAAAACAATCTTTTCTGATTATTATGAATTTTTTGTAATATCTGGAGCATATTAGATGTTTCCTGACTTTTTCCGGTGTTTCTATGTGGAAAACTTTTTCTTTACATTTACGATATACGATATGAAGATTTTTTACCCATCTCTTTCATACGTTCGAGTTATAAAACGAACTTAAAAAAGCTCTTAAGAATTTCAAAACTCTAATATCCAGCAGTAGAAAAGCTACTGAGCACAGTGGCTCTCCGATGTGGTATGGTATTCCATTTTCATGTGTCGTAATATGTACAGGGTTACCTTTAATTGTGCACAAACTTTTGAATACTGAAACTGTTCTACAATGTAACATTTTAATTTTGTAACCATAACACACATAAAGCTTTCATGAATTTCTATTTAATAAGTTAAGCTTTTGTGAGTTTGAACATAGCCAAAGATAAAGTTATAGAAACTAACTCACTGTTCTGCCGTTAATTGAAAATGATTTTTGGAAAAAACCAAAACAATTGAGTGCTCCATGTTTAGGTTTACCTGAAGATACTTCTAATGCTGATACAGAAGATTTCATTGCGTACATTCAGAATATATCAACTGTTTGTTAGCAGCATGTAAATGTTCGGGTTGAATCCCAAACTTCTTTAAATGGTTAGTTCCAATAACTTCAAAGTTGACCATAAATTGCATTTCCCAAAGTCCATCTAGTTCAGAACCAATCTTATCCGATTGCGAACAACCTGCCCCTAGCCTTTCCAAAAGTAATGTGTCTAAATGCTGCTACTCGCTTGGCGAGTTCTGTATATCGCTTTGCTGATCCTAACGTCTATCCGAAATATTTTATTTTTAGACTAATTGAAATATTAGAGTAGTGACAAGATGATCTGAATTAAGAAATGGTAACAGTGAAACAGCAGATCCGATCAGACAACAGTTGTACAATAGAAAAAAATTTTCCCAAACATAAAACAATGAGAATAAGAGAGATTTTAATTTCAAATCATTGGTGCGTAAATTCATTTTAAAAAGCCAACCTTTGGTTTGAGGATCATACCTAGCAGGGGGGGGGGGGGGGGGCTAAAATTTGTTGGGACTGTGAAAAAAAAATCTTGAGTTGGCGTTAGGATCAGCAAAGTGATATACAGAATTCGTCAAACGAGTAACAGCATTTAGACACATTACTTTTTGTTTTATGAATCACTTATATGAGCTAGCTTACTATTCCCAGGTAATAATAACACAGGGCTGCGTTTGAAAAAAAAAATTTCTGTTCATGGGGGTTTCTAAGGTAATTCCTAATGAAATTGGCCTCCTAAACCGGAATATGACATTCTTTTTGCTCAATCAGGTTAGGTTATTGAAATACAGCACACCTACTTTTTTTTTGAGAAAAACATATGTTTCAAGATCTTTTCATCTCTCATTTTCATCCATATAATACATTGGAATATTTATTAGTGACCTGAAAAAAGGCTCAATTTAGTTCCTTTATTAACTTTAAACTTAAAAAAACTTGTGAAGTAATCGAATAATGTAAAGAAAAAATCTATTTCCAGAGGAAAGAAGTCCTTGATGCCTTCCGTTTGTGAAGAGTTATTGGTTCGTCACGTTTAAGACACCAACAATAGTCAGCTAACATGTGTGTGTCCCAACGTCCTTGATATCTCCATCGTTTTTATATCCTGGTGGAATCTTTCACCCTGTTCCTCGCTGTAATCTCCACAGTTTTCAGAAAAATAGTCAAGATGTGACTAGAGAAAATGCATTTTTATTGACATGCGAGCTCCCAGTTTTTCGAAGCTTTTCATGAGCTCATTGACATGTGAAACATACTCAGAGCTTCTTTTATTTCCCAGAAATCCTTTAATTACTGTGCTGAACGTTCGCCATGCATCTCGTTCAATACCTTCCAAATATACCTGCATGTAGCTTGGCATCACTGATCTGTGGGAACTTTTGCAATAGATACTTAAAAGCTTGGCCTTCTTTATTCAGTGCTTTTACAAAGTTTTTCATCAGACCAAGTTTGATATGGAGAGGAGGAAGTAAAACATTTTCTGGAGGGACTAGTGGTTCAGCTTCCCGAGATGGCCAGTCTTTCTGCTTATAGTGAAGACTATCTGCCCTACTATCCCATAAGCATAAGAAGCAAGGGTATTTTGTGTACCCCCCTTGCATCCCAAGTAGAAAGCACACAACCTGAAAAGAAAAGATTTATTCATAAAAAATCAAATCTTATTAAGTTAAAATATATTTCTATTTCTTTCTAAAAAATTACCAACAGGTGCTAAAGTATTTTCAAAGGAAAGCTTTATATTGACAAGAAAACTTAATAAGTATTTTACTTTTAGTTCACCACATATTTGCCAATTGTGGTTGGAGTACTTGATTGCATCAATCAATATTTTCATATTCTTGTAGCTTTCTGTCAACTGAACTGAATGTCCAATAGGTACAGATGCCATTTTATTATTAATGTGTAGGATTACAGCCTTTAGGCTTATGCTAGAGGAATCAATAAAAAGCCCCCATTCTCTCGGTTGGTAAGGAACGCCAAGTGCCTCTATTAAGCCTTTTACATCATTGCAATATGCCAACGAGCTAGAAGAATCAACTTCAAAGAATCTTTGAAACTTTTCTTCTCTGTTTCTATACCAATAGAAGGTAGTTTCTTTGGAGAGGAGATTGCTCTCACTAAGACGGGAACCAAGAAGTTGTGCATTCTCTTTAGAAAGACCAAGATCTCTGGTCAAGTCATTTAATTGACTTTGAGTGGTCTTGGCAAAGTCATGCTAGACGTTGGCTCATATGTTGCTGTTATGTCAGTGTCTTCATTTTTTACACCTTCCATATCCTCTTCTAGTTCTCCTTTCTCAGGTGGAGAAGGAACTGGAACTCCTAGACCATGTGGCACTGGCTTAACGGCAGATGGAATATCAGGATAGACCACCATGTGTTTGTTTTTCTTATTGACACCTGAAAAAATTCACAAATTTTCAGATTTTTATCCAATTTTTCTATACAATTTAAAGAATTTTTTTGCTGAATTTCAACACAATTTTTATAAACAATTCAAACTTCATTAGGGGCGGTTTATATGAAAAGCGTTTGCCGTTTTCCGAGATATCAACGTCATCAATATTTTAACTTAATTTTATTTTGCGTTTATATGAATAAACAAGGTAGCCCGGATAGCAAGATCTCACTGTTTTTTGCCGAGATCTGGGCAAACGGGCTGGTTAATTTCTTATACAAACTTGTACGTATGCGTACAAGTTTTGGGAATTCTTACATTTTTTAAATTTGAAAGCTTCCGCAAAAAATAATAAATTTAATAATAAAACTGGCAATTTCCGTGTACTTAAAATTTCAGTTGTTTTGCTTTTATAATTTACCAAAGATCCAGTATCTTTTAAGTAATATAAAGTAATAGCTACTTTTTTATCTGCTGGTAGAGCTCTAGAGTTAGGTGAAAAAGGGTCAGGAGATAAATAAGAGCTTAACTCTGAAACCAAATTCATGAAAAGAAACCGTGAAAGCTAAAATTTTTTTTCGATAAATCAATGGGAGCTACACCAGTTATTATACTATGCCACCATCAATCAGTTCTGCCAGTTTTAACCCAGCAACCACGATTTTTTCTTTTAAAGCGCCTCGCTTGTTTCATCTTTTGAAGTGATTGTGATCGTTTTCGTAAAAGAATAATATTTAAAAAATTATCAAATATAAATTTTTGAAGCTTACACAATACAATTAGGCTTTTAAGAAGCATTATTTGGGTTATAATACCAGTTAAACATATTGTTAAAATGCCATATGTTTTTTTGTCGCTAGCCGCCATCTTTAAAGTTATTATTTTACTGATAAAGAGGCCAGCCCTGCTAGAAAAAACCAGGCTGACCTCGATATCATTTTTTATTTTTTTGGCAAAAAATCCAAATAAACGCAAATTGAAAACTGGCTCGTTTTCCGGGCTAGCTCGGCAAACGGGCTAGCCCTTGTTCATATATACAGGCCCTTAGACTATAAAAAAATATATATATGTTTGGATTAGTTAAATATTTTTCTTTTAAGAAATTATTCTACCTTGAAAAGTTCAAATAAATAGATTGCTGGTTTCTCATTAAAGATGTTTGAATGATTTTGATCTATTTTTAATGCGAGTTTTATATCTTCAGAGTTCTCCGTCATTATCCTAGTATTACGTAACTCGCTGAGTATATTATGAAAATATAAATGGAAATCGAAATATTTCTCGTCGAAAATTTCGTTATGACAACGACAAAATGCCTCTGCAGCTTGCGTGGATTGGTCATGGCCATCTGATTAATGGTTTCAATTGTGCCTAGGAAAAACTGCATCTTTTTATGCTTAGCAGCTACCATATAGACCTGTAGTTAAGTGCTTTGATCATGAAGTGTTTGGTCTGGAACCGGTTTCCATCGTCAAAAGTCATCTCTCAACAATTAAATGAATTTACATTTGAGATAATGCTATAATTCTTTAATGAAGTGTCTTTATTGAAATAAAAAGTTTCCCACAATCCACCTCAGAGAAGTGGAATAAACAACTTTAAGTTATGTCATTCTTTGGTCAAAGCAGAAAAGACAAAAAGCCACACTAGATCCCACATTTCCGAAACTTTGACAAAGAATACCGTTTGGTTTTTCGGTTTTAAACAAAAATAATAATTAATAAAGAACAAGTTTTTATATCAATTTTTCAAGAAAAAATCAAATTTTCTAAAGTTTGTTAAAATAGAACTCTTTATGCCTGATTTTTTCTGTGACGTATTTATATTCGTATGTAGACTTTTTAGTTAAAACTTGTTTTAATTGAACAGCAGCTCTGCAAAATGCCTTGAAGGGTAGAAACAAAATAACATAAGGATTGCGAGGTATCACCATTTTTTCTAAAAGTTAACTTTGTATGTCAGAATATAAAAAATTAAATCAAATTAGTTTTATTTTAAATGTGCAATTTTAAATTTTGTTTGTTTGTTATTATCCCGTTAAAAACCGAAAAACCAAATATCGATGCTTGATAAACTATTTTGAGTACATTGTTAAACGTATCGCCAGTAACACACTACCCAGGTAAAGGTACCAACAGTAACAGATTCAAAGTTGATTTTCCAGAAAATTAAAATAAACAGCCTCTAGTTTTATCAGAGATTAACTCTTCAAGACAGAATCCGAAAACCCGCTATTTATAATAATTAAAATAGCACCGATAACAACATAAGCTCCCTGAGCAAATCGCTCGAAGTCCCTACGACAAAATTTATTAAACGTCATGAAAGTTAGGGACTCCTACGAAGATGTAGGTCGTGGTCTTAAAGTCCTGTGTCTTGTGCCTTGACAAGAAGTAAGATTTTTTCTCAAAACTGCGTTGTAACTGAAAAGAAAAATGGAACTTGCCAACAAAAATACAATGTGGATATTTGGAAAATACACGAAAAGCTAGACATTTAAAAGAGGAATGTAAATTCCATCGGTCATGCAGTTTGACAAAATGTGACCCTGTCGTTTCATCCCGTGGAGTCTTCATATCTATTATTCATGGAAAATTATGTAAAAATAAAAACAGTTCATTGTAAAAAGAAAACGTAAAAAGAAAGATGAAAATAATTATACGTTTGTTAGGGTAGGGGCGGGTCTAGTTGAGCATTGGGGAAAGTTGGGCAACTAAAATATCTCAAAAACTACGCGTCAAATGACAAAACATCTAATGGATGAAAGATAGGTTTATATAATGGTACTACAATGCGCATCAAATGGTTGTTGGACCGCGGTCAGCTGAGATGCACGAGCACTTTTTCAATTTTGAACCAAAAAAGAATAAAAAATATTTTTCTTATTTTTCTCTTAGACTCTCAAAAAAATATTTATTTGGCATCACTTAAGTGTTGATATTTCAGCCATTTACTTGACTTTCGATTATACTTATCCATTTTCCCTAAGTATTATACCTCTTTTTATAACCTAACTTTTGTGTGACCAAGTCTAGTCGGGGTAAGTTGAGCAGGTTTGAAAAAAATTAGTTAAATTAAATAATAAAATTGATTAACAAAGCGGCATTATCAGATACGGAGAAACAAATTTTGCTAAGTAAACATTTTAAGGTCCATAAAACACTTTTAAATTAATCATTATTAAATACTCTTAACAGTTAAAAATAATATCTGAAACCCTTTTTTTCAAAAATTTGTAAATGTGATTTAAAACTATTAAACTTTTGCTTCTTTTAAAAATATTTTTATTTAAATATTACTTACTCAATAAAATATATAAGCCAAAAGTTCAGAAATAAAAATTTTAATTTACTAACTTTATTTTTAACTTACCCTACGCAGCTGCTCAACTTGCCGCGTTGGAGTAGGTTGAGCATTTCGGTAAACTTTAGCGAATATTTTCTCAAACAAATCTAAAAAAAGTTTTTTTCTTAAGCAATTTTTAGCAGATAACATTTTTTTCTAATAGTGAAAAAATGATGTAAATTCGAGGCACCGTTCAAGAGATCTATTAGATTTAGCAAAAATTGCTCAACTCACCCCCCACCCCCGCCCTACCCTACACAGTTTTCATCTTTTTTTTATCTTGTTCTTATGTAGAACTTGTACTTCATCAAAATATTTTAAAATTTGTATCAAAAAATCAAATACTTCTTTACATTAAATAAATTTAAAAATACAGTGAAGTGCTAAGAAAATAACTTTTCACCCGCTGATCTTTAAGAAAACCTAAAACAAATGGGCTCTATTCGTCTATATCTCCCCCCTCCCCTTACCCTTACCCCCTCTCCTCCATATTTTTATGATTGATTATGATAGAGAAATTTATACTGATTAAAAATCATGTAAAAAATAGGTTTTCAAATTAGTATAAAGTGTTCTAATATGAAATTGAAAGTACAAAAGTTTACAGCAAATCGCTAATATTCACCATCTTGAATAAACTAACTTTACGGTTGGTTTGGCAATATTTGCTTTTTAAGAACAAAAGCAACCGTAATTTAGTTTATTTTTAATTCTTTTTTTTTTTTTTAATTACTTTGACCTTTCACCGTACTTTTCACCGTACTTTTCACCGTACTTTTCACCGTACTTTTCACCGTACTTTTCACCGTACTTTTCACCGTACTTTTCCCACCAACACCAATATATAGAAATCATAGTTAAAAAAGAAAAATACTAATTATTAATAAAGGTACCTGTCTGCAATTTGAAAATTATTAGATTACGGAAAGGTTAAGCTTTATCTTAGAAATTAATTAATATAGGTGATACAAAGGGTAGTTTTCTTTCTAAAGAGGAGCATGAGGTAAGATGACGAATGGGGCACGATGACGCCCTCCGTTATCTTCAAAACTCAACTAAATGTAAAAGTTCACTGTAGCTGAGAGAGAAGAAGATTGTATCTTCTTCTCTCTCAGCTACAGTGAACTTTTACATTTAGTTGAGTTTTGAAGATAACGGAGATATACAGAGAAGAAGATTATATCTAGATTTATTTATGATTTATTTATTTATACTTTCTCTATTTATGCTTTCTTTACAATTATTATTTTCCGGATGAAAGATAAGTATTATCAAGGTTTTTCCGATTTTAAGAAAGAAAAAAAATTTATCCACTTGTATTTAATTTATTTCATCATTACATCACCAGCTAAAGGTAAGCGAGATACTCTCATTCAGTCTGTTTAATTTGGAAGCCATGCAAGTGGTATTAAACTATTATACAAGTGAGATTAAGCTATGATAACTTATTTATGTAGAGTTCTGAATCATTTTAAAGATTGTGTAGCCTAGGGGCAAGATGAACGGGACAAGATGACTCGTTCGTTGCTTCGCCGAAGTACATGTTTTACTATAAACTTGTGCTGTAGTAACCGTTGTGTAGCTTCGTCATTATTACATTGCTTTATTATGCATTAAAGTATTAGACATTTGCTGTATTTTCTTGTGTTTGAATTTGCTATGAACTGATTAGTAGGTTTTTTTTTGCATAACCCTCTTTAAATATATAGTTTAATTGATTTAAAAATTACATAACCATTTATATCACTTATATTATAAACTATGAATTTATGATATCGTGTTGTTTGAGAAGGTAATGGTATCATAGAATTTACTTTTTTAAAAGTCTTTTAAAGTAAAGATTTGAGGTAACATTAGTTAATGAGTTTTTTCCGGCCCATTTTCAACTTTTATAAGGTTTTTGTTGATACTTTAGTAACGCATAATAATTTTTATCACTTCTTGATAAAGTTTTACTTGTTGAAATAGTTATTGACTAAGATATAAGTGCTTTTCAAAACGTTCGTTATCTTGCCCAATGTTCCCCTGCTTATGTTTATTTGACTATAATTATAGATTACCATTAAAAAATTTTTTTATAACAACTTTTTCTGAAATAATATGGATTGAAGCCTTATTAAAAAAGGTTTGGTTTGAGTGCCACAATATAAAACCTGGCGGTCTCTTTGTCCGGCGGGTACTCTGAGAGGGGGTCTAAAAACTCTCAAAAGCTAACCCTATCTCTAAACCCCCCTCCCCCTGCGTGCTACGATAAAAATTAAAAAAAAAAGTAGTTAAAAATAGAGAAATGATAGAGAAATATTATAAAAGTAAAGTCAAGCAAATAATAAACATCAGTAAAAAAATCATATTAAAAACTTATTTCCAAATTCTCTCCTAAAAAAGTTCAATTTTTTTAAATCATTTTTTCCTATCAACAAACAAATTTAAATTACAAATTCCAATGTTGTTAAGGAGATAGCGCGCTTTTAAAGTGACCGTTGTCGAGATGGAGTACAAAAGCAAAAATGTTTCAAGTTTTTTCAGCGGCCAATCCTATTCTCTCTAAAAGCGTATCCAACGTTATTTATTGCACGCGATCGAAATCAAAATGCCCTCGTGTTTACATTGTTGTTAAAAAATATTGAAAAAGGTAAAATGTAACATAAAATTAAATAATTCTATTAAGAATCATGAAAGATTTAAAAATTCTATTTTGGTTAAAAATCATTTCGGCAACTTTTTATTTGTTTTTTTGTATGCAAAAAACATCAGCAGGTAAATTACATCACTCACTCTTAATGTAATTATCCTACATTGACTGTCATTAATTTATACAACATTTAAATTAAATATTACATATAATTTGTATATGCATATATGTAAGTTAATTATTAAGTAATACTGGCCCAAGCTCATAAGGGAAGGGGGGGATCTTTTATTTTTATTAAAATTCACTAACTACTAAATAAAAATTCACTAATGTGATGTCCCCATTTGGTCCACACAAATCCCATCAACAACTAATCAGAATGCAGGAACTTGTCCCTCATTACCTGTCTGGTTTACTGTGGAAACTCATTGAATTGCAGCTATTATTTGTTTGTTTGTGAGATGCACGATGAAAGAATGGTCAAAGCTCTTTTGCATTGTCTTTAACAACATTCACGCGGCCAATGTACAGCTTTTACTTATTTTAGTCTTCATTTTTGTTATGTTTATTTAATCTTTTTGATAAAAATGGCACTGAAAGTTACAATTTTTTAAAGAATGTTCTACTTTTTGTCGTGATGAAAGTCCTTCTCTTATAGACTTAAGTCCTGAAAATTGAATTGGATTCTGTTTCAAAACCTCTCAATAGCAAGCTTCTCAAAATCTGAAGCTTTTACCAATAGTCCAGGTCTTTTCTAGTTGCTTTTGCTACAATAGGTGCAGCAAACCAGTTTTGCACATATTTCCACATTGTTCTTCTTTGGTTCTTTTGGGTTAGGACTCAATCCACCATTTTGATTGCATTATCACTCAGGCTATTTATCTGGCATGATGTAAATCACCTGGTTTTTTTAAATGAACTCGGGATGATATATCTTCAATGAATAAAGTAGTTAATTCATTAAACTTAGATAATCCGATTGTGGGTGGGTCTTCTGTATTTCTTTCTTACAGAACATAATTGTAGATGTCTCTGCAAAGTTTGATTTATCAAACTCAAATTTTTCTTAATCTATTAAATCCCAACTACTTTTAAAAATTATTGAAATAGCTGTCTGACCCAAAAGACATAGCTATTTCAATAATTTTTAAAAATAGTTGGGATTTAATAGATTCCATTGTGATGACACTTGTAACAATTTGATTTATGTGATGTTGTCATACTTGAAGAAGTGATATTCCAAGCTCAGATTCAATTGTGATGTATACACCTTGTTTACTAGTAGTATTGCTGGCAATCATATTGAAAGGCATGGTCTATATTATGTTTGTCAAACTCCAATCTTCAAAACATTTTATAGCACCACTTACAATATTGTTACCATTTCCCTGAACAAAGTTTTTGCACAATAATGTGTTTTAAATTACCTTCTTCCCAGATTACCAGAATAGATAATCTCTCAGTATTACTATAACAAATAACATCTTGTTACATTATTCTGTTCCAGTGTACAGTAAGTAGACATCTCTTATGAGACTTTGTTTTATATTATTATTTGTCTTTCATAACATAGCACTCCTTTGCCTCTGTAATTTACTTCTCAAAACAACTGTGTGTGTATGTGTGTGTGTGTGTGTGTGTGTGTGTGTGTGTGTGTGTGTATGTGTGTGTGTGTGTGTGTGTGTATATATATATATATATATATATATATATATATATATATATATATATATATATATATATATGTATATATATATATATATATATATATATATATATATATATATATATATATGTGTGTGTATATATATATATATATATATATATATATATATATATATATATATATATATATATATATATATATCAGATATATCTTCTTGTGATCTCACAAAATGCTCTTTTGCCAATTGCTCTGCTGGGATGGTTTGGAAAGATTCTGTTGGATGCTCACCTTGTCCATCAGGATATTTGTAAATAAAGTTTATGTTTTTTCATTTAGAACTTATTTTATTAAGTATGATTATTTTGTAATGTTCAAATTATTTCAAAATTTAAATTGATTTTGCAGTTGCAAAGGGTTATCTGAACCTTCAAATCCATGCCCTGCTGGTACATTTAATCCATTGGTCTCAGCTGTTTCTCAGGATTCATGCATTGTTAGTAAATTTTTATTAATCAAATTTAAATCACATCACACAGTTTACATCATATATATATATATATATATATATATATATATATATATATATATATATATATATATATATATATATATATATATATATATATATATATATATATATATATATATATATATATATATATATATATATATAAAATGATATGCTTTTAGATATGTCCTACAGGTTCTTACAGTACTGCAGGCTCCACTTCATGCACACTCTGTCCTGCTGGTTTTAAATGCCTTGCTAACAGTACTATTGCTCCTTGTGAACTGGGAACCTATTCTCTTCTGGCACAAATGATATGTATGCCATGTCCAAATGGCTTTGTTTGCATAACCCCAGATGTACATCCCCAGGTATTCTAGATTTCATTTTAAAATTTTATTATATATTATCAAGTATTTGTAATTTATTTTTTTATTTTGAAAGGATTTGTGAAAAATTTGTATTGAGTTTGAACCAAAAAAAGCATCAGGCTGAAAAACTTGATTAAAACAGAATGAAAATGTAATTGAAATTTTGTTAAATTAAGTTTTGTTAAAATAAATTTTCTGAAAGTAAATTTTCTTACACTAAATTTTCTTAAAATAATTTTTCTTAAACTAAATTGCTCTCACAACATGATGTCCTTTCAACAAATGCAATACACGGTGCATAGGAACATGGTCTAAGACCATTTTTAGCAACACTTTTTTCTCAGAAATATTTTTTTGTTTTGATTATCAAAAAAAAATTGCTCCAAAAATGTTAAAAACAACTTTTTCTACTAGGGGGTGAAATCATGTTTTTTAATGAGTGCCCAGGAGTTTAATTGTTCAGGATAAGTGACAAAGAGGTATGGGGCATGCTGAAATATCTAGTATGTTGATGCTGGTGCTAAATGAAGATGACTTGGAAAAAATTAGGATAATTGAAGCTAACTCATTCCTACCTCAAACTCTACTTGCCCCCTTCCTAAAATTAGATCTTCTAAATTATAAACTTTTTTTTTTTCTCATTCTACCATAAACTAGATCAAAGATTTAGGAACAATTAAAAAACCCATTTACCCCCTAAAAAAACCCATTTACCCCCTAACTTTAAATGTTGTAACTTGTAAATGAGAATTTTTTTTGATGAAGTTTGAAATCTGTCAATGAAATATGATCAAGTTTAATAAACACACAAAGTAAAAAAGTTGAAAAGTGTTTTTAGGAACTATACTCTAGGGAGGGCTATCCGGGGTTGAGTAGGGTATGCTTACAATCACTTTAATGCCATAAAAATATTTTTCTGGCTTTATGGTTAGGTTTTTGTTGATGTTTTACATTACAAACTTATATTAAGCATTTGTTCTTAGAAATTTTCATGTTTACTTTTTACAAGCTACATTCCTGAAAATAGGAAGCTACTTTAAAAGTGCATGTAGTTGTAATCAACAACTATTTTTTAGTGCTTCAATAAAGTTTAAACTGTGCTCTCATTTTCAATTTTTCATTTGTCAAAACTGGTTGAATTCTTGATAAATTGATTCTGGAGCTAAAATCCAGTAGCCAAAATCTACAGGGTATAAGAAAACAAAAAATACAAGTTTATTCATTTAATAGTTGCCATAATTCAACTGTTGAAACAAATGGTAAGTATTTAATCACTAATACAACAATTTTATTTCATCAAATATAAAAATTATTTATTGTACTGAAAACTGCATATTTCAAGTCAATGAGTTTGATAATATCTTGTTCAACTATGTGCACCTTCTATGAAGTTTAGCCTTTAGATTTCTATGGCTCATTAAGAGTTGTTCTAAATCTTTGACAAGATTTTTACTTTTTTTCCAAAACAGCCTTGGGTTCTTTTCAAAATCTCTAAGTACTTGAATGTATTTGGTAGCTGAAACTCAAAGACCAGATTCAAACAAAAAAATGGAACTCAAAGCTATCAATGTTTTTAAGCAACTTGTTGCAAATATTGCATTCAGTATGACACTGACTTTGGTAGAATATTCTTCAGATGTTTACTGATATATCTGTTGACAAACTATAGCTCATGCCCTTTATTTTCAAACAAGTTTTTTTTAAAATTTAGTCTGTACCACCTAATAGTATATGTAAACTAGGACTATTTGCAAGTTCTGTAATTTTCTTGTTCTTGTCTCCTGTTGATAAAGGAGGGGAAATAATTTTTCTGTACTTTTTGTACCAACAGCCACCCATTGGACATACAATCTGTGCAAAAATTCAAAAGTATAATGGTTAGCTTTTTAAAAGTTAGGAGAAGAGGTCATACAAAATGGACAATGGTGCTTTGGAACAGATATTTCCAAAATTAAGGTGTTCCCTGATTCCTTTGTGGTCAAATATTTGATAGAACTGAACAGAACTATTCCTTAAATTGATATAAATATTCAATGATGTGCTGCTTTGGGTTTACAGATTGTTAAAAAAAGAAAAGTTTGAAAAGGTGGGTCTTAACCTTTTGGGGAAGCACAATTTGTTGATATATTATATTTGCAATAAGCAAATGAAGTTTAAATAAGATGTGGAGTAGAATAATGAGTTGTTATATTAGTAATTAGAAATAATTAGTAGTTAATAATGATAACTTTAATTATTTCTTACTGTCTTTTTTCTGTGTTTCGTTTTTCCCACATGAAAACAATATGCTCCATAGAAAGAGCGAATTAAAGTAATGAACATTAATTTGATGAATTTGCTGCTGAATTCATGGGATGCTACACCATACATTTAATTGTGGCTCAGAAATTATCATTCAGTTGATAATAGCTGAGTGTAACACACCACAACAATTTCACCTGCTGATTGCCAAAATGCAGTTAAAAATCTTTTTCTAAAAAAGTAAATTATTTTTGTAATCTGTAATACAAAAATAATGTTGCTGCTAAATACAAAATAATGTGCTGCTAAATTTTTGTAATCTGTAATACAAAAATTTAGCAGCACATCACTTATGATATTGATTTTACAATGGTTTGTAAAATCAATATCATGAGTGATGTGCTGCTAAAATACTAAGGCATGTTTATTGCCTTGATAAACAAGTTTTCCTGACTCATATTTAACCATAGGGGCCAATATTTTTCCCATTTTTTATTCACTCACACGGTGATAAAAATTTTTTTAATCATTTTTAGAGTAAATGATTTTCATTCTGACGAAAGTGAAAAATTTCTGGGAGTGTTGCAAAATCTAACAACATGTTACTATGTACTGTGAATAAGTAAAATTATGTTCTAGTGATAAATAATGTTTTTTTTTGTTTGTTTGTTTGTTTCTATGGCAAGCATTTTTCTATATAACCTGTTTTAGTAGTTGTTTTTTTCATATACAGAAATGCACTCCAGGTTTTGTTGCCAATAGTGTAAACAACAGTTGTGAACCATGTAGTGCTGGAACCTATTTCCTAAACAACACCTGCATTTTGTGTATAAATGGCACTTATAGTGCTAAAGGATCAACAATGTGTAATACATGCCCTGATGGATATAGGTAAATATTTTTTTGAAAAATACATGCTCTGATGGATATAGGTAAATATTTTACTGAAAAACTTTTAGAATATTTAAAGTTCACTAATGAATTATTAGTTACTTTATTTGTTTTAACAGTTGCGCTGATAGAATCAGTTATAAAAAATGCTTAAAAGGAACTTATGCTGCAAGTGATCGTATGAACTGTGAAGGTTGTCCATTAGGTCATAGTTGTGAAGTTGATGGATTAAGTAATCCTACACGATGTTCAAACGGGACTTTTCAAAATAAAGTAAATGCAACAGTTTGCCTTTTGTGCCCTGCTGGTTATGCCTGTGTCAGTGTTTTTGAAGAGCCTGTTTCATGTCCTGATGGAATGTACAGTTTATTGGGAATGATGGAATGCTTAGTTTGTCCTGCAGGTTTTAGGTAAAAATATTTCACTGTGTACATGAAAACATCATAAAAATTTTATAAAAATGTTTATGGTTGTGAACCATTTTGAAACAGATGCTACTGAATAAGAAAAATACATTAAGATTTTTTGATTTGGTTAAAGAAATAATTTTTATTTATCTGGTTAAGGAAATAGTTTATATAGGTATGTTTTATGCATAAATTAATGTCTTATTTTGCTGTTTAATTCTGTTATTAATTCTGTTGTTTAGCTAGTTTTACTATTTGTAAGTGGATTTAATATATGTTTTATAACACTTTAATGAAGGGGGGGGGGGGGGGCACTACATAGGCACTTCATTTTATATTTATTCATATATTTTTTAAGCTGTCCTACTTCAAATGGACTTCAAACTTTGCTGGCTTGTCCCAGTGGCTGGTATTCTCCTGAAGGAGTGATGGATTGTATCAATTGTACTAAGGGTCACTATTGTCCTTTCACTGGATTATCAGTTCCATATGAGTGTCCTAGTGGATGGTATGCTAGTGAAGTAGGATTTCAGCAGTGTAAACTATGCCCTAAAGGTTAACTAATAATTTATATAAATGAGTAAGAAAATACAGTGCTTATTTTATGTTATTAAAAACTCTATAAAATAAAAATAAAATAAAAATACTTGTTTGTTAAAGTAGGAGATTAAGCAATTGTAAGTTAACAAAATGCAACAATGCAATGCAACGATGCAATGCAACAATGCAATGCAACGATGCAATGCAAAATTATTTATTTAATGAGTTTTTTTGCGCTTCTAATGTTATTGCAAAATTTATAATTTCAAAATAAATTTTAAGGTCATGCTTGTCAAACCACAGTAGATGATCCAGTAGAATGTGTAGCTGGATTTTATTCTGCATCAGTTGGTCAAAGTAATTGCAATCCTGTAAGTTTTAGTTGATTTTTTTTTAATAACTAAATACAGTGCTTAATATATTTCATGATAGGATAAATATGTATCCGCATTTAATAAAATAAATTGGTAACCATCAAAATGCTTATTTTAAAGAGTTTATAAAAACTCAAATTGCTAAAAATGCTTTTTTTCAGATAAATATCATAAAAGTATAATTAAATTTATGACATTTATTTATGAAAAAACTTAGTTTCAAGACCTTTGAAATTAAAAAAAAAAAGAGCTTTTGGTGGCAATTAAAAAAAAAGATTTCTAAATAGTATTTATTTCAGTTATTTAAGATTTTTTAAATTTTAAAATTTATCTCATATTTTGTCATTTTTCATAAAGGATTTTATAAAGCAGATATTTCCACAAAAGTTTATGTATCTTAAATACCTATTTTAAGTCACACTGTGGACCAAAGAGACCGCCAGGTTTTATGTCGTGTCAATCGAATGAAACCTTTTTTATATAAGAGCATTTGTCTTATAATAATTGAAAAGAGCATTTTTAAAATCTAAACAAAGTGCTAAGGGTCATAAATGGGGCAAAAGGGTAAAATTGAGGGGCCCAAAGCCCATTTAAGAATTTTTGAGGTCCATTACAAAAAATAAAACTTTGTTTTTTTATTCTTAACTAACTCTTCTTCCGTTAAAGTCAATCACAGATGAGAGGAGTTTTCCTCCATGGTCTTTGTTTTCTTCTTGTCTTTTAAACCTATTCCATGTTGGTTTGAATTTAGAGTGAATTGATTCACCACATTGTTCAGAAAATTTAGACAAGCCACAATTGTGGTACTCAACAAAGGGTTGCACATGACACAAGAGTATGTGTACTTTCCAACTTACTGAAAGTTTTTTTCCAAGAATACCTGCAACTTCTTGAGTAGATAAAAATGAGTTTTTAAATTTTATTATTGCCTGCTGATATCCAGGCTCAAGTGTTCGACCAAAACAAGAATCTTTTACAGCCTTGAAGTCTTTCATACATTGAACTATTGGAACAAGACCAGGAACCTCAGATACTATAACATTTTCCAACTCATCTAAACACTTAAGTATCTGGTTTGAATTGTTTCCATCCCAACCTCTGCCTTGATATCCTCTCTGTAATACACCTCTAACTTTCAAAAAATTACCAAACTCTGGCCAAAGATTCATTAATAAGCAACCTAGTGTGGTTACTATTCCTATCAGGATATGTAATTCAGGAGGAGGTACTAAATGTTGGATTAGAGTATCTGGATCTTCATCAAGGTAGAGAATTCTTGGATAAATCACATTCATAAAATAATTCATCTTTGATTTCCTGGAATTATTTTCAACATTGTACCTTTGATACCAATAGTCAAGGCTTCCAAGTGTTCGTAGTTTACCACATACTTCACTTGAGTGTCCTTCACACCAAAGACAAGCTTTTTTTCCTGCATGACTTGATATTCCAAAAACTGCATTAGCACACTTCAAATCAAAAGCTGCTGAAAACTTTAAATTTTGCAAAGTGAGTTTCTCCAATATCAGTCTTAAATTGAAGTTTGATTCTTGCACATCTTCAACTATGGCTAAGATTTGGCAACGCTGTACACCACTATTTAATTATAAATCTGAAGTAGTATTTTCATTTTCATCAAAAACATTTACAATAACCTTCATGAAACTACCTCCTCCATCCATAGAAATCCGAACAAAAGCAGATTGGGGGTTTAGATGACGTTGGTTTATCAAATCTAGAACAAAGCTAGAAGTGTCTTGAACAAAAACAAGGTCTTTTGTAATTGTGCCATCAACACTGTCAAGGAAGTTAACCTGAACAATAGCAATAATAACTCAGAAAAAGGTTTTTCTCTTTATCTAATTTAAATAACAAAAGATATATAAATGTTACCTTTTCTACTTGATAAAAATGTGATACGGACTCTTCTAGGTCACTCAATTTTCCAAAGATGTTGTTCTCTACTGCAGACTTACTTCCCATTCCTTTCTGAAGAATAGATACCAGCTGGCCTGTTTTATTCAGGGAAAGTTCTAGGATAATCTGAAGTTCCTTAATCACCTGAAGAGATACTTGTTTCATAGACCTAGGTATAAAATGTATGTAAGTATAAATGTATGCACTTGTGTGTGTGTTTGTGTGTGTGTTCACATACAAATTCTATACACATAGTATACATATGTAGACATTGCAAAGAAATTAAAAACAAATAAAAAGTAATGTTAAATAGTTATTCAATAAAATAAGTATAGACATAAATATATAAAACAAATTAGTATAACTCACTTTCATCATTTCTGAAGGAAATAATGAAAGTGATTTGATGAAACTTGAAATAGATCTGTAAAAGATAAGTGATTTATGCTATTTAATTTATATCATATATATAATATTTTATATATACTTATTTACATAGAATTGAAAAGGTACCTTCTCTTTGCCTTGTTATCAGGACATCCAACTGTAATTGTTAATGGGTTTCCACCAGAAGACAGAGTAAATGATTCCCCACTTGCAATTTCATCTGTCTTCATTTTTGCTTTTATTATTCCAGCAGCAACTTGCTCTGCTTGCAAACTTCCTAGACTTAATGCTAATAAGATCAGGTTTGCAACTGCAGATGAAGAAGAGCAGTTGTGTAAATGTCCTTGTGCAGCAGTTGTAAAACACTTACTATAAAGTTTAGAAGCCACAATTGAGGTTGACTTATCTGAAGTTTCTTCAATTTGAATCATTGTTGATGAAGCTGTTCTTGTCATCATCCTCCATTCAATCTTAAAACAAGTTTATATATATATAAATTTGTTTATATATATATAATATATATATATATATATATATATATATATATATATATATATATATATATATATATATATATATATATATATATATATATATATATTTAGTATACAAATTTATATATATATAAATTTGTTTATTATATATATATATATATATATATATATATATATATATATATATATATATATATATATATATATATATATATATATATATTATATATTACAAACAACTTTTTTCAATAACTTTATAAATCATTTACACACTTGGGCAATTTTTTCTCCCTATGAACCTCTAGCAGGTTTTACAGCCCTCAACAGGTAGAGATTTCTCTGACATCCAGAACATATAACATTTGGATAGCTACACACGTCTAGAGAATACCCTGGATAAACAAACAGCTTCATCATATCTTCAATAGTTGAATTAACAATACTTAAAGATTTAGACCTTGCTCCGAACATTTGGCAACAACAGCAGCACACAGCATCTCGTTGAAAAACAATATTTTCCATTTAAATAAATGTTTTTGTATATAATTTACTTTATGCGATTTAAAATATAGTAAATTGCATTCTAGATTATATATATATATATATATATATATATATATATATATATATATATATATATATATATATATATGTCTGCAAATTAATGGAAAGTGCTCTTTCTTAAACTTGAAATAACAAAAATTACACTAATATTCTTTAATAACGCTAATGTTTGCCATCTTTTCAAAAATCTTTTTATAACTATTCCCCCTGGATTTTATTTTTGTTATTAAAAATGTTATATTAAATTTTATTGCTTTAAATTGACTAATGGTCAGCAAACCATAAAGATAGGCAGAGCCATTCCAGAGGAAAGGGGGAACAGGACATTAGGTCCACGCCAATTAATTCTGCTGTTAAATCACTAATCTTAACAAAATAAAAAATCAAACAATTTTTCTCTAATAGTAGTACTAAATGGTAATAGAAACCAGCCTTTTTAATTTCCGTTAAGTTTAGTGAGTTATGAAAAAATTTTCAACAAGATGGCTAATGCTACAAGTGTTTCGAGAAAATTTTTTAAAACTTCAAATTTAAATTAGAGTAATTTTTATTGATTTTCGGACCTATGCTTTTATACAAATCTTGATCAGCATAAAATTTTCTATAACAATTAATTATAAAAAGAAGAGGGGTAAAAACTATATTGGTGCCCCATTTTGGCCCTTTTTTGGCCCTTTGCACCTAAAAAGAATTTCAAAAGCCCTTTTTTCTCTAAGTACACTACCAACACTCTTATAAAAAAAAAGTTTCAACTAATTGACGCAACATAAAACCTGGCGGTCTCTTTGGTCCACAGTGGTCAGAATGTGCATAAACACAAAAATCTTTAGTAGATATTGTAATGAACTTTTTAAAATAAATATATCATCATTTATAGTATAGGAGGTCAATTTTTACCTTTTATTAATCTAGTATGCAATCTAGTGAAATTGATATAGAGTATTTTTAAATTAGTTTAAGCACTAGAAAAAATGTTACACAAATGTAGAGCTGTTATATCTTAAGTTTTTGTGATGCATTTCTAAAAAAAAAAAGTGCTCTTCAGGCTCTTAATAGAAAATCTTAAAATTTTCTGGAAAAAAGTTACTGTACACTTTTTTCTTGATGTTTATTTATGCCTGCTGTGAAGAGACAATCTAAAATCTGCACTTCTCTCTACAATTAAAGAATAGTTTTTATTTTAAACTTTTAGCATCACAAACTTTGTTGTTTGTTATTTTGATTTTAACGATAAAGCACTGTGTATAAATATTTTTATTAACTTTATTTTTTATTAACTTCTTTATTTTTTAGTGCCTGACAGGTTTTTATGCAATCTCCAATGCAAGTGACCACTGTCTCTCATGTCCTGCAGGGTATAAATGTCCATTTCCTGATAAGCCTCCAGTCAAGTGTTCTGATGGCGAGGTTTATTTCATAGTTTTATAACCTACATTATAAAATATTAACAAAGCATTAAATTGAATTTGAATTTTTTTAAGTGAATGTTTGTCTTAAACTTTATTTAGTATCAAAACAAAGAAGCTCAAGTAAATTGTCTATCAGCATCACCTGACTCAGCAATTATTGATTCTTCTAAACTGCCCATTCGATGCAGTGAAAAGGTATAAAAGATGCAATTATGCTACAGTTATTCTTAGGTTGCTTTTGTATATATTTCATACTTCATTTTTCTGTTTAGTTTCTAATTGTGCTTTATTTTTTCTAAAAACTTGAAGTTACTTTTATTTAATTTTTTTAAAACTTGTCTTTTACAGGCTGGTTATTTTTCAAATGGCACTGCCTGCAATTTATGTTATAAAGGTCATTACTGCCCTTCATCTGTTAGTAAACCAATCAGCTGTCCTTCAGGTACCTATGCTGATAATGAGGGTTCAGTCTTATGTCAATTATGCCCATCTGGATACCATTGTTTTAACGCTAGTGAGGCTCCAAGGCAATGTGAACAGGGCACATTCAGTATAGCAGGGAGCATTTTTTGTCAGGTTTGTAATAACAACCTAGTATTTAAAATTTTTTACTACAGTATAAGTGCAACATAAAGAATTAATTTTTTTGCTTTAAAATTGTTAAATTTGACCACCCAAATTATTCAATTAAGTTTAATTAAATTCAAAAACTTAATTTAATGATTAATGATTAGACTTTGTTAAAATTTGACCAGGGAAAAATTCAAATTTTGTGAATTTTATGTAAAATATTTAGTATGAACCCTGTTATTTATATACTTATGTTTTTTATTTTTACAAGATGTGTGCAAAAGGACATTACAGTACACAAGCATCATCATTATGCTTGCCTTGTCCTAGTGGTAGCATGTGCTCAATGGGTATGCCACCAATACCATGCATAGCAGGAACTTACAGTCTGCCTGGTGATGATGTCTGTCATAAATGTAGCCCAAGTAAGAAAAGCTAATTTTTCCATTTTTCGTATACTGTTTATTTATATATAAAAAATTTATATTCCAAGCTTCCCAAGTGTCCAGCTGGAGGTATGAATGCCCTCATCCTTTGTAAGCTGATCTACAGATTATCCTTTCTATTTTATTTAAACAACCTTTGAATTATTTGTTTAGCTTTTTTATTTGTTAGAACCTATGTACAAAGGGTGCATAAAGAAATATTTATCTTATTAAAACTTTCAGAGATATGTATACAGCAACCATTAGTTTCAGTAAAATGCCTGAAAGTTTTTGTCTTATGTATAAAGTGAAACTTCAATGAGTCATTGGCCAGTAAATTAAATTTAAAAAAATGCTTTTTTACAAAAAAGAAAGGAAACTTGCTAGGAAAGGAAAGTTTATTAAAAAGTTTCATGAGTTTAAATGAACTGGTTCCATATTTCCCTCTATAATTTTTTAAGATAAGAAAGTTGGGATTTTACTACTATTGCCCAAATGAATGTTCAACAGAAATTCACTCTGTTGTTTGCAAAGTGCCAGAAACAAAATCACAAAATGAACATGAAAATAAACAGTTTACTCAACAGCATGTTAGACTTTCTTTTACCTCTTTCTTTGTACCTTTAAACTTGATGTAAACTTTTAAACAAAATATTTTCTTAAGTTCAATTATTTTAGACACTTTCAGTAAAGCTGGAGCTACGTTTTGTTTGCCTTGTCCAATTGGCTTTTCGTGCATTGATCCTTCTGCCTTACCAATCCCATGTGAAAAGGGGACATATTGGAGCAACAGTGATGAGGTTTGTAGATTTAAAAACCTTTTATTATTGATTTTTATTTTATGCTCTTATTAAAAGTTTAAAAAAATTTCTTGCAGATTTCAAAGTGTGTTTTATGCCCGTTTGGTTACACTTGTAATGACCCTTTACACCCTCCTCTTCTTTGTAAACTGGGTACCTATTCCACAGGTGGTAACTCATCATGTTTACCATGTCCTGAGGGAATGTCATGTGTTGACCCATCAAAAACTCCAAAAGCATGTAAGGATGGAACATTTAGTCTTAATGTAAGTAAACAGCATGCAAGCAGATTTATTATGACCAAATGGTAAAAGATTTGGAATATTTTTCTACATTTAACTGTAAATAATTTAGGGTGTTGCATACTGCTCTCCATGCCCTGCTGGAAAAGCATGTTCTTTATCATCAAATGTTGAAATGTGTCCCTTAGGAACCTATTCTTTAAATGGAGAATCAACGTGCAATAGTTGTCCTGTTGGGTATATGTGCCCAAACCCTTTTACTTCACCACAGCCTTGTCATTTTGGTGAATACACAGATGAAAAAGGAAACCAAACCACATGTAAAAAGTGTCCAGCTGGGTATGAATGCCCTCATCCTGTGTAAGCTGATTTATTGATTATCCTTTCTATTTTATTTAAACAATCTTTGAATTATTTGTTTAGCTTTTGTATTTGCTAGAAGCTATGCACAAAGAGTTTTATTTTTTAAACCATAATTGGTAAATGATTAGACCTTTGCCATAGTTGATAATTTCTTTTGCGTCTACTTTGTCTTCATCTTCACAAGGACTATTACAGATAATATCTAGTCTTTTCTTTTTGCATGTACATTTTATAAAATCATCCTGGAAGGGGATTGGGAAAAAAAAAGCTGTAGCAACTTAAAGCTTTTTTGCAGAGAACAAAATGTTGCAATTGTGAAAATCTTTTTAAAGGCATGAAATTAGAGAAAAAAAATCATGAATCCAACTTCAAGTTTTTAAACTTTTAAGATTAAACATTTATTGATTGCTTTTGTTAAAAATTATAAAATATGTTTTTGTACTTTTAATGGTGATTCCTGAAATAAAGAAAAATTGACATTGGCATCTGTCAAATTTATTTCTTTTACACAGCACTTTATTAAAATGTCTGTGAAATAATTCATTTTGATTATTCCACTAATTATGACAGGCATCATTTTCTAATTAACTATGACAGGCATCATTTTCTAACAGGCATCACTTTCTAACAGGCATCATTTTCTAGAAATCACAAGAAAATGAGTTAAAACCAAGTTATTTCAAGCACTAGCAAAACTTAATTTCTTTGATTGCAACCATTGTTTGCACTACTACATACCTTGCCCAAGTAAAGAAATTGCTTTTCATCACTCATGCATAATTTTTTATTTGTTGCTATTGCAATCCCATAACCTATTCATAATATGGACTGCACCAGCCAATAATGTCTGCTTGTAATGTTAATGTGTTTAGGATTATATGGATTTAGTTTAAGAAGATTCCAAAATTATAACTGTAAAGAAAATTTCATCTTGAAAATGATAACTAAGGAGATTAAGTTTATGAAATGCTCAGCGTAATATCATGATGGCTTCTAACTAGGTAAACTTAGTTCCATTAACCAAATTTGTATCTCTTGCAGAAGTAAAAAAGTTCCTTGCAACCCTGGATCATTTAGTCTTGGATCAGCTATTTCTTGCACATTATGTCCTCCAGGATACAAGTGCTTGAATACTGATGTGAGTTTTTGTAACTTTTTGATGTTTTTATATTGCTTAATATATTTAACTCTTATCTTAACAATAGTTTAAATGTTTATTTTTTGATGTAGGTATTGTTGCATAGGTATTCCTTTTTATTAAATAACTTTTCATTAATTTTGTTGTTTGTTATTTACAATTTCACAGAAGCGTCCTGAGGTGTGTCGCCCTGGTGAATTTTCTTTGGGTGGTCAAGTTACATGCAGTATATGTCCTGCTGGTAAATCTTGCAGCTCTCGTTCAACTAACTCCACTACTGATTGTCCATATGGTATTTTCTTTTAATTAAGAACCCATTAAATATCTTTTATTTAAGATTAAATTTTCTTAACTTTAAAAAACATTTCGATTTTTTAGAAGGGTAGTAAAGTTTAGAAATATAATTCATCACCATTTTGTTTTGTGTTAGCAAAATTTTTTTGGTAAAAATAATATTAATACATTTTAATTTTTTGTGCTTCCATTATCTGCTTTGCTTGTTAATTATTAGTTTGCTAAAAGATCTGTTATACAAGTTTGCTAAAAGATCTGTTATACAAGTTTGGTAGTGAAAAGTTTGGTGCAATAGTGTTTTTCTTCACTACTTTATGTGCTACCAAGTTCAATATTAAACAAAACTAGAATTAAATAAATATTAAATAATTAGGTTAATAACTGCTGTTTTAGAATGCTAATATTGTTTTAGTTTGAAATATCAACTTTAAAAACATTTTTTTTTTAACAAAAATTTCAAAATTACTTTCTTAAGGGACATTCTCCCCAGAAGGTCAAGCAGAATGTTCTCCATGTCCTAACGGATTTACATGCCCTTCTCCATTTGCTTATGCTGCAACTGTGTGCGTAAATGGTACTTACTCTGATGCAGGATCTTGTAAACCATGTCCACCTGGATGGGCTTGCCCTTCACCAGATGGTTCAAAAAACATCCAATGTCCTTTTGTAATAACGTTTATCTTTTTTATTCTTTTAACATAAAATCTTTGAATTGTATTCTTTGCTTCATTTTATTTCTTTGTATCATTTTGATTTTAGCCTAATATATTTTTATAACTTATTAATTATGTTATGTTAATTTATAATTTATAGTGTTATTTAAATATTTAAGAATACATTATATGTTTTTCCATTAAAAAGTTATAAACATAATTTTTAGACTAATTAAGCTTAGATCAATCAAATCATAACTTAACGTCATATTAAGTAATTATTATTCATCAGTTTACATCATATTTGTAGGGTTCCTATTCAACTGGAAATGCAATGGAATGTATTTTATGCCCTGTAGGCAAAGAATGTCCAACAACTACTTCTCTACCAAAAAACTGCAAACCTGGATCATTTTCTATTGGATCTCAAATGGTAATAACCTCTATACATCAAACCATTTATAAATTGTTTTTTGTTAATTTACATAAGTATTGTTTTTATCATATGATTATTGATTTAAATTTTTATTGTTGTTGTGGCTGTTGTAGTAATATTTATTGAGATATAATTATACTTTTATTGACAGGCATGCACACTCTGTCCTTCTGGAAACTATTGTCCGAAAACTGATAGCGCAACTATTTTGCAGTGTTCATCTGGCTCTTTTAGCTTGATGGGACAAAGTTCTTGTACACTTTGCCCTGCTGGTTTTGCATGTCCTAGTCTAAATGAACCTCTTCAGATTGCTTGTGCAAAAGGATGGTATTCCACATTAGGAATAGGGGTGATTTTTATATTTTTAATTAATTTAGCATTATTGTTTACATAGTAACGTCAATTTTTAGCTATTTCAAAATAATGGAAATGAGTATAATGAAAACGAAAGTGAATAAGATAATAATGAATATCATATAAATAAACAAATAGCATATTAAGTTTATAATTAACTCTAAAAGTTTATCTGATAAAAGTCACTTAAGTTATGATCATATTCTGTAAACATAAATAACATTCATAGAGAAGTTTGAATAAAATACAATGAAATAATAACTAAACTAAATAAACCATTATCTTTGTTTTTTATGTTTTTATTTTCTCTTTGAAATTCAAATAGTTAACAGCTGACCACCAAAGTTTCTGCTTAGTGCTACTTATCAAAGAGTTAATAGAATAAGTTGAGTGATAAAAAAAAATCACTACCTTACAACAAATGTTGCTAAGAAACTGTTTGTTACCATCTTGTAAAAGGTTTTTACCTTTGGCTAATAGTTTATGAAACAAGAGATGTTCATGAAGGGCTTAGTGCAGCCAGTACTTAAATGTAATTTGTCAGTTTTGAGAAAAATGAGGTCAAAGTTTTTAACATGAAATACCTGGTATTTCTTTAAATGAACCGCTGATATAATTTTCTTTTTTCTTTTCAATAATTTTTCTTTTCTTTCATTAAGCACACACTTCTACATATTCGAATAATTTTTAAATTTTTTTTTTAAAAAAATGTTGATTTTGTGGTGAAGTTTTGCACTTCAGTGATTTTAGCTCTGAATTTTTAATTTCAACTTTTTTTTTTTTAGCTTTACAAGCGATCTTTTGCTAATGAAAATGTTTTTGTCAATGTGTTTACAACTCAAGCAGCTGGTATTATGCTGTTTTAAATCCTAAATAAGATAAAAATTTTGTTAAAAGTTGAAGCTCAAACAACTTAATCTGTTTGCATCTATCAGAAATCAAGCAGCTGAATGATTTCCCCCTTTTCATTAAACTCAAATTAGTAGCAAGAGCACCAGTCATTGAAATTTGGCAACAGGTTTCTTAAGCCATTCAAATAAAGTTCCTCTTATACTGGCAATACCCTCAGTAGATTTGACAAGCTTGTCTAGGCTAGATTTAAAATCTTTTACCGTGACTAAGGTTTATCATTAATTTCTAAGTTATCTGTAAATGGATGTTCTAGATAAACAATTTTCCAAGAATTATGAATATTAGACTTTGAATTAAGATTGACTATGCCAGATTCTACCTTTGTCACACAGTATTCTACTGTGACCTGGAGCTGGATAATTGATTGTTATTTTAATGAGTTTAACAACAATATACCAATATACCAATTTATCCTGTGAAAAAAACACTCATCTATAAAAATTACTAGTTTTTTTTATGGTCTTAGATAATTTATGTTGTGTTCAAGACAACAACACTTAGATCCTTTATTAGCAAATTTTTCTAAATAAATGTGAATAGAAGTATTTCCTGTGCATACATCATGTATACCAAGGTTATGCATTGCCAGCTACCTCTTGTAGTAGTTTTGACAAATCCTAGTTACAGGGTAAAGCAGGTTTGAAAGTCCATAGCTATTACTTTTGTATTATTTACAGCCAGAGCAATTACTTTTTCCACTGAGTCTTTCATATATTGAATAATAGTTATTCGTGAGAACCATGTTAAGGTTGTCGTCGTCGTCATCATCATCATCATCATCATCATCATCATCATCATCATCATCATCATCATCATCATCATCATCATCGTCATCATCATCATCATCATATTATCGCCTTAATAAATGTAAGCAAGACTGTATATATATATCAATTTTAGGCAAATAATTTTGTTTCTTGCAAACAATTTTAATTAAACCAAGATATAAGTGGAATGAACTTACAGACCAGAATCACAAAAAGGCTATACACTAACATGGCAATATCACAAAGTGTCAGACTCATCATCACAAATAACTTAAACCATTTGGTTTTGCTTAAAGTAAGCAACCATTTCAAATCTAGATCACATTTTTCAAGATATCACATTCAAAGAGGAGTTTTTATTAAACCAGTGATTATGGAAAATAGAAGCGAGCAGCACAAATATTTTTTTAGGAATTTATTAGCTTTTTCCAAATCAAAGCAGCATTACTAATATAATTCATATACAATGACAGTATAATACAAAGCTATATATCTATATATAGGTCAAGATCAGGGTGGTATAAGTGATTATGCCAGTATCACAAATATATTAGTCACATGCTAACCATAAAGGTACAAATTTAAAATAAAAGTAGTATGACTTAACATTGTAACATTGAGTTTATACATTTTCACACAAATTTCATTTTATGAGTTAAAGTATGAATATGAAAAACAACATTAGTTGTGTAAAATTTGTTTTTATTAATGCCTTGTAAAGAATACTTTTCAAATTTGAAAAATAAACCATTAAACAACATTGTTCCTAAAAACACAAAACATGAAAATGACCATGTGAGTATTATGTAAATACCTATTGAAAATTTGACCTTAGTTTGTGTTAATTGCCATAGAGTAGGTAAAATTGATAAGTGTAAACAGTAAACAACAGTCTGATGGAGCAAATTGAAGTTGTGGAATAAGCACCCTTGTATTAAGTGAAAAATCCTTGTCAGATCTTCAGTTAAAATAAAGTTGTTTGGGACACCATGGAAAATAAGTCATGTTTTGTTCTCCACATAAAGAAAAACTTTCCCATCAAAAAGAAACTTATCACATCTTGTAACAACTCATGAAATGTATCTAATGTATACTTAGGCATCAAAGATGTCTCATACATTTTTACTTGGTAAAGATACCATAAAAGTGCCTAACTTTGCACAACCGTTGGTAACTTTGCACAACAGTATGTCAAAGATGTTTTACTCTCTAGCAACTAAAAATTTGAACTACAAATGCAAATCACTTTAGAATCCGACGGTTTGTTTTAGTGTCAATACGAAACTCATGTAAAATAGTTTTATAACCGCGATTTCTCGCAACACGAGTCGTTTTGTGTAAACACAGAAGTAGAATAAAAAAATTATGTCTTACAACTTTTATTTGTGCAGCAGATCAAAATTGAACACAAAAGTGAATAAACTGCTTAATGTGTTTATTATGGTATTGATTTGAAGTATACAAAGTGTTTAAACTAATATCGATATAAAAAAATTAAGGTTTAACAATCTTGTAAACAAAGTACTTTTTAGGCAGAATTTGGGGTAACTTTGCACAATGTACAAAGTTCACCTTAAATGTCGTTGGTCATTTAAAAGCAATACTTTCTAAAACTTCATGCAAATATTCTATATAATAGAGTTAATTTATACTTTTTTATAGCTTGAAATAATTTCTTGGGTAGCTCAAGGTCAAATTAAGTTATTAGTAATGTTTTTTCCAGATGTCAAGTCATTACAAAAAGAATCTTAAAACCAGAAAATACAAAAACTATACAGAGGACAATCTAGCTAAATGTCTTGAAGATGTAAAATCTAAAAAGCTGACACAAGAGCAAGCTGCTACAAAATATGGTGTTAGTCGAAGAACAATTTGTTGAAAGGAGAGTATAACTTAAAACATGGTAAACCATATTATTTTTCCAAATTAGAGGAGACTGCCTTTGTCAAATGTACCATTCAATTAAGTCAATTTAGATTTCCTATTGGTAAAGATGTCTTACGTCATATTATGTACAAATATATCCATAGTTCTGGTAAAAAAGTAAAAGAATATAAAATCTTTCCTGGGCCTGATTTAATCAAGTCATTTTTACAAAGACATCCAGAAGTAACAAATAATTTTGTGCCAAACATAAAAAAATCACGAACAAATGTTAATGAAGAAATTCTAAAAGAATATATTCAACATCTTACCAAAACCATACAAGATGTTCCTCAAGGCAACATATTCAATTATGATGAAACAAATCTAACTGATGACCCTGGCTTAAAAAAGTTCTTGGTAAAAAGAGGCAGTAAATACCCCACAAATATAAGAAATACTTCTAAAACAAGTATTTCTATAATGATATCAGGTAATGCAGCAGATGAAATTTTACCACCTTTTGTTGTTTATAAGGCTACTAATTTTTGGTCAACTTGGTGTGTAGGTGGTCCTAAAGGAGCCAGATATTTCAGTATTAAAAGTGGGTGGTTTGATGGAGTAGCTTTTGAAGAGTGGTTTTTTTCTATAGTTTTACCTTCTTTGAAAAAGAAGTTAGGAGTTAAAGTTCTCTTAGGCAATAACCTATCCTTTCACATCTCTCCAAAAGTTATTGAAGCCTGTGAAGAAAATGAAATAAAGTTTGTTTGTCTACCACCAAATAGTACACATATAACTCAACCCCTAGATGTAGCTTTCTTTAAACCTTTGAAAACAGCTTGGCATAAAATTATCACAGAGTATAAAGATTCACCTGTTGGCTGCACAAAGACATCGCTTGACAAACAACATTTCCCAGAACTTTTAAATAATTTAATGTCTGCTGTAGAGCCAAATTAGGCAAGTAATTTACAATCAGGTTTTAGAAAGTGGGGAGTCTATCCAGTGAATGTCAATGAACTTCTTACAAAATTTAGAGAAAGAGAATCTTATGATAAAGAAGTTCTAGAAGACAGCTTTTCTTACAAGACAAATTTAAATCTTTGGAATCTGTAGAAACTAATAAACGAAAAAAGAAACTTTCTGTTCCTGCAGGCAAAAGTGTTAGCATTGAAGATCTAGAAAAATTTAACGAGGGTTGTGATTTTGCCTCAAAGAAAATTGCAAAGAGGAAAAAATAAGCAAAACTAGGAAACTTTTCAAAGTACTAGAATTAGGCTTTCAATAGGACTTTTGAACTGTGCTTTGTTAAATTTGATTTTTTATTCAAAAAAAGGAAATCTTTAAATATTTTAGTTTACGTAAAAGTAATTTTTAATTATTTAAGTTTACCAAGATACAAATGAGCTTTTTTGTGTTTTTAATAAGGTTGTGTTCAGTTTTTGTTTATCATAGCATGTTATATTCTTTATTAAGCATAGTAATACTAAAATTAATCTTTTGTTTTTTTTGTTAAACTTTCCTTTGAATTATTTTTCCTTCAGAAAGTATGAAAAAAGAGATCACTTTGCACCAATCCCATACATATCATAGAGCTATTGTAATTTTTTTTAAGTTGTGCAAAGTTACCCAGACCCCTGGTTAACTTTGCACATTTTTTAAACAATCTTGAAAGATTCTTCTTAATTAGTAAAAATAAATTTAACAATTAAAGTAGAATTTAGTTATCCTAAATAAATGATTTGCTAGTTTACATTAATACAATAAGAAGTTTAAAGCAGATTTTTATAGATTGCAGATATTTATTAAATTGCATATAAGTCAAAATTTTGTGCAAAGTTAGGCACTTTTACGGTACTTGAACTTTTACGGTATTCACTCTTTTACCCCTTTCTTCATCTTGTTCTTCTTAACAAGTTAAAAAAGAGCCAAGTTTTAAATGCACACTTTTCAAGAAATTTTTGAGTAAAAGTAAGGACTATTGTTACATTATAGTTTACAAAATACTATGCTACGATATAAAAATAAAGTTTAAAAACTATTTAAAGGTTTCTATTTTATCCATGCTTTATCTGTCATAATTTTGTTCTAGAAACCAGTTTCTTCTATTCATATGTTTAGTTTATTTTCATGCAATTTTTTTTAACTTTCATCTTTAGGAATGTATACAGTGTGAGGCTGGAAATTATTGTCCGAATAAAACACAAAGAGGTTTTCCGTGTGAAAAAGTTGGTTATTACAGTTTAGCAGGGTCTGTTGCTTGTTCTCCATGTCCAAAGGGTTATTATTGCAAAAGTAAGGATCAACCCCCTGTCCTTTGTCCTGCTGGTTTTTATTCTGATAAACCAAGTGTAGAATGTACTAAATGTTCTCCTGGCTATATTTGTGATGAAGGAAGTGTAACTGAAAAACCTACTGCTGGAATTTGTCCACTAGGTTACTATTGTGAAAATAATAATAAAATACCATGTCCTCCTGGACAATATGGTTCAATTAAAGGTGCTGGAAGTCAATCACAGTGCATTAATTGTCCTCCAGGGTATTATTGTCAAGAAGCAACTGCAGGCTATCCAACAGAATCGGTTAAGTGTCCTCCTGGTCATTTTTGTCCACTTTCTACTGCAACAGCATTTGCTAATCCTTGCCCAGCTGGAACATGGAGCAATGAGCTTGGGAATGATAAAATTTCACAGTGTAAAGATTGCAGGGCAGGATTTTATTGTTTTAGCGGTGATCCTACTGGTGATTCTTTGTGTCCTGCTGGTCATTTCTGTCCATTTAAAACAACTTCTGCAACACAAAACAAGTGTCCTAGTGGAACTTACAATGAAGAGCAAGGATCCACATGTAACTTTTATTATAAGAGTTGGTAATTTAAAAGTTGCCAAAAGTTGTTATAATGTTAATTCTATTTAAATTTAAACAATAAAATCTTTTATTTATTTAGCTTCAGGAAATTGTAAAATATGCCCAGCAGGTTCTTATTGTCCTGAAGCATCTGATTCACCAATTCCTTGCAATCCTGGCACCTATAATCCACTGCAAAATCAAGGCGACATAAAAAGTTGTATTGACTGTATTTCTGGTATGGCTTGCCCTCAACGGGGTTTAGTATATCCATCTGTCCATTGCATGGCAGGGCACTTTTGTCCAGCAAAATCTGTTTTCCCAAATGAAACCTTTAATCGCTGTCCTGATGGAACATACACAGATTTTTTTAATGCAACATCAGATGCTGATTGCCTTCTATGCCCAGCTGGTCAAGCATGTGATGCAGGAACAGGAGGGATACAAAAGCAACCTCGACCATGTGCTCCAGGTAAATAAGTACAGTAGTTTGTTATTTTTTTTTTTTTTTACAATTAGACTATTATTTGATGTGTTTTTACTTTCTATGCCCAAAAAAATATAAAATAAGATATAATTATTCAAAATTTGTAATCTTTTATTTATTATTTATTTTATTACTTGATTAAATATTACTGAAAACTTATTGCCAACTTGATAAAATCAAATTCTGAGTATTGTGTAGCCCTATGCATTGGGTATGTCTTATGACCCACAGAAGTCTTAGATTGTATTTATTAACACAGTGCTTCATTTGATGGGTAAATTTTATACTAGTAAAAGTCTAATATTGGCTCATTATTAGTTGGATTCTAATATTTGCATGCATCTATAAATATATCCTTAACATTTGCATGCATCTATAAACATACCCTTAACATTTAAAGTTTTTATGAGTGGAGGAACTGTTCAAAACATTTTACAAAAGTTTTTTTCAGTCTTTGAAAAAAGGGTTCATAATCTGGATCCAAGGTACTCTTAATTTGCTGATTAAATCATGTATCAAATAAAAATATGTTCAGCATAAATTCTTTTGCATTTATTTTTAATTTATAAACTTTTGATTAGTTTTATAAGAGTTGTTTGTTAGAAAAAAAGAAAATACTTTAAGATACCATTTACTCATGTTAAAACACTGAATAGAGTGACAGAATAGTGAGGATTTATTTTTACTGTTAATTTTTTAGGTCATTGGTGTAAAATAGGAACAAGGCATCCAAAACAGTTCCCATGTTCTGCTGGATCATGGTCAAATCTTACAAATTTAAAAAGTGAAGCAGGTTGCCAAGAATGCCCTAAAGGTTGGTTTTGTCTAGAAGGTGCATCTTCCCCAAGTGGTCTCTGTCCAACTGGTCATTATTGCCCTCCTGGTAAACAAATTAGCTTACACTTTTAGTTATAAAATTGTTTGATTTTTAAAGTTGTATTTTCCAGTTATTGTTAGTTTTTTTAATTACTAGCAATAAACTTAAATTACTGTATTAAGAGATGTCTGGCTATTAGAAAACTATGTTTGAATATTAGCTTTTCAACTTTCTTTTTCTTTTTTTTATTTGTTGAATGGTGCAGTAGTCAGTTAGAAGAGTTTTAATTGATAAATACAGTTATCAATTTTGTTTAGAACTTTGAAAGTCTTCTTTTATGATACACACACACACTCACACACTCACACACACACAAAGGCACGAAAGAATTCCTATCTTTTTTAACAATAAACAAATTGTCCCTAGATGACAACTTAACACCTCAGATCACACATGCATTTATTTGATGTGACAAAGTTTACTACATAACTTAAGTTTACTATGCAGTCATTTGCGATGTTAACTCCTCATTTTGGGATAAAATTTAACTCTCTTTTTTAGGTACTCAGCATTCAACACAGTTTCCTTGTGCTAAAGGAACCTTTTCAAAGCGTCAAGGAAACACTCGTTCAGAAGTTTGTGAACCATGTATTTTAGGTCATTTTTGTATGACAGGCACATCAAACCCAGAACCTTGTCCTAAAGGAAGTTACAGAGATGAGTTAAATGGAGAATCTGAGGGTAAAGCATCTACTTTTTATATATAAAGCATCTACTTTTTATATATAAAGAATCTACTTTTTATATATAAAGCATCTACTTTTTATATATAAAGCATCTACTTTTTATATATAAAGTAAATTTTTTAGAAATTGTGATAAAAAAACAGCGTGTTTTTCTGATCAACATTTTGTTAAATAAAGTTATAAGAAAAAAAGATTTCATAAAAAAAAAGTTATAGAAAAAAAAAATATTTCAATTTTTCTCTTTTTAGATAAGTGTTATTATTATATACATACATATTGATAAATAACACAGTTTTTCTCTTTTTAGATAGTTGTAAGTCATGTATGGCTGGATATAAATGTGAAAATATTGGCACAATCTCGCCAGTTATCTGTGGTCTGGGAAAATATTCCGATAAGAATGCTGTTGAATGTTCTGCATGCAACAAAGGATATTACTGCCCTTTGAATAACACAAGCTATGAAGTAATGAGTAATAAATTTATTTGCCCAGCAGGTATGCATTGCCCTGAAGGTTTATCACACCAACCATACCCAGCAGTCAACCCATGCAAGAAAGGTTACTATTGCTTAAAAGGAAATGAGGTGAGTTTTTTTTCCAGAATTTTTTTGTAAAGTATTTAGGGTATATCATTCTTTATACTTTATACTTTTTTTTTTTAATTGTTTAGGATCCAGATCCAAGACCTTGCCCAATTGGAACATTTAACACTTTTTTAAATTTAAAACATATCAGAGACTGCCAACTTTGTCCAGCTGGATATTACTGTGAACCAGCTGGTTTAACTGAACCTGCTGGAAAATGTCCACCTGGTTACTTTTGTCCTGTTGGAACTGGATTAAAGAATACAAACCCTTGTCCTTTTGGATTTTATCGTAATGCATCTGCTGCAAGATCCAGTATGGATTGCAGTGTTTGTATTGCAGGGATGTATTGCAACGAAGAAGGTTTACCTTTTCCTAAAGACTGTCCCCAGGTTTTTTTACATTTTACTTTGAACATCATATTTTCCCATAATGTTTCATAGAAGTTGAAAGTAGCTCACTAGAAAATGTAAGGCTTAACAAGGATAAAATAAAATTGTTCTTTCTTGTATTTTGTATTCTTGTATAATCTTGGGCATTCTCTGCCAATCCACAGAAGATAAAAATAAAAAGAGCAAAAAATAAGTATCTCATAATACTAAATCTTGTTTAACTTTGTTGTTTGTTGTTTGTACAGGGTTCATTTTGTCCAACTGGATCCACAATTCCACAGCCATGTCCGTCAGGATACTATGGGAATTCTACACGTTTAAAAAGATCAAAAGACTGCACAGCATGTGAAGCAGGCATGTACTGTGCTGGTGTTGGCAAAATTGCACCAACTGGAGAATGTGATGCTGGATTTTTTTGCAGAGGAGCTGCGTTCACATCGGTGTGTTCAAAGTTTTACTGGTTATCAAAAATGTTTGTATTTTAAGTTATGATTATTGAGTCTAAAAAATTTTTACTTTTTTTAAAGGCTCCCTCGGGGGGAATTACCGGTGGTCTATGTCCTAAAGGAGGCTACTGTTTTCGTGGAGCAAAAAAACCTAGTCCATGCCCTATTGGGAAATACAACAGTGATGAAGGAGCAAAATCACCTGCAGATTGTCTTGATTGTAAAGCAGGGTATTATTTTTTATTTATATACATATAATACATTTAAATATACCTTTAGTATTTATACTATATATACTAAAAATAAAGTAAGATATATTACATATATAAGTCATGAGTCAACTACATGGAACTTTTGTTCTGCTAAACCTTTACAATTACTTTTAATGGTTTTTTAATGCATAGTTTTTTTTTCTTTGTGCGTATGTGAACAATTGGTGGGCACAACAAGTTTTCAGAATATAGAGAAAAACATTTTTTATTCTAAACTGTTGAAAGCCATTGTAAGCCTTTTCCAAATACCACTTGAAGATTCTGAATACAGTTGAGATTAGAAACTGAAGGTTGATGTGTTCAAATATTTTTTAGTACTGAGAGAACAATAAAAGTTCACTGTCCATGTGTTTTTCTTTTTAGTTTCAGATTGATACTTTTGTTGTAAAAATCTAATCTCATCACAGTTGCCTAAAATTCTAAAATCTTAACCTCATTCAAATTATTTTAGAATCTTTTTTGTGTTTTATTACCAATTTTTTTCAATCTAATATAATTTCTTTTGGAGGAGTACAATTTTTATTGTTTTCAATCTAAGACCATTGTTGTTTAATACTTGCTCTTTTTTACTTTATCTTCGAATTTTTATGACTTTAATTGATGACTTTTAAACTCAGACTCTTAGAGATTTTTTTGTTGTCATAGAATTTTGTAGCGTCTTCATATTCTATACCATGCCAATAAATCTTTTAAAAATATTTGTAAATATATTTTTAAAAATATTTGTAAATATATTTTAAAAATATTTGTAAAGATATTTTAAAAATATTTGTAAACATATTTTAAAAATATTTGTAAATATAGCTTTATTATTATTATATTTATAAATTTTTGTAAATAGCTTTATAAATATTTGTAAATAGATTTATTTTAAAATGCTTTATATCAGTTTAAATGATGCATGGATATTGCAGTCAAGAAAAATAGAATATTAAAAAAAAAATTTTAACTAGAAAAATAATTTTATCTTTCATGCTAAAAAAATTTAGTCTCTTTTAAAATATTTTAAAATCTCTTTGTGTAGATTTTATTGTGCTGGTACATTTACAGATGGACCTACTGGACCCTGTGATCCTGGCCATTACTGTAATGGTAATGCAACTGGACCTAATCAGCATAAAACACCTCCAGGGCATTATAGTGAGAAGCAAGCTTCATATCCTATTCCTTGCCCACTTGGTTTTTTCCAGTCGTCTGCTACTATGTCCAAATGTGATAAATGTCCAAAGGGATCCTACTGTAACAAGACTGGACTTGCCATCCCAAACAATTGTTTAAAAGGACATTACTGTCCAGAAGGTACTAAGGATCCAATACCATGTCCTGCTGGAACATACAATGATGAAATATCAAGAGGTGCTGTTGATGATTGCAAGTTTTGTACCTCAGGAAAATATTGTTTTGGGACAGGTTTGACAGATGTTTCTGGTAAATGTAGTGAAGGATATTACTGCCAATCTAAATCACCTGTTCCTAATCCGGTATGCACATATAAAAATAACAGGAGTGCTTAGAATCACTTTTGTTGTAGATTAATTTTTCATTTATTTTGAAATACAATGTCAACTGATATTTACTTCCCTAAAAGTTTAGATAATAGTATTTTTTAAATTTATAGGGCAATTTTACAAATGGAATTTATCAAGATATGGATTATGGTGGAATTTGTCATCGGGGCCATTTCTGCAAAGAGGGAACATCAAAACCAACAGAGTTTCCATGCAAGCCTGGAACCTATAATCCATCATATGGTGCAACTAATGATTCATTCTGTTTAGAATGTACTCCAGGATCATATTGCTCAACACCAGGACTAGAACAACCTACTGGAAATTGTTCTTCAGGTTATTATTGTAAAAAAGGTTCAGTAACACCTGAGCCAAAAGATGGTACCCAAGGAAACATATGCCCAGTTGGAAGTTTTTGTCCCATTGGATCATCTGAGCCAAAAGTTTGTCCTGAAGGATCATACAGGTTAAATATCTTAGTTAATACTAAATGAAAATGCATGACTTTAAGATATTTTTTAAACACCTTATTTTGTTAGATATTTTTGGGCATTTAATCCAGAAAAATAAACAGAGAAATAAAGTTCTTTGTTTAAAAATACCATTAAATAATAATACCATTAACTAATACCATTAAAATTTTCTTTTGCTGCAGTTTAATATTAATTTGGTTTTAGCAATGGAACTGGTTTTTCTGAATGTATCAAATGTCCTCCACGTTTTTATTGTGATGATGGAAAGAGACTTTATCGTTGTCCTAATGGGTACTATTGCAAAGAAGGCACATCATTTCTTAGAAAGAAACCTTGTCCTTTTGGAACTTATGATTCAAGTGTAAGTTATCATAATATTTTCATAATCTCAGAATCTTTTTTCTGTTATAATCTCACTAAATCATGGGTTAACAAACAATAAATTTGGTTTAGGGTGGTTTGGCTGACTCAAGCGAATGCACACAATGTCCTCCCGGAAAGTTTTGTGGTGGTTTAGCTATAACTGTATTTCCAATAGCAAATATATCTGGATCATGTGAAGCTGGATTTTACTGTTCAGCTGGGATATCTTCAAGTAAACCTTTACCACCGTTATCCTCAGGAGTAGGTGGTCTTTGTCCTGCTGGTTATTTTTGTCCGGAAGGTACAGGGGATTATAAATCAACACCTTGTCCTCAAGGTACATATTCAAATATTGAAGGACTCACAAAAGCAAATGAGTGTAAGCAGTGTACACCAGGGCATTTCTGTGAAGGAGGTCAAAGTACAACATCAGGTTTGTTGTTCACATGCAGTGGTTCAAAACGTAATGAAGCACATGCTTTTTTAAAATTCATAATTATGAATAATACTCAGTTTTTTCTTGAATATTTTCATAAATGTCCTTATTTCATAAAAGATGCATCATTATTTCAAAATGTATGAATATCAATAGACAATAATACAACACTTGTGTTTAGGATTATGTGATGCTGGTTTCTACTGTAAAAGTGGTTCTTCAAATCGTAATAGTTCAATAGATGATGGAACTAGTGGACCTTGTACTGTGGCTCATTTTTGCCCTAGTGGTACTTCAGAGCCTCAATCTTGTAAACCAGGTACTTACATGCCTCAAAAAGGGGCAGAAAAATGTTGGTCATGTCCAGCTGGATATTTTTGCCCATCTAATCAATCAGATTATCTTTCTTTTCCTTGTCCTTTTGGCCATTTTTGTCCAGAAGGAACACAATATCCAACACAGTTTAGATGTCCAGCTGGTACATTTAGCAATAAGAATAGGTCTAAGAGTGTAGAAGATTGTACACCTTGTCCTGGAGGATTTTATTGTGAAGGAGAAGGGTTAATTAAACCTTCAGGTGTTTGTTCTGGTGGTTATTTTTGCTTGTTGGGAGCACGAACATCTACACCAAATTCTGATAGTCATAATTATTCAACGTCTGATTGTATATGTCCAGCCAACTTAACTGGTAAAAAGTTATTTAATGATTTTTTTTTTTAACTATGTTCATGAAGGTAAAGAGGGTCATTTTAGTAATTCTTTTGTCACAATTTTTTAGTTTAATTCAACTAATTTTATTCAAAACTAAATTTAGGTGGTGAATGCCCTTCAGGATTTTACTGTCCTCCTGGTACTGTTAACCCTCTTCCTTGCCCAGGTGGATTTTTCTGTGAGGCTAAAGGTTTACAAAATTATACTGGTCCATGTGACGCTGGTCATTATTGTAGCATAGGGTCCTATACAAAAAACCCAATTAACAAGGAAATTGGTGACTTATGCCCAGCTGGTTTTTATTGTCCTAAACAAACACAACATCCAAAACCTTGTCCACCAGGCAGTTACTCAAATACTAAAGGTATTACTTAATACAAGTATTATTTACTACAGGTATTACTTGCTACAGGTATTACTTGCTACAGGTATTAGCTTGGTTATTGTTATTATGTAAAGAAAGTTATTTACAATAAGTAAAAATGTAAATATTTGCTGGTATTCTTTATATAAGAAATATTATGGTTATAAAAAAATTTTTAAATTAACTTTTTACTTAAAAATATTTTTTGAAGTTATTTCATACAAGTAAACCTTGAATACTTGATATTTGAATCAATAATACATAAATGCAAATGAATAATATGAACAAGTTTGTAATATCTTTTTAAGGTAATTCAAAAGTTGAGGATTGTGTTTCTTGTAATGCTGGATATTATTGTGAAGGATATAATAATACATCTGTTACTGGTCCTTGTAGTGAAGGATACTTTTGCCCAGGTGGACAATTTAGTTCTAAACCAGAAGCGTTTAGTTGTACCCCTGGTCATTTTTGTAGAGAAGGTTCTATTGCACCTGAATTGTGTGAAGCTGGTAAATGGAACCCTAATACTCATCAATCTAATTGCAGACTTTGTCCTGAAGGTTACTATTGTGAATTGCAAAATTCATCTTCACCCCTTATTGATTATTCTAAATACCCATGTCCTGAAGGCTATTTTTGTCCAAATGGGACAAAATATGCAAAACAGTTTGGATGTCCACCAGGAACATTTGGGAATAAAACACGGTTGACAAGTAGTGATGAATGCTCTAAATGTCCAGCGGGAAAATTTTGTCTTGGTAAATAAGTTTTATGTTATCAAAAATATAAACTGTTTATACTTAGTGCTTTAAAAAAAAAAGAAATAGTTATGATTCAATATGCATCCTGTAATACAAAATTTTCTTAAAAAAAAATTTGTTTTTTAAATAAGTATAAAATCATATCACTATATTTCTTACGATGTTTAACGATGCTTACGATACGATGTTTTCTGTATAATAAAGTTGTTTCTATGTACAGCTTAGTACTTTGCTAATACTATACTAATACTTTGCTAACTGTATTTGAGTAAATAGAATGTTAAGATTTAAAATAGATCATTCTTTCTTTAGGTGTTTAAAGTTAAAAATGTATAAATGAATAAGTTAACTTAGATGTTAAAGTTTGTATTTCAAAGGTTCATCCTCAACCTTTTCTGGTTATTGTGATGCTGGTTATTATTGTATCCAAGGATCAAAAGGTCCTATACCTACTAATGAAACTGGAATGGCATGCCCACAAGGCAAATTTTGCTTGAGAGGAACTGAAATCCCTTTTGATTGTCCAGTTGGGACATTCAGCAATCGCTTTGGACTTCAAAGTTCAGATCAATGTACAAATTGTACCTGTGGTATGTACTGTTCTTTTCCTGGTCTCATTACACCAACAGATGTCTGTGAAGCAAGATACTTTTGCAAAAGTCGAGCAGAAGATCCTAAAGGAAAGAATGGTATTGGAGGAGAATGCATCTCCGGTCATTATTGTCCTCCCAATTCTTGTGAACCTCTTCCTTGTAAAGTAAGATCTTTTAGTGAACTGCTTTTATAATAGTTATAGACAAACTTAGCTTGTTTATGTAAGTTATAGACAAACTTAGCTTGTTTGTCAATTCTTGATGATGATTACTACTAGGCATGAAACTTTAGGTACCATACAAAGTTAAAATGAATAAAAAGAAGAAAGTACAATAAATGTGTGTGTATGTATGTATGTATGTATGTATGTATGTATGTATGTATGTATGTATGTATGTATGTATGTATGTATGTATGTATGTATGTATGTATTTACATTGATCTGAATCTATGTATCTATGTATCTGTATCTATATCTATGTATCTATGTATGTATCTATGAATCTATGTATACTAAAATAAGAAGTAAATGTACATCTGAAAAGATATATTCCAATAACTTAACATATATTAGGATGGAACCTATATGAATAACAATCTTGCTGAATCATGTTTGCCCTGCCCGCCTGGATTCTATTGTGTTGGAGATCATACAAAACCTATACCATGTCCAAGTGGATTTTTTTGTGAAGAAAAAACAGGATTCAATTGGAAGCCATGCCCTCCTGGTACTTTTAGCAACAAAGAAGGTCTTCAGAATATTTCTTGTAAGTTTGTATATATTTTTGATAAAAATTCATTCATTTATGTAAAACTTAACTTGATAAAATTGTCAATAGTCTTTATCTTTACAAAGTCTATCTTAAGCAATACAAATTATTCCTTGTAAAAGTTGACAAAAAAACTTTTTTTATTTTACAGTTTGCATGAAAAGCTTTGAAAGTAGAAATCTTTCATATAATATTCTTAAACCCATAAATATTGATTGTTTAAAAAAAAAAGTGTTTTTTAAACTTTTTTTGAATTACATAAAAAAATTCACAAATGATGCTATCAGAAAATGGGTTTGGTAGTAAAAGAGCATGTTAGTATGTATAATATCCTTTATTTTTAATGCTAAACAGCTAAATTGCATTGAGTCTACAAATTTTTGCTGTTTGCTCTAGGTATCTTGCATAAATACTCATTTTAAAGGCATTTTGTAGTCAGTTAAGGTAGCATATTTCTTTGAATAATATATCTGTACAGGTAATTATTCATTATTCCTTTCTTCTAGAACATAGACTCAACTTCGCAGTATGAGAAACAGCCCCAAATAATGATTTTTGCTCTACCATATTTAACAGTCTGTAATGTTACTGGGGCTTGTAAGTTGTTTACAATGATCTTCTGACTAATGAGTACCAGCAGAACCAAAAGGGATGATTTTGCTTTTTTCAGACCATAAGATATTGTATCATTTTATCAATGGCTAAATACTCTTTTCAACATGTCTTTTCAGAAGTGACACTCTCCAGCATTTCAAACTTTTTGGCTTGTACTGTCTTCTTATTGCCACAGTATTAGCAATCAAATTCAAATTTTATTTGATTTTGGTAAAAGTAATTTTTGGATTCTGTTTGGCTAAATTTAAGTTTTGATGTTGTCTCGCAGTTGTAATTTTCTAATTCTCTCCTTCTTCCTCTTGTTTCATATTTTCATTTGATGCATTGGCAGCCATTTACTTTGATGCATTGGCAGCCATTAACTTTGATGCATTGGCAGCCATTTACTTTGATGCATTGGCAGCCCTTCTAGGTGAATGTTCGAAAGTAGAATTCAGAGAAAAAAGATGAATTCAGAAGAATTTCTTTGTAGGTTCTACATTTTTTATTAAGATTTCTGATTAACAAACATTTTTTCCCTAGTGCAATTCTTTCCACAGCCCATGTTAAAAGTAAATTTTAAGTTTTTAAAAAAAGTATTTGTTTACAGCTGTATCAATAGCTGTCAAAGCACATAATATCATTAACTTTTAATTAACAAGAACAATGTGTTTGGGTATGGCAACCCCTTTTTTTTGAACTCTTAAAATAAATTTAAATAAAGTTTCAGTTTATGGAAATTTGTGGAATTGCTTTTAGAAATAAGTTCTTTAGTTGTTACCCCATACAGCTAGTTTCCAGTTTCTTTTGTGAATAATATTTTTCCAGTTTCTTCTTAAATTTTAGTAAAAAAAACAAACTAGAAAGTCTGTATATTTTCAATCACTGTATTTTTGAACACAGCTCTATCTTCTTTATCTGACAAATTTTTAAAAAGAAGTATTCGTTATGAGCCAAATCTGGCAAAGATATTTAAACGGATCATTTTTATTTCACTGAGTTTTGTTATTGATGTTGGAAACAAAGGAGCAGATTATTTTAATACTTTACTTTTACATGAGTATCAGTTGCAAATGATTATTTCTAAAAATAAATTTAATCACTAAATCACTTTTTTTTTTTTTTTTAAAACATTTTGAATCAAAAAAAAATAAAAAAATCAATGGACAAATCAAAATGAAATTTTTAGCTTGTTCTTATGAAAGCTTGTTCTCAAAATATTTCATGTATATTGATCACACAGCTGACTGACATATTTACCTTTTTATTTCTAACTTAGAACTTCTTTAAAAATTTTGGGTTCTTTAAAAATAATTCCTTAGAATTCTTTAATAATTTTTTAAGATAAAAATTGTGAGTTTTCGAATTGAATTTGTTTTTTTCAGTTTGTGAACGGTGTCACAGTGGTATGTATTGCCCGTATTTTAATGCAACTGCTCCTGAAGGTCCATGTGCTCCAGGTTTTTTTTGTAATATTGGATCTCCTAGTAAAACTCCACCTTTAAATAATCCATACTATGGACCATGCCCACTGGGAAGTTATTGTCCATTAAATACCACCAACCCTATACCATGCCCAAGAGGTAGCTATGGTAAAAAGACCCATCTTAAAACATTTCATGAGTGTTCCCTTTGTGATCCAGGATACTTTTGTGAAGGTGGTTTGAGTAATGTTTCTGGTGAATGTTGGGAAGGTTTTTATTGTAAGCTGGGGTCTAAGTTTCCCAATCCTTCTGAAGTAACAGAATCAGGTGGACCATGTCCAATTGGCCATTTTTGTCTCAAAGGCTCATCATTTCCTCTTGGTTGCCCAAAAGGAACTTACAATGATAGAATAAGTCAAAGCAAGTGCGAAGACTGCTGTAAAGGTTATTTTTGTTTGGAAAACTCAACAAAATGCGAGTATCAATGTCCTAAAGGTCATTATTGCCCTACCAATACTAAATATGCTGAAAATTTTCCATGTCCAATGGGCACTTACAATAATGCAACTGGAAAGACAAGTTTAAATGACTGTATACTGTGTGATCCAGGCAAATATTGTCCTTATGCTGGTGCAGAAAAACCATTTGGTTCTTGTGCCAAAGGGTGGTACTGTAGTAGAGGTGCTTGGTCACCAAAACCAGTTGACTTTGGAAATAACACAGATTCCTGTTTTTGGTTAAATATTAGCACCGGTGGGTTATGTAAAACGGGAGAGTTTTGTGAGGAAGGTTCCTTTAAACCAACACTTTGTCCACCAGGTATGTTTATAACTACATGTTTTATATCATTGATTATGGGTTATGAGTATAACTGGTTCTGCTTGCAGTATTACGATTTATCTTATATATTTTTTTACAAATGAAGTTCTTTCTTTTTTTACTTGGTTTTTTTTTTATTTCCTAAATACTAGCTTTAGTTTAAATATCTTTTACTAATATACAATCAATATAACATTTAATTAATACAGCATCATATGTAATTAATGATTTTAATGATTTAAATTTAATTAGAAAATTTTTTGTTCACATTCATCTTTTATTCTCATGTTCATATTAATCTTTATATCCAGGTAAATACTGTGAAAAAGATGAGCTGTCAAGCTACACTGGCCTTTGCAATCCAGGTTATTATTGTATTCAAGGAGCTAAGTTAAAAGAACCTATTGATAATATTACTGGTAGTATCTGTCCACAAGGGAAATATTGTCCAATTGGTTCATCCGCACCCATAAGTTGTCCATATGGAACTTTCTGTACTTCAATTGGAAATAAAGGAGTTGATGATTGTCTTCCTTGCACATCTGGATGGTATTGTGGAAGTCAAGGTCTTATTGAACCAAGCGGAAAGTGTTCTGAAGGGTTTTATTGCCCTGGAGGTCAAAATAGTAGTAGACCTTTTGAATACAGGTTAGATAACCTTTTTCTTTTGATATAAAGTTGAAATAATTTAACTCATTATTATTTTGCTAGAATTGTGATGTGAAAATATTTCTGTTTAAGTATATTAAAGTTATGTTTATAAAAGTTGTACTTATAAAAGAAATACTTATAAAAGAAAAGAAAAACACAAACTTAACTTAGATGCATGCCGGGTCATTATTGTCCAATTGGCTCTGCAAAACAACATCCTTGTTTACCTGGAAGTTATCAGGACCAGTTTGAGCAAGCAGCTTGTAAAAAGTGCTTAGCAGGTTTTTATTGCGATGGTTTTGTACTAAATGAAACAAGCTGTTCATATGAGGTTCAGTTTCCAAAACTTTGTCCTAAGGGCTATTATTGTTTGGCTGAAGCAATAACAGGAAAAGAAACAGGTTGTCCTGAAGGTAAGGCTTCAAGTTCGTATATATATTGTATGTATATAATATATATATATATATATATATATATATATATATATATATATATATATATATATATATATATATATATATATATATATATATATATATATATATATATAAATTAAATGATAAAGATTTTTTTGCTTGCTCAAATTTTGTCAAAGCATAATTATTAACTTAGGTACATACAGTAATCAAACTGGTCTTAAATTTGAGAAAGACTGTGAGGATTGTCCTGCTGGAAAGTTTTGTAGTGGTACTGGTAAATCTTCATGGAGTGGAGATTGTTCAGCTGGTTACTTTTGTAAGGGCAAGGCTTCCATCAATAATCCAAATGATGGAATAACCGGTGTTATTTGTCCAAAAGGTAGATGAAGAAATAATAAAAAAATTTAAGTAAATGCTTTTTATTAACAAATGAAGTTTGTTTGAGAAACTTTGCAGAAAAAAATTTTGTTCTTAGGATTTTTTTGTGAAGAAGGTACAGTAGAAATGAAAGCTTGTCCTCCAGGAAAATACAATCCTTCAGAGGGACGTCACAATGTTGAAGAATGTTTATCATGTGATCTTGGTAAATTTTGTGGTGAGTATAATATGACCACTACTTCTGGAAATTGTAGTGATGGGTATTATTGCAGGGGGAACAGCTCATCTCCAAAACCTACTGATATGGTATCAGGTGACTTATTATTATAGTTTGCAACTTTTTGTTGCACTTTATTTTCAATTTTTTATTTTTTTAAAATTTGTAATTTTTTATTTGAAAATGGTAACTAAAAAAAAAAAAAAAATAGCATAAAAAAAACTAAATTGAAAAAGTAAACACTTATAGAGACTAAAATGCTAAGAAAGAAATCACTTGAGTGTTTTGTTTCAGGTCATCCATGTCCTGCAGGATCTTTTTGTCAGTATGGGTTGCAGTTTCCATGTCCACCTGGCACATATATGAATGAAACAAATGCAAGGGAATGTTTTGAGTGTCCTGCTGGAAGTTTTTGTGTGAACAGATTTACCCCAGAACCATGCACACCAGGTTTTTTTTAATGGTTGCTTTTGTTGTATAAATTTAACCATATTTAAATGATATTTTAATAAAATAATAAATAATATTTGTTTAAATTTCAAAACAGTTAAAAGATAGAACTTCTTTTAGGTTTCTATTGTGAAAAAAATACTGGGTACAACAAAAAACCATGTCCAACAGGCACATTAAGCAACAACATTGGTCTTTCGTCAATTAGTGAATGTTTACAATGTCCTGCAGGTTATTTTTGTGCTGGAATTAATTCAACTGTTCCAACTGGAATTTGTGAAGCAGGTTTTTTTTGCTTAAAAGGGTCTGATTCAGCTACTCCATCTGGGGGTAATAAGGGAGTCGCTGGTATTTGTCCTACTGGCTCTTTCTGCCCAGCTGGTAATCTGTCCCCAGTCAAGTGTCCTACAGGAACATTCAATGCTCTTACTCATGCAAAAAGTGCAAGTGACTGTCAAAATTGTACTGCTGGATATTTTTGTAATGGAACTGGACTATCAAACCCAACTGGGGAGTGTGATGCTGGATACTTTTGCGAATATGGCTCTTCTATGAAAAACCCATCTATCACTCAAGGTGGTTATGGTTTGTGTCCTGCTGGCTATTATTGCCCTATAGGGACTGCAAAGCCATTAAAGTGTCCACCAGGTACTTACAATAACATTACTGGTCAGGCATCTTGCTTCATATGTCCTTCTGGATTTTTTTGTTGGGGACATGAAAAGTATACTGATTGTCCTAAAGGATATTTTTGTCCTGAAAAGTAAGAATTATAATAATGTCTTTACATATGATTTTGCATATCATACAAGATAGTTCATATGCTTTAATTTTGATATTACATAATTTATTCTTCAAAAGTTTGTTAAGTTGTGAGTAAAATAAGCATTAAAACCAAATTGATATTAAAATTTTTTTTTATTGCACGTTTGCAATTTTGTATTTACTATTTTTTTTTTTTTTGCTTTTCTTTGAAATTTATAAATAATTTGTTTAGCACAACATATGGAGAGCAGTACCCATGTCCTGAAGGCACATTTAAAAATTTCACAAGAGGTTCGACTGTAGATGACTGTAAGCTTTGTCCTTCAGGGATGTTTTGCAGAGGAATTGGTCTTTCAGAGCCTACTGGTACTTGTTTGGGTGGTTTCTATTGTTTAAGTGGCTCATGGACTGACAAGCCGTATGGAAATGAAACATTCAATCTCACTTTGAATTGTAAACCGAGAAATATTGGTGAATGATTTTATTTTACTTTTATACATTAGTATTTTAAAATATAATAAAAACTTTTAATTATGTTAGAATTTTATAAGTTACAAATTATAAGTGTAACAAAGTCAAAGTAACAAAGTAAAAGTTGGGACTTTGTTCCACACCTTGGACATTTATTTATTTTGATATTTATAGCGTGATATTTATATTGTTATTAAATTTGTTGTATCTTATTTTAATTTCATGGTAATAAATAATAACTGATAAATCAATTACTAACATATACAAGATATTTTGAAATTTCACCAAAAATTTTTTTAAAACCATTTTTTAGCTCTTCATTATTATTTACTTTTAATATGTTTTTGGGGAATTTTCTTGAGAAGAAAAAAATGCATTAAAAGCACTGTTATTTATTTACAATATTAATTAAAATGCAAAAAAAACAGCAGTTATTTAAAAAGAAATTTAGTTATAATAAAATAGAAATTTAAATTATAAAATTAAACAAGTTTTTACTTTAAACTTGTCTTTTTTATTTAAAATTGTATTGCTATCATGTGTTTCATACATCTATTATTCTTTTTTATATATATACAAATTTAGGGGGTATATGTAAAAGAGGAACCTATTGTCCACCAGGCTCAAGTGTGCCTATTTCTTGTGATCCTGGGTACTATTGTGATCAAAATGGTTTATCAGCAGTGTCAAATGTGTGTGCTGCTGGTTACTATTGTTTAGGAGGTTCAACTGAAGAGCGTCCATTTAAAAAGGCCTATGGTGATATTTGCCCACCTGGATTCTTCTGTGTTGCAAAGAGTACAACACCTTTGCCATGTGATAAAGGATTTTTTTCACCTGATTATGGGAATAAAAATATCTCTGCTTGCACTATTTGTAAGGAATATTTTAATTTTTTGGTTCATTTATATCATTATCAAACATTTATTCACTAAAAACGTTGGTAATTGAAAAATTCATCTTTTTATTAGTAATTTTGTTAATAGTATTAGTTTAATTATGCAATTATTATGCTTTTATATACTTTTAATATTTTTTTCGCCACTGTTTGGTGGTTTTATAATGGTAGCAAAAAATAGTCAGCATATTCCAGAAATTAATACTAGGTACTGCTGGAATGTATTGTGCTAACAGTGGGCTGGCTGAACCAACTGGTAATTGTTCAAGGGGTTATTACTGTCCTTCAGGATCAGTTACAGCAACAGAAGAAATCTGTGAACCAGGATATTTTTGTCCAGAACAAAGCAAGATTCAATATCCTTGTAGCGCTGGTTTCTATCAATCAAATTATGGAAAAGAAGTTTGCGAAGAATGCCCACCAGGATCTTATTGTCAGCCTGAAATTATTAGTGAAAAAAATGGTAGTCGTGGGGCAATAAAAGCAATTACATGTCCTAAAAAATATTATTGCCCAAAGAAAACTGGTTTTTATAATAATTTCCCATGTCAAATTGGTTTTTTTGGGAACGAATCTGGTTTATCTACAGACAAGCAATGCCATCCATGTACTCCTGGGTTCTATTGTGATAAAGAAGCACAAGATACTCCCACTAATAAATGTCATGCAGGGTTTTACTGCATTCATGGAGCAACAACTCCTGAACCCAAAAATATATCTGAAGGTGGTGAGCCATGTAGACAAGGATTTTATTGTGAAGAAGGAGAACAAGAGAAACCATGTCCCAAAGGAACATATGGAAATCAAATGCAGTTGAAAAGTAAAGAAGAATGTACAAGTTGTGATTTTGGAAAGTTTTGTAGTGAAGCTGGTTTATCCAGCCCTTCAGGTGACTGTCAAGAAGGATTTTTCTGTACAAGAGGTGCTGTTGAGTCTAACCCATTAAACAAATCATATGGTGATGTGTGTCCAGCAGGTCATTTTTGCCCATTAGGAACTTATGAACCTCAAGCTTGCCCCCCTGGAACATTTAACAACAACACACAAAGCTCCAAATTTCAAGAGTGTATGCCATGTACTGGTGGACATTATTGTAGCGGATCCAGAAATATTCAACCAACAGGTAAATGTGAAGAGGGGTATTACTGTATTAGTGGAGCATTTACTCCAACTCCTACATGGTCTTCAAAATTAATATTTAACATCTCAGATCTGTATAAATGCCCAATTTATTCTATAAATAATACTGGTGGGATATGCCCAGCAGGTACTTATTGCCCCCCTGGGTCTGTATATCCTACTTTGTGTGATCGTGGAAAGTATTGCGCTAATGAAAAGTTAGGAAAACCATCAGGAAATTGCACTGAGGGTTATATTTGTGATTTTAATTCCACTTCTCCAGAATCAGCAGAGTGTCGCAAAGGTAGATATTGTCCTCAAGGATCTCCTGTTGAAATTGAATGTCCTATTGGTACTTTTAACCCTTTTATGAAGCAATTTAAAGAAGAACATTGTAAAAACTGTACTTCTGGCTTCTATTGTCCTGAAAAAGGAATGTGGTATACATCCTTGAAATGTGCACCTGGTTTTTACTGTCCTCCTGGATCTACAAGAAGAAATGTTTATGCATGTGAGGTGGGCTCATATTGTCCTGAAGGTGTTGGAAGATCTATTCCTTGTTCTCCTGGTAAATGACAATCTATTATATGTATATGTGTATTTAATTATGTAATGAATGTTATGTATGTACCAAATTATGTATAATGTTATCTATCTAATTTATAGTAAAAAATATATCTATTTTAAAGATTAAATTTCAAATTAAAATAATTTAGGTACTTATCAAAACCAAACTGGTCAAAATGAATGTATTGAATGCCCAGAGGGATATTCATGTGACCCTATTGCTCAAAGAGTTCTTGGTGTAGTTATACCTGACCCTTGTATTCCTGGCTATTTTTGCCCAAAAGGCACTTTCACAGTAAAACAAAATCCTTGCCCAAGTGGTACTTACAGTAATACATCTGGTAATTCAAGAGAAGCTGATTGTAACAAGTGTGACCCAGGGTGTTACTGCAGTGGTTTAGGAAATACTTTTGTAACACAAAAGTGTGATGCAGGTTATTTTAATATCTAATAATTTTTACTGGCTATTTAAAATAGATGTTTTTATGCTTATTTTTATAATTTTTCTTATTTTTTTTTTTAATTTTATATATTTTTTTAAAATATAGTATTTCCTTTTTTTTTTTTTTTTTTTTATAAATAATTTAATTTTTGATGGATAAGCTTTATGGTAAAAAATTTATTTGAAAATTATTTAGGTTTCGTGTGTGTATTGGGTTCCAATACTCCCAAGCCAACTGATGGTATAGTGGGTAATTTATGTCCAATTGGTAAGTTTTGTCTGGTAGGCTCAATACAAGGTGAAGATTGCCCTGCAGGTAATTTTTAAGCTTAGGTCTTTATTTAAATGACTTTAAACTTTGATACAGTATAAATTTACTGTCCTGCAGTTTTAAACAATGTTGCTGTAAGGTAATCTTGTGGGAAATTTTAGGTACATTTGGTAGCTCAGTAGGCTTGCATACTGAGTCAAGTTGCACACCGTGTCCAGAAGGATGGTATTGCCCCTTGCCTGGATTGTCAAAAGAGTTTAAAAAGTGCAATCCAGGTCACTGGTGTATTGAACGTTCATATGAATCTAATCCTGTTAATAAAACGTATGGAAGTTTATGTCCAAAAGGTTATTATTGTCCTGAGGGAATTCCACTTGCATGTCCTCCTGGAACTTATCAATCAGCAACTGGAAGAACACGTTTTGAGGACTGCCAACGTGAGTTTTATGGTTTACAAAATTTTTTAGTACAATTAAAATAATTTCAATTTAAAGATATATACGGATAGAGCTCATTTTGTTCTTTAATTTTGTACAGTGTGTGATCCTGGTTATTTTTGCGGTACTACTGCTTTGCAAGCTGTGTCAGGAAAGTGTGATCCTGGTTTCTATTGCAGTGGTGGTGCTAATAAATCTAACCCAACTGATGGTCTCACTGGTAACATTTGTCCAATGGGTTCATTTTGTGAAGAAGGTTCAAAGTTGCCCCAGCCATGTCTTAACGGAACTTACACTAACTTTACAGGTAGTTTTGAACTCCAATTTTAATTTTACAACATTTTCAGCTTTATTGCAACATAAAGAGTATTTACAAAGTGTACACATGTAAAAACTTAGTATCTGAGCTAAAAGCTATTAGAATTACTACATTCATATTACTGGTGCTATTCTCTTTGCATCATTTTTTAAAGTCATTTAATATTAAAAAATACTTTTTAAAAGCAAGATTTGGCTGTTTTTTACTAATGTAAAAAAGTGGGCTAACATTAATGACTTTTACATTTTTTTGCAGCTTCAGCAAAATGTGAAATTTGTCCTGAGGGTTATTCATGTACAGGCCAAATTTTTCCTGATCTCTGTGAACAAGGATTTTACTGTTTAAAAGGAACTGGTTATAACAAAGTGCCTTGTCCAGAAGGAACTTACGGATCTCAAGTAGGTCTTAGTAGTTCTGCCCAGTGTACCAACTGTACTGCTGGGTCATATTGTGAAGGGGTTGGGTTATCAAAACCAACTGGTTTTTGTGAGCCAGGGTATTGGTGTCAAAATGGCGTAAATAAAAAAAATCCAAAGAATGATGATCATACTGGTTTTGGTGGAGAATGCTTTCTCGGACATGAATGCAAAGGAAATACTTCATTACCTTTACCTTGTCCTTCCGGGACATTTGCAAGTATACTGCGAACAACAATCTGTGAAAAATGTCCTGAAGGTGAGTTATTCTCATTATTTTGATTCTGTCTGAAATATATTTATTTTATTAACACTAATGTTACTCACTTTTTAGTCTTGACAACTTTTTAAAATTATCTATTGTGACTTTGATATCTTTGAATACATTATTTGAATATTCTAGGAAAGTATTGTAATGGAAGTACTATAACTCCATTTGATTGCCCTATGGGTCATTATTGCTTGATGGGTACTCAGTATGCAACACAATACAAATGCCCCCCTGGTACTTTTAATAATAACACAGGATCAACAAGCATAAATGCTTGTTTGCTTTGTCCACCTGGGCAGTATTGTGAAGGATTTGGTCGTGTTGTTCCTAATGGTTGGTGTTCAGGTGGTTACTTTTGTAAAGGAGGGGCAATGTCCGAGAAGCCAGGAGATCTGGGTATTAGTAATGGTACAGATTCTACATGCTTTTCATCACAACTATGTGTGTGTCCAGATATAAACCAGACTAAAGGCATGTTTATTTTGTTTGTTTAGGTGATTGTGGTTGCTTTTAACTATGAAAGATTTATTTATGCAAAGTTGATTTATCTGGTTATTATTCCAAGTTACAGGCCTTCAAAATATTTTAAAATATTTAGGACTTTTCTTAGTTTACTTTAAACTTTTAACATTTTACCCAATGTTATTGTTAAATAAACACTCTGGAAACGAGATATTTTTTTAAAGTTGTTTTCTTCACAAAACAAGTTTTCTTGAGAAAATTTTATGAAATTTGATCCTTTTATCACATTATTTAGGTAGCATATGCCCAGCTGGTTATTTCTGTCCTCCTGGTACCCCAATCCCGATTCTATGTACTCGAGGAATGTACTGTGAAAACCAAGGGCTTACATATCCCACTAATAACTGCTCAGCTGGATTTTACTGTACTGAAGGTTCAGTATCTCCTACTCAATTTGAGTGTCTTGTTGGTTATTTTTGTGAGAGCGGGACTAAATACCCTACTCCTTGTGAACCTGGAACATTTTCAAACAGTACCAAAAATAAACAAAAGAGTGACTGCCAAAGATGCCCACCTGGATTTTACTGTGACAGTACTAAGCAAGATCAACCTGCTGGTAAATGTGCAGCAAAGTGAGTTAACTTTTCAGGTTTAGTTTTTTCAATGTCAGCTGCTTATTTAGGAATCAAATGAACTTTGGACCAGAAGTTTAAGTGATAACTGAATTTATTGATATGTATTTAGATTTACAAGTAAAAAATAAAATTTGAATTTAAAATAAAATATAAGTTTAAAAAATTAAATTCATTGATGGTATAAAAATGTAAAGTATTCAAGACATAATAAATATTCACTTTTAATATTTATATGATATTTATATGATATTTATGGAAAATAAGCTTCAAATATAAATGGTAATTCTAACAGTAACATTATTCATAATAAATCTTTTTGAATGTTAAAGAGTTGAAAATAGTTCAAATAATTTTATGATTTGGTATTGATCAAGGTATTACTGTCCTGGTGGTCAATCTTCATCCAGACCTATAGGGTTTGAATGCTTGGCTGGTCACTATTGTCTTGAAGGATCTGAGGCTCCTGCACCATGTTTGAATGGTACGTATCAAAATCAGACAGCACAAGATAATTGCTTACCATGTCCAGAGGGTTTTTATTGTAATCACGAAGATAATGCAGCTGTTTCACCTCAGTTATGTCCTATGGGTCATTTTTGTCCAAAAAACACAGCCTACAAATATGATTTTCCTTGTCCTAAAGGCACTTTTGGTAATGAAAGAGGCTATGCAAAAATTGAGCAGTGTTCTTTGTGTTCAGAAGGGAAGTACTGCGCTTATCCTGGCATTTCAATACCAACTGGTGAGTGCAAAGAAGGCTTCTTCTGTTTTAATGGCTCCCAAGTTGCTCAACCTATAAAACATATCCCAGCTACTGGTTGGATTTTTGATTTCTACAATGATATTTGTCCACAAGGTTACTTCTGTCCAAATGGGTCTTCTACTCCTAAGCCGTGTCCTCGTGGATATTTTTCTGATGATATTGGGCTAAAAAAACTTATTGACTGTCAACCTTGTCCAGCTGGCAAATACTGCAATGGTACAGGAATAGAAGCTCTAGTTAATCCGCCTAACTGCTCTGTAGGCTTTGTATGTGTTCTTGGTTCTGATTCTCCTACTCCAACAGGAGTTGATGTTTCAAGAGGATATCCATGTCCACCTGGCTTCTATTGCCCAGAAGGTTTGCTTTAAAGGAATATTATTTGAATTTAGGGTTTTTTATTTGAATTGAAAACCTACATTTAATTTTAATCATTAAATAAAACAAATAAAATTATATATATATATATATATATATATATATATATATATATATATATATATATATATATATATATATATATATATATACACACACATATATATACACACATATATATATATATACACACATAACACATGTTCATTAGGTACATTAAAAGAGCTAAGTTGTCCACCAGGAACTTACCAATCTCTACCACAACAAGGAAATTGTCTTACTTGTAAAGCAGGTTCCATGTGTTTAGATTATAATATGACAAATCCTGTCAGCTGTAAGCCAGGTTTTTATTGCCCAGGTGGAAGACCATTACTATGCCCTGCTGGAACATTCAGTTCAGAATTAGGTTTGACATCTGTGGATGGTTGTAAAGAATGTCCTCCAGGTGAATATTGTATGGGTGGTCAATCAAAGCCTGATGGAAAATGTAGTGCTGGATATATATGTGCAGGAGGTTCTAACAGTCCTGCTCCAGATATAAGTAATCCAAAATTTCCTAAAAATGGGCCATGTCCTGTAGGTAGATATTGTAGAGCAGGTACTGCTTTTGCTGAGCAATGTCCAGCAGGGTTTTACAGAAACACAACAGGGGCAACTAAGGTAGGAGATTGTTATTCTTGTACACCTGGTTGGTATTGTGAAGAGGATGGTCTTGAAAAACCAACAGCAAAGTGTGGTGCTGGTTGGTTTTGTCCAGAAGGTCAACAGAAATCTCACCCAGATAATTACACATGTAATCCTGGATATTATTGTCCTGAAGGATCAGCTGCTCCGCTGGAATGTGAAACTGGTAAATTATTTTTTTTAGTTTTTAAAAATAGGTTTTGTTTATGTGGCATAATGAGTTACACTTTTGTATTTTAAAACCATTTTTAACCATTTAAAACCAAGTTTGTTGTTTTTTTTTTACATTCAGCATAGACACAATATCAGTAGAATAGATTGCTAAAATAATTATTAAAAAAAAACAAAATTTATGCTAGGCACTTACCAGCTTGCATCAAAACAGTCTTTTTGTGAAGTTTGTCCTCCTGGATATTTCTGTGAGAATGCTGTAGCAAAACTTCAAAAATGTCCACCTCGATACTTTTGTACTGAAAGAACTAAAGTTCCTTTTCTCTGTCCAAATGGTACTTATAGTTATGATAATGAGACTGGGCTGGAAAAAGATACTGATTGCCGACCATGCATTGCTGGTCATTTTTGCATTATGGGTAAGTCTTTTTTTTCTTTTCCTTTATAAAGTTGTTTGCAATGTTGACTATTTGGGTTTGTATTGCATGCTAATCTATCCTTATAAAACTTGCTTTGTAATTAAGGTACAATAAGGGAAAAATGTGCTGCTGGTTACTTGTGTCAATCTGGAAGTCCGTCTCCAACACCTAAAACTCCTTTGTCAGGACCTAATATAAAAGCAGGTCCATGTCCTCCTGGTTTCTTCTGTCCTTATGGAGCAGTTATTCCTGAACCCTGCCCTGAAGGAACATTTAAATCTTCTTATGGGGGCTATGGAAACATTTCTGATTGTTGGCCTTGTCCTGCAGGTCAACAGTGTTTTGGAGGTTAAAATTTTTTTTTTTTGTTTTACAATTTATGCTTTTCCCTCCCCCCTCCTTTTCTTGAAAGATGAAGTCATTGCCCTAGTTCAACAGTGTAACATCTCTAAATTAGTCATTTTGAGGTGCAATCATTCTGAGCAATAAGGGAGGATGTTTCCTGTGCAACACTGCAATATATCAAAATAATTTATTTTCCATTGCTTTTTAACTTATCTTTAACTATGGTTCTTTGATTGAAAGGCATATTCTTTGGGTTTTAAAACTTTAAAGTCATTTTCAAAATGTCTGGTTTTTAGATGTTACACGCTTGAACTGGGGCAGTGAAATGGTCTCTGATTTCAGGTCAATAGTATCCCCCGAGACACTATTGCCCTGAAATCAGAGACTTCTCAAATGGCTAGGGCAACTTACTGCTGTTTCCATGCAACTTTATTAAAATCATTTTTATTTCATTTCTTCATTTTTGTCTTCAAAAAAAAGGAAAACACAGATGGTTTATCTTATCTATATTGAGTATTGATTTTTAAATGTAGGAAATTCAACCATTCTACTTTGTCCTTTGGGTAAATATTGTGAGGAAGGTCGGCCTCCAACTAATTGTCCTATTAACTATTACCAAAACAATGTTGGAAGTAAATCACTGCAAGATTGTTTACCATGTCCTGCAGGTTTTTATTGCAACATCCCTGGTATGTCTAACTTTTCTTCTAGTGAATGTCCAATTGGATATTATTGCTTAGAAGGGCAATCTCCTATGTATTGCCCTGCAGGAACTAGAAGAATTAAACCAGGTGCTAAGAATGCCTCAGATTGCACACCATGCCCAGCTAAATTCTACTGTCCATTTGGACATGAAAATATTTATGGAACTCCATGTACCTCTGGATTTTTCTGTAAAGAAGGATCAAAAGTTCAGTCAAAGTGTCTTGGGGGATTTTATTGCCCTGAAATGACTGGTGATCCTTTACTTTGTCCAGGTAAATTTCACAAGTATATAAAAATATTACATTATATATTACATTAAATTATTTACTTTATTAAATTTTTACAATTTTGAAGTGATTTAACATTTAGTTTTATCTCTTAGAATTTAAATTTCTACATTTAATCTTTTATAATAATACCTTTTATTCTTCAGGTGGTTTTTACTGTTCTAATGGAACAGACATTCCAATAATCTGTGAGTTTCCTCACTATTGCCCTCCAGGAAGTTCTTCTCCTCAAATATGCAACTTAGGCTACAAAGCAGTAGCGATTTCTGGTAATCGCACATCTCATGATCTTGCTTGCATGATATGCCCTGCTGGCTTCTATGGCAATGATATATCCCGGTTAAGTTGTAGAGAATGTCCTGAAGGTTACATATGTCCTCAAGGAACAGAGGATCCCTACAAGCATGTTTGTCCTAAAGGTTTTTACTGTCCAAAAGCTTCAGCTGAAGGGGTTTGACTTCTTAACATTAACATAAAATGAATGTATAAAAAGATTTTTAGTTGTGTTTTTTTTTTGTATAAAAATAATTTTTCTTGTTTTTATAGATACCTTGTCAACCTGGTATGTATGGTAATCAAACAAGAGCCAGTAAATCAAGTGACTGCCTGCCATGTCCAGTGAACACATTTAATCATTTAAAAGGTATGGAAGCCTGTCGCCCTTGTGGTAGCAGCTCAATAAGTATAGAAGGTCAACTAAAGTGTAAATGCAAAGGGCTGCATCGTTCATTTCAAGTTTCAGATGGGTCTTGTGTGTGTGAAAGTGGCTATGTTTATTATGATATTTCTGACATAAAGTTGGTGGAAGGAAACAGCGATAAATCTTGTCAACCATTGGTAAAATTTTAAAAAGAATGCTTTGTGTCTTTTTTAATATCTTTAAAAGCTTCTTGATTTTTTCATCATTTAACAAAATGACAAATTGAAAATTTTTATGAATTGCTATTTTAGTTAAATTAGTTTATTTGCCACTTTTCTGCAGGTTGCTAATCGATGCCAAGATGGAATGATGAGAGATTCTAACACATTACAATGCGTTGATTTAAGTTTGATCAGTTCAGAATACTGTCTTCCTTCTTGTGGACCTGAAGGTGGTGAGTTCAATGTCACAGGTGGAAGATGCACCTGTAATAGCTATGTTATGCTAAAGCAAATCTGCAATGCTTCATGCCTGGCTAACTCTCCAGTAGTTAAAGTTCAGCGTCAAGTATCAGGTGTTCTTTATATGGTTATTAACACTCCTGATTCAGAGAAATCGACATTGGTTCCACTTTATAATGAATATGGAATAAATGATTTTGATTATGTTCTAAGAAATGTAGAATTTGTTGAATTTCAAAACGAAGGCAGCTTTGGTTTCTTACCAGCAACTACTGAAGAAGTGTTAAGTTTTTTACAAGATCTTAGAGTGAATACAAGTCTTTCTAGATATAAGCGGAGTATGGATGATATGTTTACTTCACAAGGTATGCGCAGTATACGATCCCCTGTTGTATGTGTCAATGTTGGTCAAGCAGTCTTTTTCAAAATCAGTATCAACCAATTAAATCGATCATCAAGTCATTATCCACAGTATAACAAAAATCATCTTTTTAATACTAACCCTGGGTTTGACTATGGACAGTTTCGTCAACTAAACTTGCTTATTCAGACCACAAACTTAAATATAAATTCATTTTTGAATGTATTTGCTGAACCTGGAACCTATGTTTTTTATGACAACGCAGAAAATAGAAGAGAAACCATTGTTTATGTTCCAGAAAGAGGATCATACTGCCCAGATAGAATGGATGCTTCTGCACCATTAGTTTTAACAAAATTTGGAATTGGTGTAAAAATGGTAAGAAATAGAGCTGGAATAGTTAAGAGATGTATATACAGAACATGCATGACAGATTATTTCATTTAATATATTATACTGTTCTATAGTGCATTACACCATATGTTTTATAAAAGAAAAATAATTTTGCTTTTAAATTTTTTTTTTTAATCCAGTTAATAACTGAGACAAAAACTAATTTTTGAACATTTTTTTCAGGTTTTAAATGAATCAACAAATTGGGAATCAATATGGATTATAATTGGACTCATGTTCGTTATCACTGTTATTTTGGTGATTCTTGCAATTTTGTGGAGACCGAGGGCTCTTGGTAAAATTTTCAGATTCAACTTATGAGCTTTGTGACAGTTTATTTTTATTTTTTTGATAATGGTAGTTATCATTATCATCATTATTTTTGATGTTATCAATAACATTGTTATTATATATCAATAGTATTGTTATTCATTTTGTTTTTTTGTATTACAGGGATTTTTCCAATATCGTTTTTGCTTCCAAAGTATAAATCACTCGGTGCACCTTTACCAGTAGTTCCAATACCTGATGTTAATGATGCTCCAGATGGGTATTCAGTGGACACACCTCATGTTTTATATAATGAATTTTCTTTTCCTGCTCAAACTGGGCTTCTGGAAAATTTCAATGTTCGCACTTTATATGATAAATTAGAAGATCAAACTTTACATATTTCTTCTCAGCTAGCAAACCATCAAACTGACTTGCAAGGATTTTATGATAGAATTAGTCAGCAGACTGAGGGGCTGAAAAAAATGCTAGATAACTTTGATGCTTCTGCTATAAAAATTGGAAAAGAAAATAAGCTTGATGAAGCTGGACAATTTAGAGGTATTATATAGTTTATATTATATATATATACATATTGCATGTGTTTCTTTTTTGTTTTTAAAAAAAAAAATTTAAAAGATCAAATTATTCATCCAAAAGTATTCTTTTAAAGATGTGTCTCATGATGGCTCAAAAAATCCATTAAGTACTGCTACAAGACAGGCAGATCTTATAAAATCACTACAGGCATTACTTGATAAATATAATGGAAATATCAGACCAAATCCTGGTGTTAAAGGTAGTTTACATTAACAAGTTGATAATTGTAGAGCTTGATATACAATACTTAATACTTTTACTTTTGGCAGAGTGAATGATCTTAGTAAATGCAACCACACAAAATTTAGATCATTTTTTATTTTTAGGCAGTTTGTGGGGTGGAGCTGTAGATGTTGCAAAAGATGCTTCTTTACCAATCAGTAAGAACCCATTGCTATATCAAGATCAAATCCTAGGGTTTCCACTCCATCAAAATGCTGAGTTAATTAGTTCTGATCTCTTACCCACTGTTAACATGGATCGTTTAGAAGGTAAGTCTTCTAGAGGTTTATCTTGGGATGTTGGAGTATTAAATGATCCCTCAATGAATAATGCAATTAATATAAAGAAAAAGGATGGTTCCCCAATGAATATTCAGTTTTCTGCTGGAGATTATACCAGCCTCATCAACACAATGATGGCTGAAAAAATGACATTGGAGAATGCTTTGCAAGATGAAGAAAACAAGAAAATGAATGACTTTAGTGATTTTAAGGTAATTTTGATTTGATATTTATTTAGTTATTATATGAAAGCCTTTTTCAGATTTAATTATCCATACATTTGTGTTTGTTTTTCACTCAATTAGAATGCAGAGCGTAAAGACATTGTGCAAAAGATGGCCATGCGGTTAGCACAACAATTGGCTGGAAGTGTTTCTCCTGTTGAAATGCAAGCTATTATAGATCAACATAATGAAGAACTTTTGCAGTTTGAAGCAAAATTCAATGAAGAGAAAGAAAAGCAAAAAGATATTTTGTTGAATGAGTTGAGAGAAAACAGAGAAAAGAAATTAAATGCATTGCAATGGAATCATCAGCAGCTAGTAGGGTTTCTTTAAGATGACATTTTTTACTTTGCAAACTGTGAAGAACAAGAAATTTATTTTCAATAAACCATACAAAGTCATGTATTAAAATTTTAAGATCTTCAGTTTTATGGTTTTAAAATATTTTGTTAGTATTCAAGATCAACATTTATGATTTAAATTTTTAGGCAATCAAGTACAATATTAAACTTGCTGATCTTGACACCTCAGCTAATATTGCTTTAAATCTTGCCTCACAACAGAATGTGTTTGAAATAGCTGCGTTAAGTGATTCTGAAATGATCTCAGGAGCTGAAGCTAGTCGTGAAACTTTAGAAGGACAAGAATATGCGAATCAGATGAGCAGATGTTTTATGAAGCAGATGGTAATTTTTAATTTTTTTTTTTTTTTTATCTTTATGTTAAATAATTAAAATAATTTTTTTTTTAAATTTATTGTTTGAATTTTGTTAAAGTAATTTATTTTAATCAAGTTAATTTTTTTTATAATGAAACAGAAAATGACACATGTTTTGTATGAAAATTTGTTTCATCTCAGCAGGCTTTTGTAAGAAAATGACACATGTTTTGTGTGAAAATCTGTTTTACCTCAGCAGGCTTTTGTAAGCAAAACATCTCTAAATAAAGTATTAATGGTTTCTCTGAATGACCTGCTATTTAAAAAATGGGGAAAAAATGTGCACTAATGTATGCTGTAAACGTTTCCACTAAACCAAATATTACGTTGTTGTAAGAAAATTTATCACATAGTTTGTTTGAATAGAGCGCAATTTACATTGCTCATCGATGGAACATTTTAGAATTTAACCCTTTGCACTTTGTTGTTGCTGTATTTGTGACATTAAAATGCAAACATCAAATCCACTGTTGCAACTACGGGGACAAGATTGTTTTACTGACTCAGCGCTCTTAACTGTTAGGTCTCTTGCAACTGGAGTTATTGGTATACTCTATGAGTTACTAGGCTGGAGTGCAAAGGGTTAAAAAAAGATATTTCAGTTGTGTTTCAATCTTAGTTATAGATTAGTTGCCTTTTTTTTTTTTTGACTTGTAGTTTTTTTTTTTAATTTTATTTATCTTAATTTTCTTTTTATTGCCTTATTTTTCCCTTTTTAAAATTACTTTTTTTCAATGCTACTGTAATTCATTCTTTAACTAGGATTCTTTAGTTGCAAATAAATCTATTTTTGCTGATGAGGCGCAAAAATTAATTGATCAAGAGAATACACTAAATGCAAAGCTGTTAAAAGACATGGAAATGCAAAAAGCCAATCAGTTAGCCACATTTAATGAAAAATTACTCAGAAGAAAACAAGCAAAGTTGAAAGAGCTTCAAGAAAAACACGACAAAGAAAATGCTCTGGTAATTCTTTCTAAATTATATTTCAAATAGTTATACATAGGACAAAAGATTTTCATTACAAAATTGTGTTTTGTTTTTTTTTTATATTAAATGTTGCGCTAGAAGTTTTTTGTTATTTTATGGCAGGCAATCAAAGAAGGAAAAGATTTAGAAGCGCTCGCTAAACAACAGGGCTTAGAAAGAGAGATTCTTGAGAATCAATTTGCAGCTGAACAATCTGAGCAAACTGCTGAGGTTATCAAAAAACTTAACAAGGAGTATAAAGTTGCAGTTCGTAAAGGTCATCAAAACTTCTTAAATGAGGTAAAGATTTTTTTTTTTGTGTGTTGTATAAATTATATTAAATAACTTTGTTACCTTCTTCTTAGATAATAAAAAAAGAGTTTGTTTTTTTTAAATAATTTATAACTTTTTTTTGTTTTTTTACTTCATAAGCATCCAAGTCATCTATTAATATAATTATTATTTATTAATAAAATTAATTTATTGATAAAGTTAATGTAATTTGATTTTAAAAGGTATTTAAAAAAAAAAAAGAAGCCATTTTGATTAATTTCTTATTTAATTTGTTAACATTGTGTTAAGTAGCGTAAGGAAGAAAACTAAGTAAAAACAAAATCATAAGAGAAGCCTTTTTTTAAATTACATAATGAAATGCGATAAATTTATGACTAATTTTTATGTCTTGTCACTAGCAGATTATGTCATGGTGTATTGTTTTTGCTATGTAAGTTGTTGTTTTGTATTTAAAATTATTTTTCAACTTTCCTGCTTCCATTTTTTAGTTAGCCAAAGATAAAAACATGGATAAAGAAACTGCTCAAGCACTAATTGATCAACTTCGAAGAGATAATGGTGAAATTATGGATAAGCTAGAAAAAACAAAACAAAAGAACATAGAGGACTTGCAGGTCTAAAACTTATATTTTGAATTTTAAGTAATATAATCTCTATAATTCACCATCTAGCAGGAGATTTTGTCAGAATATTTATGGCTCCCAAGCTTTCTAAATAAGAGACCACAGGGAATTTAATTACAAGAAAGATACTAAGAACAAATCTAAAAGTGAAGGATAGCAAATAGCTAGCAATAATTTGTTTTGAACTATTTATCATGGTGTTTAACACCAAATATTTATGTATGATATTTTATATTACATGTAATATGTTTTATAGCTTAAGTGATGATTGTTTTCATAAGATAATTGGTAAAAGTATGAAAAAAGGCATCAAAATGTTTTATGTCAATAAATTTTATGGAAAGATATTTCTTGAAGATTGTCATAGTAATGTAGTGTTAAAATGATAGCATTTTATTCTTTTTTTCATGATTAATGAAATAATTCTAAACGGATTTATAAGTTGAATTTAATTTGAAATTCAGGCTAAATTAAATGCTCGGAAACAACGTCGCCTTCAAGAAATAAAGCACAACCAAGAATTGGAGACATCTCACAGATTACTTTCTGAGCAAAGTGCTCTTGCCTCTCAAAGCTATCTATTAAATGTAGATGGAATCAATATTCCAAGTGTTACAAAGGGAGAATCTGAAGAGGAAAAGGTACAAAATTTTACTAAATTTTAACAAAATTTGTTAAAATTTGCACATAAAACTCTGAAACTTGCACATAAAACTCACTTTATATTTATTTTCAGTAACTAGTTTAAAGTTTTTCCATGCTTAATAAATTAACTATTTGCAAACCTTCTTTCTTTTGTTTTCAAATTTAAGTTATTAGAATTTGCAAATTGTTTATTTCACGCCTTTAAGTTAAAACTCTGGATGTAGTTTAAAGCTAAATCTTTAAACTCCAGTATATTTCTTCGATAAAAAATCAATTTTTAGGCTTTATTAAGAGAGCAGCAACGTGCCCTAGAAGAAATTAAAGAAAGGCATCAAGAGGAAACAGAGTTAACTGAAGATCGGTTATCAAAGGAACAAAAAGAAGCACAGGAAAAAGCAATGTTACAATTTGAAGACTATCAAGATCGTTTGATCCGAGAAACAAAGAACAAGCAAGCAGCAGAAGTGAATGCCAGAAGTCACCTTTCTTCAGAAGAGATGCAACAAGTGATTTTTTTTCTCCTGTGTTTTTTTTTTTTAACAAATCTTTTTTTTTTACTTGATTAAAAAGTTTGTAATTAATTTTGCATTCATAGCTACTTGCCACTCACGAACAACAGCTTGAGAACCTTCGGCAAGCTCTTGAGGAAGACAAGGCTAAGCAAAGCAAATCATTGCAGGAAAAATTAGAAGAGAAAAGAAAAGCTAGACTTGATGCTTTGAGAAAAAAGCAAGAAAATCAGTTAGCAAGGGAGATGTTAGAACAAAAAAAAGAATTAGCTGATACGGAACGAAAAGCAGTAATAAAATTTTTAGCAGTAAAATATGAATACTTATTTTAATGTTGTCATAAATTTTAGAGATTTATTTTGTGATTTTCTTGCAATTTAAAGCTGCTCTTATTGGTGATAGGTAATGGATGCCGAACGTCAGGCAATCTTAGATGCAATTAGAGATAATGGAAGCGATGCTGTTGAATTTATAATTAAAAAAGTTAGAAATTGTTTCAATTTTATATTTTTGTTTTTATAAAAAAAAGTTAAGTTTTCTTTCAAAATTTAGTATTTTCTTTTAGAAATATTAAGAAAATTCTTTGGTCAATGTTACTAATGAAATATTTTAGATAATAATAATAATAAATACTAATAATAATGATAATAATAATAATAATATTAATAATAATAATAATATTAATAATATTAATAATAATAATAATAATAATAATAATAATAATAATAATAATAATAATAATAATAATAATAATAATAATAATAATAATAATAATAATAAATAGCATTAAAACAAATTTGTATCTGTATTTTACTATATGATTTTAAATTTTGGTATCTTTTTAGGTGCTGGATTTTCGACACACCAAAGAAATGGCACAGCTAGATACACTATTTGCTGAAGAGCGTCGAATCAAAGTGGATGAATTGCTGGAAAAGCTCGGCGATAAACACTCAAATGAAGTTGATGAACTTACTTCAAAGCATGAAAATGAACTCAAAGAGTTAGAAAGTGCGTTTTTTGCTGTTTGCTTTTTTTTTTCATCAAATTTAAATTAATAAACTTGAAAAACTTTTTGATACATTTATCATAAATATCTATAAATATAACCCAGCTTAAATTACTATAAAACTAATTTAGACTTTAAAAATGTATTTAGTAATTAGTTAAATGTTAGTTATTGATATAATTATTCATGTGCATTATTTAGTTTATAGTTCTCTCTAATAATACTCTATTGTTTCTTCATACATTTTGAACAAGTTTAAATGTGGACTGCTCATAGCAATTTTTTTTTTATTAAAGATATCTTCAGATGACAGATTATTAAAGATATCTTCAGATGACAGATTATTGTTCTATTAGATTTTTTTTTTTCAAATGAGATAATTGTTTGTTATTCAAAATGTCTTAAGATAACAGATTTTTATATTCACCAAATGACAAAATATTTACACAAACATTTTAAAAACTATATTTGTAGATCTATATTTATAGATTTATCAAATATTTATAGATTTATTATGTATTAAATGTTTGTGTAATGATGATGTGGAATCTTTTGGTTGTCATTTGATGAATATAAAAAGCTGTTTTCTTAAGACATTTATGAATAACAAATATATAACAAATAAAAAGTATAATATAATAAAAATGTTATAATAAAAAGTTTAAATTTAATTCAATTAAATTTAGTTTATCATCATTAATTATTTTTTAAAAAAAGAATAACAACAACAAAAATTCATTGTTAAAAAAATTAAAAATCTTTTAACATAAATTTACATAAATTTCAACAAATTCTACATAAACTCTTGGACAAAAATGTGTGCCTCCTAAAACCTACTGTCAGATACCAAGAAAGTAGTCATGGTAATGGTACTAAACGGAAGAGAGCCCTACCTTCACTTTTTTTCCATAAGTTACCAATACACCTTGTATTTAGTAAAGTTATGAACTAAGCAGATCATTAAACAGATTCACTGAGTGCTATAATAACCATTGTTCATTGTTTATTATTATGATGATGATTGTTACAATTTTGAAACAAAAAAATTTTTTATCTATAACAGTGACTGGTGATCCAGAAGATCGTGAACAGCTTCGTGCTCAGCTGTTAAATAATCAGCAAATGGAATTAAATACATTGAAAAAGAAACATGCAGATCAGAAAACAGTTGCAAAGAAGAATGCATTAGCAGATTGGGAGTTAAGATATGCAAAAGGGAAGCTTGATCTCAAAGAAAGACACTACACGGTACATCTTGCTACATTTTTTTATAATATGAGCATAAATTTTATTTTTACTTTTTTGTAATTTGTATACTTTAAGATCTTCTACTATTGTGTTATACTTCAATAATTTTGCGATTGTAATTCAACTAATCGGTTTATGGATTTCTTTAATTAGGAGTTTGCCGACTATTTATCGGAATTTTTGACTGATGATAGAGAATCGTCAATAAAAAGAGCTCAAAAGGCTGCCCAAGAGCTGAAAGATATCAGGGAGAATCTGGAAGAACAGAAAAGATTAAACGAAGAAAAACTTAAAAAAGAAATTGAAGGTTCAAATATGTGTTCTTGAAGTTGTTGTTTGTTTTTTTTTGTTTTTTTTTTGATTGGTTAAGTGAGTATTCACACTTGTCCAAAATTGGAAATAACTACTCCGAAGCTTCCCGAAAAAACCCTTTGGAGCGGAGTATCTACATATGTTCCTGATTAGAAAAATGAAAAAAATGAAATCCTTCATGACCGTCCGAGCGAGAAATTTTAATTTTTTTTTTCAAAATTTGATGAAAAAATCAGTTCTTAAGTATTAGTGGCACATCCCTAATAAAATATTGAACCAAATTTCGGGAAAAGGCATTTTAATGACATATTCATGTTTTCATTCGTGGAATGCACAACTCAAAAATGCCAAACTCAGCAAAAAATCATGAAGACTGTCGGAAGTCAGTTTGTCTCCTCTGTATGAAAAAATGTTCTAGGGAGCTAACAAGTTTTCTTAAAGACCAAGTCAAGAGTCTGATTTCTCAGGATGTTGACTTTTGTGACACACGAGTCCCACTTGGAATGTGTGATTCTTGCAGACTGCTTCTGAGGAGAAAGAAAAATGGTGAGAATGTCTCTGTCCCTCCCATTTTTGATTTCTCATCTGTCATCCCTAGGCCTGAGACAAGAGGACAGCAGTGTGATTGCATCATTTGCAAAATTGGACACCTGAAAGCATTGCAAAAGCACCCATTTGAAATGCCACAACAGCCTTTACCATCCCAAGACCAAAGAAGATGTTCTGATTGCCTCTCCTTAATTGGAAGAGGAGTACCTCATCAATGCAATCAGTTCACATTCAGGCATAACATAAAGATGTTGGCATCAAAAGATTCCAAAGTCAGTGAACAGATTGCTTCAGCAGTCATTTCATCTAAAGAGGCTTCTCCTCATGGAACCCTAAGAATAGCACAAAGTGGTGGTGGGCGACCTTTGCCAATTACTCCAGGTAACAGTAACTTGCAAATCTTTTATCTGATAGTAATTAAAACTTTGTCATTGTCTTTGTCTTTTACAAAAGAAAAAACCTTTAACAAATAAAATTTGCAGTTCAAATCTAAACTTTACTTTCCATAAAGAAAACTTGGTTGTTTATGTGAAAAATTTGCTCCTACTCATAGCAATGTTTTTAATACAGGTGCAGCAAGCGCAAAAAGACTCTTTGGTGATGAAGTAGTTCTAAAAGCCCAAGACCTTGCAAACATTCAGACAAACACAGGGCTGTCTAATGCAAGCGTCAAAAAATTGGCCTCAACATTGAACCATGTTGCACAAGCCAGAGTTGTTGAACCTCAATTCCGGGCAAAATTCCATCAAATAGGTACACAACTATCTGAACATTTCACTCACACAAACATAACTGTGACACATGAAAAGTCTCAGACAAAGAAACAAATTGTGGTTCACTGCAAGAATCTCTCTGAACTTCTCAATGATGTCTTGCTCAAAAGACAAGTGTATAAAGAGCACATAGTCAAGCTTGGAATTGACGGTGGTGGTGGTTTCCTCAAGGTTAGCCTTGGGATTCAAGAAGATGAATTGATTTCTCAAGTTCAAGCTCCACCAGACAAGAAGACACTTACATCTTTTGCAGCAAAAGACAGTGGTGTGAAATCTCAACTTCTTGTTGCTGTAGCAGAGGATGTACCAGAAAACTATGAGAATTTGAGAACAATACTATCTCTCATCTTCTCTGAGCGAGTTGACTTTCTTCTTTCAAGTGACCTGAAGGTGGCAAACCTTGTGTGTGGGCTTCAGTCACATGCCAGCTCACACCCTTGCACATGGTGTGACATTGACCACAATAGGTTATCACAGAATGGTAACTTTCGAACCTTTGGATCCATCAGAAGATCTTATGCCTCATTTAAAGCAGCTGGTTTAGACATGAAAAAGGCTAAACAATTTCAGAATGTGGTGCATGAGCCCCTCTTGGATTTTTCTGACAATGCACTTGTTCTTGACATCATACCAGCAATGGAGCTACATCTCCTTCTCGGTGTAGTGAACCATCTGTTCAAGGCACTAAAGGACTCCTGGCCTGAGGCTGAAGAATGGCCTAAAGCTCTTCATATCAAAGAACAGCCTTTTCACGGAGGGCAGTTTGCTGGGAATGAATGCCGCAAACTCCTCAAAAATGTTGACCTTCTTCAAAGACAAGCAGAGAATTGTTCAGCTTTTCATGTTTTTCCATTCATCGACACTTTGAGAAAGTTTGATGCAGTTGTGAATGCCTGCTTTGGAAATCATCTGGATTCAAACTACTCAAAGAAAATTGACCAATTTCAACTGGCTTTCCTCTCCTTGCCAAAAGTAAGTGTGAGTCCAAAAGTCCACACTGTCTTCTTTCATGTCAAGGATTTCATTGATCGTCACAAAAAGTCTCTTGGACCATTCAGCGAACAGACAACAGAAGCCCTTCATCACAGTTTCCCAACCCACTGGGAGAGATACAAAAGGCCTCTGGGTCATCCAGACTATCCAGAAAAGTTGCTGAGTTGCATAGTAGATTTCAACAGCAAGCGTCTTTAATGCAAAGTTATCAAGAAAACATCGTCTCTTTGTTTCAGTTTATGTTTTAGTTTTTCAAAAAAGCTTGACTAACTAACATTAAAGCTGCCCCCAACTCAATTTTTTAAAGAGTACATTGTTTTCTCACATTGTTTTCTCACATTATTTCTTTGTTATGTGTTCATAGAATAAAAAGAATAAAAGCAATCTACAGTGGACAATTGTTAAATCATTTTTAAAAAAATCAAAATTAAACTTGCTAAACAATCATTTTACTTTTGATTTTGAAGTTTTTTAAACATTTTAGTGACTTACCCATGCATCAGGGATCTGTTATGTAGTGTAGATCAATGTTTAGTGAATAAAAAATGTGTTTTCTTTTGATTGCAAAAAAATATTTTTTGTCGCAATTTCTTACATTTTAAAACTAAAATTTCTCGCTCGGACGGTCATGAAGGATTTCATTTTTTTCATTTTTCTAATCAGGAACATATGTAGATACTTCGCTTCAAAGGGTTTTTTCGGGAAGCTTCGGAGTAATTATTTCCCATTTTGGACAAGTGTGTATTGTAAGTTTCAATTGGTTAAGTTAGTATTACAAGTGGTCACTATTGTGAATCTTATATAAACTGGGCAAGAATATTAGGGTTGATGTGGGTTTATATTTTTTATAATGAACTAAATGAGTTTTTCTTATTTTTTTATTTTATGTTTAAAGATTTTGAAGCGAAAGAAAATGATCGTGTTCAGCAGGAACTGATTCAATGTGATATTGAGATTGAGAAAGAAGCTGAAGAAGAACGCAAAAAAAATGAGCTGGCTATTCAAGCGTTGATTGAACGCAAGGAACTTCTTTTAAAGCAGAAAAAAATGAAAGCTAAGCAAGAAGTTGCCAAGCTCATAAAAGAAGGAGCTTCAAAGGAAGAACAAGAAGCCCTTTTGAAGCAACACAGCGAAGGTGTGTTATTTATAGATAAAGTTTTCATTAAGTTTTGTTAAACTAACAAAGCATAAGAATTTGAAATAATAAATTTAATTCACTAGGGATTGCAAAGGTTATGAACAAAATGGATGCTGATAGGCTTCGCATGCAAGGTCAACTCGAAAGCCGTTTGCAAAAGATGCGCAAAGGAAGACGAGATTCCAAGCTTAAAGAGGTTTTGAGTCGGTCAGAGCAAATCAAAGAAGAATTGAAAGAAAAAATAGACAGCGAAGAAGATAAGCTAAACGCTGAAGTTGCAGACAAGTTAAAAGAAACTTTGAACATCAAATCGTCAATTGAGTTGCCTTCGATTCCGAATTCTCCTCCTCCCGCAATCCAGGTTCTTAAATTTGTTTCACGATTCAAGCGAAGTTAATTTGTAGATACATATAGTTAACTTATTAGATTGGTTATTTGATTTTTTTTTTAAACAATAAAGCTACAATTGTTCCCTTAGTGCAAAACTAACTTTAACCGTTAAATAAAAAATTGCTGATGAGAGCACTTTTAATTTTTTTAAACTTAATATTCGATGCCGTAATTTTGGTTTTAACGGCTTTAAAACAATAACACATTGTCTTTTAAAACAATAACACATTGTCTTTTAAATGTTTGGTTCTAACGAAAAGTTGATCATGGAAATTTTAAAATGTTGTACTTAACAAGACATTTTAATAAAAAATGTTTATTAAGTTTGTTCTGTATTAAAAGGGCGAATTTAATGAAATACAGTTCATATTTCGAAAAGCTTTATCAATAAGTTTTATGGGTTTTCTCCATAGCTTCCAACATCATATTTGATGACGGCGCCGTTAAATGACGATGCTATTATCAATCTACTTTTGCAATCGCCTCTCTATGATAAAATCCGTCATATAAAAGAAACCATATGCAAAAGTAACCTACAAGCTCCGCAAAAGCAACAAGGTATAATTTTTTTTGCTTGTCAACAAATCTTGAATTAAAGCTTAAGAATTCTTCAACAAAAAAAACTCAACGATAAATATTTTTTTAATAGATCCTCTATAAATGCTTCTGTCCGTGTGCTTTATTTGAACTTTCATAGTACGAACATGTCGCATTTCATGTGTTCGAAATCTGACAGGGTTAGCTAGCTGTTCAGAAAAAGCCCTTTTGTTGCTTTTTTCTTAGTTAAATTCCTAATAAATATTCAAAACAACTGAAAATTTTTGAATTTCTTTTGGGACATTGAGATGAATAAATTGCAACAAATTGTGATTTTAAAAATTTTTTTATTTTTTTTTATTTTTTTTATTTTTTTTTATTTTTTTTATTTTTTTATTGAAAAATTTTGTTTTTAGATTCAAAGTCTTCACCAAACGATGAGTTGGTTCCGGTGGACTTAACTTCTATTAATGCTCGTGATTTCGTAATTTACAGATTTTCATGTTTCGTTCGGGATTTACTAGTTGTTCATTGCTCCCATCATCCAGTTGATGTTCTGCTTGCAGAAACGCTACCGAGTAACAGTCTGATGAACAACAATCCTTACAACAATTCTTTCCATTATGATGCCAATAACCATATTTTGTATTTGAAGCGGAGTAAATTGAACAATGTTGGTGAATTTATCTTGACTTTAGTACATTCTCTCTGTCATATTCACGTTAAAGATATACGTAACGATTCAGATCCAAGATTCCTTATAGAATTTCATAAAGCTCTTAGTGTAGTATGTATGGATCTATTTTTATCACGATACCAAAAATCGAACGCTCTTAACAAAGCACTGAATAACGTCCCTGAAAACGAATATTCTGGAGATAAAATTCTGGAGAAACTGTTTGGAGATTCCCATGAAGAAATCGCACGAGAAAATGTTGTTAATGATCTAATGAACGTAAAGCTCGTGCGAAATAAATATGATCAAAGTGAAAATTTTAGTGAAAAAGCTATTTATCAGCGCCTGTGTAAATATAGAGAGTTTATTATCGATAACAAAGTCCAAGGTTTTTTAGGACCTGTGGAGATTAAGCTAAAGGAATCGAAACTCCAAGGGACTGGAACAGAAATTGACCGCAGAATAGAGCAACTAAATTTAGAGGTAGTTAAAGGTTTTGTTAATTTTTTCAGATTGTTGGTGCATGTTTTTCTGGCTATTAATCATGTATTAATTTTATTATTGATATATATATAAATGATATTTAACGGGTTTTTTTTTATAGGCAATCAATAAACGCCCAGTTTCTGACTATGTCCCTAGAATCAATCTTCATCAATCTCAAGATTTATCACGTAGGAATATTCGCACTATGGCGACTGCACGAACACCAGTTGCTCTATTAAACCCGGTTTCTTCTGAAATGAGAGGACAACCGGATGGGGCGGATGAAGACTTCTTTGAGACATATTTGGTGAGCCAAATTGAAGAGTTACAAGAAAAAGTAGACGAAATCGATTACGAATTCGCGCACCTTTCGCGTGAAGCTGTTGAGTTAACGCAGTTAATTAAGTCTTTAGAAGGTCAGGTGATAACTGAAAACGAGGCTGTGCGTAATTCATCTCCCAAAAGCAATGAGCGAATTAAACTTAAGGAAATTCTTCGTTTATCAAACAGTAAATTAAGCACTGCGCGATCGCAGTTTACACTTGTTACGGTAACAAAAGCAGAGAGACTTGAGAAATTAAAGCAAATAAAGAATGAACTAGAAGAGAAAAAAACTGCTCTTGAGGAACATCAACGAAAAACTCCCGCCAAAAAATTACCGTAAAAAACTGTTCTTGGTTTAAACTAATTGCATGATAGATTGTTATATAATGAAAGTCTAAATAAAGGCTACATCAGTGTTACCTTCAAAAAACGGTACATTATCATCGCATCGCAATTTGAATTATTTTTAATGGCAAAATCAAACTTTTTGTTTGTTTAATAAAATTTATATTAATTTATTCTTAAAATTTTTATTTGAAAAAAAACTACAATAAACTCTGAAATATTTATTATTGTAGTGTGGAGAGAGTCTTTTTATGCTAACACCTCAGCATGAATTTTCTGGTTTCAACCTGTAATTAACTTTTTTTTTTGGGGGGGTGGGGTGGGGTGGGGGCGATTTAATCCGTAGTTCCGTCTAATTTGTTATTTTAGTAAAATGACATCACATTGACAAATTGCATCTCCAAAACCTTTTCTAAACCGAAATGACGTCACAATTGCTACGATAGGGTGGTTCACGTTGAGTAAAGGGGCAAGTTGGGCAACTAAACTATTTTAAAAACTGTGCATCTAGTGACAGAACTCTAATCGAAGAAAAATAGGAAGGGTAACAATCAATAATTAACTTCAGAATGATCAATAATTAACTTCAGAATGGCGATTTTGTTAGATACACTTTTTTTGATACTAAAAAGTAAAAAAAAATTTTTTTTTTTTTTCATTTTTCTCTTTGAATTGTTATGAAGCGTTTGCTTAGAGCAAATTTTTCGCATCACAAAGTGTTGCGCAAAATTTGCTCGTTGAAAACTGTTGCAACAAAATTTGCTTAAAATTTTTACTGAAGCGTTAATATTTTAATCATTTAATGAACTTTCGATTTTAATCGGAAGTCCAAAGTCTAACCATTCTTTCACTAACCCAACTTTTGTTTTACCAAGTCTAGTCGGGGTTCTAGTTTTGCAGTATTGAAAAAAAAAAAATTATTACCGCACAATCGAATTTGACAAAAGAACTTTGCCATTTATTTATAACTTGACAAACGGCAGTTAGATTGTCAACTTACCTAATTTCATAATTATTAAGTCATAATTAAGAAGTATACACGTTTCGTTGTCTTAAAGAACAACAATTAACTTAACTATAAATTACTACTTTTGAAAATTTAGTTCAGAAAAAACAAAAATGCAAGTGCAAAAACAAAATTTATTTTTTAAAAATAAAATTAAAAATCGCACTTCATTTAACTCTTTAATGAGCAAAAAGTATCAATAAATAACAACGCACTTTTTTTTTCTCTTGACAAATCATTATGTTGTAATTCACCATGACTTTCAAAAAACAATTTTTGGTTTTATTTGGCTAATGCATCGTAGAACGTAAAAAAAATACTCAAACCCACGTCGAAATGAAAACATATTTTATGCAATTAGTCGGTCTTTCTGAATTGTCTTGTTTATTGAACTAAAATCACATAAATATTCAAAAATAAATTAATGTATAAATTCATACATACATACATACATACATACATACATACATACATACATACATACATACATACATACATACATACATACATACATACATACATACATACATACATACATACATACATACATACATACATACATACATACATACATACATACATACATACATACATACATACATACATACATACATACATACATACATACATACATACATACATACATACATACATACATACATACATACATACATACATACATACATACATACATACATACATACATACATGCATGCATGCATGCATGCATGCATGCATGCATGCATGCATACATACATACATACATACATACATACATACATACATACATACATACATACATACATACATACATACATACATACATACATACATACATACATACATACATACATACATACATACATACATACATACATACATACATACATACATACATACATACATACATACATACATACATACATACATGAGTTTCACACAGAGGCAGTTTTCTTACCTCAATTTTTTCTTTAAAATTTTCCTTCGATTTCTCAACTCTATTAATATCTCATCATCGATGAATTCACTTTCGCTTGAACTTACTAAACGTTTAATTAAAAAATTGTTACAAATAATAACAACAAAAATTGTAACCAAAAAATTTTTTTTTACTTTATTATTTATTATAACAATATGTAAGTTTCATTACCACTTTAAACAAAAATATCCTTATATCTTTCCATCATCATTATGCTAGCTCTGCTTATCTAATTTTAATAATAATGTTGAAAGTTAAGATTATATTATCTCTGTAATATCTCCGTATATTATCTCTATAATTACTTGCATTTTCGTAAACCGAAAATTTTTCTTCTGTAATAATTTTATTAAATAATTTAAGAGCAGTGAGAAATAAAGTAAATTATATTACTACATTATGAACAAGAGAAAGAAATCTTTTTTTTTTCCTGCTCTCTAAATAATATATTAACATATCGTTAATATATTAGCTAGACCTAATATAATTTTATGTAATTTTTTGAAAGTAAAAAACAATTGATTTTTTATATTGTTGCATCAACATATCTTATAAAATGATCTTATTTGAAAAAACCATTTGCCTTCAGGAAGGTTTTTAAGTGTGACAACCAAATGTCAATTGTAGCACACAATAGACACAATAGATCCATCAAAAAATTACTTTCTTCACTAATAATTTAAAATGTATTTGGATACATTGGTCAAGACCGAGCAGTGAATGCCTCAGGGAAGAAATAGCAAAAGCCTCATGATTAGGAGAAGTAAAAATAATAACGGACAGATGTCCAGAGTCAATTAGAGACTTACGTAGTGGAAGAAAATCAAATCACACACAGATGAAAAAGTTTCTAAGCCCACATATTGTACATGCCTCAGACCGCCAAACAGTCCTTATTTACATTGAATTACTCAAAACTTCTGAGTAATAGATGTTATGCCTAAAATCCTTTATTTCCTTCAAAAATGAAACTTCTGATTAAATTTCTGATTAAATTGAGATTCTCCTGAAGGTACTTCAAGACTTATTCTCTTAGTTCTATAATAGTGTCAATATTCGTTGTAATATTAACATAATGTCAATATTCGTTGTAATATTAACATAATGTCAATATTCGTTGTAATATTAACATAATGTCAATATTCGTTGTAATATTAACATAATGTCAATATTCGTTGTAATATTAACATAATGTCAATATTCGTTGTAATATTAACATAATGTCAATATTCGTTGTAATATTAACATAATGTCAATATTCGTTGTAATATTAACATAATGTCAATATTCGTTGTAATATTAACATAATGTCAATATTCGTTGTAATATTAACATAATGTCAATATTCGTTGTAATATTAACATTTTTAAAGAAAATTAAATTCTTGTTCAGTGTATTTCTAGCCTGATTAATTTAGCTCTAGCCTAGTGTCAATATTTGTAGTAATATTAACTTATCTCTGTGTGTTTCTACTCAATTCTCTAAGTTCTAGCCTAGTGTCAATACTCGTTTTAATATTGACTTATCTCTCTATGTTTCTAGCCTGATTCTCTTATTTCTGGCATAGTGTTATTATTCGTTTAAACATTGACCTATATCACGGTATTTCTAGCCTGATTCTCTTATTTCTAGCCTAGTGTCAATACTCGTTTTAAAATTGACCTATATCACAGTATTTCTAGCCTGATTCTTTTATTTCTAGCCTAGTGTCATTATTCGTTTTAATATTGACCTACATTACAGTATTTCTAGCCTCAATCTTTTATTTCTGGCCTAGTGTCAATATTCGTTTTAATATTGACCTGTATTACGGTATTTCTAGCCTCAATCTTTTATTTCTGGTCTAGTGTCAATATTCGTTTTTATATTGACATATCTCAATGTCTTTCTAGACTTATTCTCTTACTTCTGGCCTATTATCAATATTCGTTTTAATATTGACTTATTTAAATGAATTTCTAGCTATATGATCTAATTTCTGGCCTATCATCAATATTCATTTTAATATTGACCTATATCACGGTACTTCTAATCTATATCTCTAAGTTCTAGACTAGCGTCAATATTTGTTGTAATATTGACCTATATCACAGTATTTTTAGCCTGAATCTCTTAATTCTAGCCTAGTGTCAATATTCGTTTTTAACATTGACTTATCTCCGTGTGATTCTAGCCTCATTCTCTTTGTTCTAGCCTATTGTCAATATTCGTTTTACTATTGACCCTTCTCAGTTTATTTCTAGCCTGATTCTCTTATTTCTGGCCTAGTGTCAAAATTCATTTTAATATTGAACTATATCACGGAATTTCTAAATTCTAGCCTTGCGTCAATATTCGTTTTAATATTGACTTATCTCTCTGTGTTTCTAGCCTGATTCACTTACTTCTGGCCTAGTGTCAATATTCGTTTTAATATTGACCTATATCATGGTATTTTTAGCCTGCAATAGACACAATAGATCCATCGGAAAATTACTTTCTTCACTAATATCTTTAAGCTCTCTGAATTTGAATATTATTCTAAAGATCGTACCCTCTAAAATTTGTAGGTCAGAGGATTTAAATCTGGGCTTCCAGAAGGCTAATCAAATCTTTAAATCTAATCAAATAATCTTCGTGGACATAATTTTTGTATATTAAAAATATCTCCCAACTTTATGTAATGCAATTACAGCAATAATTCTTTTTATCACCCCACAGCTCAACGTTGACTAAGAGATGTGGTAAATTAACCAAAGAAGAGTAATAGGGGTTTTTCATATTGTTTAGATTTTAACACCGACCAAATTTGTTTTACAATATTTATGGCAGGTCTATATCAACAGGGTTTGTTAAAGTGGCTTTTCCTATACAATTTGCTGAGCATTCCAAAGAAGAACTAAAAGTTGTTTTTGTTATTCTTTAAGATGAAAAAGAGCTTTTATAAATTTAGGAACTAAAATTAAAATACCTTCATTCATCAAACTGTCCATTAAATTGGATTCATGTAATTTAAGACGCTCAACTTCTGGAATGACTACTGATGTAGCACTATGATGATTCATGCCAATTTTAACCTGACATCTTTCTTCTTCTTTTATCTGATTTATATCATTTTCATTACAATTGGAGTTGAATTTTAATAAGGGTTCTTTAACACTGTTATCTTCTACACTCATGGCAAAGATACGGTCATTTAACACCTTAAAGGCAAAAAATTTCATGAAAACTTTTATATGAGCTTTTATATTATAATATGTAAAAACGGACAAAATAAAATAAAACAAATTTCATTACTTGGTTTATAACAGGATCCAAAAGATTTGTGTGGAATTGGTCAGTTTTCCCATCACCAACACACTTTTCAATATCAGGTTGGTTGGAGAGTACAGTACTTTGATTGAGTGTTATAGATTTTTTATGAGTTGGTTTTACATAAAGTATAGAACCTTCATTAGACAGGCTGGACATTGTTTTACAATTAAGTGGACTGTCAGTATGCTTATGCAAAGTTATATTAGTAGGAGTGTTAGAAGCGAGAGTAGATTTTTTGTTGAAAACTGGATTGTCTGAAGATTGCTTGGATGATTTTTTATCAGAAAGAATACAAAAAGTTTGAGTAGAAACAGTTTTACGCATAGGAGCAGTACTATCTGAAGGCTGCATAGAAATTATTTTCTCAGAAATAGGTCCTAATGGTTGCATAGAAACTCTTTTATCTGAAGAAGTAGCCATGTTTGGGGTTTGGGTAGAAGCTTCAGTGGAAAAAAAACTTTCATTTTTTTCCAATAAGGGAACCGTAGGCTGGTCAGCAGTTTGTTGCATTGTAAATTTCCCACAGTGAAATGTCTTACTAGATCTTAGACTATGGCTAGTAACACAGTTATGACAAGGTTGTTTAGTAACACAAATCTCATTGAAACCAACACATAATTTCTGTGAAGGAAGGTTTTGAGTTTCCACTTGTTGATTTATGCAACTAAAAACATCTTTTTTATTTGTCATACTAAGACAGTCTTGACACTGCATAAGTTCTTTACCTTGAGAATCTGCAAACTGATTATTATGTGATACATTACTTGGGTTTTTTAGACACTCACAATAAGCTGACGAATTGCCTGTTTTATTTAAAGTTTTAGGTGAATGATTTTCACTTAGACTATTGTGTAAAAATGGACTTCTTTCCATTGTTTTAGCTTTCTCAATTCTACGAGACAATCTCCATTGGTACAAAATATCTTCTTCTGGTCTGAGAGATCTTTGAGAAATGTTAGTCAAAAGATTTTTCCCAAGACCTAAGTGAGAATCCAATGTCTCAGGGTTTTCACTTTTGTTATCAGAAGAATATTTTTCATGTTTTTCACTAAGCCTTCCAGCATCCAGCTTTGACGCAGAAATCACTGCAGCACTGACGAAATAACATTAAAAAAATATCATAACACACAAAAACATAATTATATTTTGTATCCTAAACTCTGCAGCTACTTATCTTAAAAAAGCGGCTATTTATCTTAAAATCTGCAGCTATTTATCTTAAAAAAACTGAGATGAAATTTAAAGAAGAAAATAAACCTAAGATGAAGAAGTTTTTCAGCTTTTTCTTGTATTACTTTTGTTTCTTCCTCATCTGCCATTAAGGTTTCATCCTTGCTTAAAAAAATGATAATAATAAGATTTACTATTAAAATATAAAAGAAATATTTTATACTTTATATGGAAAGTATTATCTATAATATGATTAGCTAAATATGATTAGGAATATATAAATATGAATAAATATGATTAGCATTTACAGGATTCTCAAATGTATAAAAATACCAGACTAATTGTATTTAAAAGTTCAATAAAGTAGATAAATACACATAACTAACAAATGCACAACAATTCATAAATAAATAACAATAAAACTCAAACTTTACTTTAAAAACTTTAGCAAAAGAATTTTTCTGCAAATCAGATGAATAAGAGGAATAACCAGACTTTTTAAAAGATGTTTGTGTTCTGGGTTTATTTATAGAAATATCAGGAGATGAAAGCCACCAGAAGTTTTCAATACCATTTAAGCGCTCATTTTTTGGTTGAGGTGGTTGCTCACGAAAACGCTGGACAAGTCTAAAAAAAGGTAAGTCCTATTACAAAGAAGAATTATTAGAACCAACTATTAAACTTTATTAGCAGATTTTGCAGATAAAAAATAGCATTAGATATTATTAATATGTATTAATACAAAAATTACTTGGATAATAAAGTGCCTTGTGCATTTTTGTCTGAATTATGTTGTAAAAATTTTAGTAATGAAGTATTTCTGTCACATTCATCGTCAGAAAGTGAATTTGTTTCAGAGCTTTCTGTTAATGAATCTTTAACTTTAAAGTGATTAGTTTCCAAATTTCTTCTGTTTTCATCTTTTACAGGATTATCAGAGTTAGTTTCATAAAATTCCATAATAAACTTTAACAATTTTTAAAAGATATTAACTCACTACAGCAATAATTTTATCATAACAATTATTTCAAAAAAAATCTTAATTTATCACAACATACAAACATATGTATGTATGTATGTATGTATGTATGTATGTATGTATGTATGTATGTATGTATGTATGTATGTATGTATGTATGTATGTATGTATGTATGTATGTATGTATGTATGTATGTATGTATGTATGTATGTATGTATGAATGTATGTATGTATGTATGTATGTATGTATGTATGTATGTATGTATGTATGTATATATGTATGTATGTATGTATGTATGTATGTATGTATGTATGTATGTATGTATGTATGTATGTATGTATGTATGTATGTATGTATGTATGTATGTATGTATGTATGTATGTATGTATGTATGTATGTATGTATGTATGTATGTATGTATGTATGTATGTATGTATGTATGTATGTATGTTCCTATAGCCTTTCCCCTTAGGTAAAAACTAATCTGGGTTGAGAATTTTCATAATTTTGCAATATTTAGGATATGTTTAGTGCAACTCAATTCCCTACTTTTCTACAAAGTTAGTAGGGTTGCCAGATTTCTTTTCTAAAAATACCGGACACTTTCATACATCCGAGCCCCCCTCCCCCTCCCCCCTCCCCTAATATTCTTCGTAAAAATCCATTTTGTTTCATTTGGAGAACTAAAGATAGAACAATATATTTATATCAATACAACAATACATTTTATGAGGATATACAAGGAATAATGAGCCGTGGGACCCTCCTACTTTTTTCTAAATATAAAATATAATATAAAAAGATATATAGAAACTTTTATGACTCCCGTCACTTTCGCTCAAATTTGATAAAAGTTATCAAAGTTAAAAGTACTTTTACTATTACTTTTACACTACAATATAATACTAATTTTTAATTTTTTTTTTTTTCAGTTTTTAATAGTGCTACGTGCTTCTAATATATATGATTGTGAAAGTGACGCCTAATTAAAATAAAAACAATATCTTTATTTAGGAATTAAATTTCAAACAAAATTGTTTTATATTAATGAGGCGGCTTTTTCTTGCTTGTAGTAGATGTATAAAAATTGAAAATTAAACAGTTTTTAATAAATTTTTGTTTGCATTTATTTTATTATTTACACAAACTTGCAATACTCCAATAAAAATTCTAAAATTTGAACGTTTGAAAATTAAATTCCTTTGCGTTTAATATAATTAAATGTAACTAAACATTTTCACTAATAAAAAACAGAATTTATTATTTTTAAAAAATAAACTCTGGCTGTTTTTTAAAAATAACGCGTAAACAATCAAATGAAGAAAAACAGATATTCCATAATTTTGAAAAAACCAGACATTTACAAGTCCGGTATTTATTTTTGCTTTTTACAGGACAGACTATTGAAATAATGGACTGTCCAGTTCAAAACCGGACACCTGGCAACCCTAAAAGTTAGGCATTTGATTTATTAAAATAATCATAGCAGAAGTTTAAATCAATTATTAGCATCTTGTAACTAATCATGCTTTGTTACAATCTGGGTAGAACAATGTTCTTTCGCAACTTCCAAGACCGGTAATAGCATTAGCAATATGTAACTTATGAACAACATTTGTAGGCCAAATTTCAGGAAGTTCCATTTAAAGAAGATTTTACGACGTTAACCATAATGCATTTTTTGTCACCAAATTTTGTTGTCTCAATAATGGTATCTTAGACTGAATAAAAAATAAACTTTTTCCTGGAAATTTTGCCCCCTCAGTTGTTTTCCTTTAATTTTTTTATTTTGTACTTGATGATAGCACTCATCTGAATTAGATTTCATGGAACAGAAACGAGCAAATGCTTCTGTCAATTACTAAATAATAGTTTTTGATCAGGCAAAAACTATGAATATATAACTTATAGATTTTATGAATATATAACTTATAGAAATTAGGATAAGGAAATGAGAAGCATGGATATATAAATAAATACGACGAATGAAACTTTTTTTAAAGAGAGACACTAGAAAATTATTAATTTTGAACGGCTTTTGGTTTAAGCAGTTTTATCCGTGAAAAATAATTGATTAGTCTTTAGTAAATATAATTATAACCAGATTTACTAAGAATAGGTTTTTCTAGACAGCTGTCCTCCCATTCTTCCCTAAGTTTTTCCCTGAATACGAATTCCTATGTACAATTCCTATGTATGATTATGTATTACAAAATTCTCGGGAAACACTTCTGTGATTTATTGTTGCTATGCTGTAATTTAAGTTTATACAAAAACGACTACTAAACATGACGTAACTATTAAACATGACGTAACTATTAAACATGACGTCCAATCTATTAAACATGACGTCCAATTAAAAATAAAAGTAAAAAAAAGAAAGCTTTGAAAGTATTTAAAAATGAATTTATTGTCTTGTAAATAAAAAAATAAATCTCTATATTTTAAGATTGTTTTGAGCCTTAAACAAAAAACAACTTGATTCTTTTAAAGTGTCTTACTTTGTACAAATATTTGTGCAAAGTAAGACACTTTTACAGTTTCAAATTGATTCTTATTCTTTTCATCTAAAATAATCTGCTTTAAACTTCTATTATATTGATCTCAGCCAATCATTTATTTAGGATGTCTGAAATATATTTTGATTATCAATTTTTTTTTTTTTTTTTTTTTACACATTGAGAAGTAATTTTTCAGGGTTGTTTTATGAATTGTGTAAAGTTAACCAGGGGGTGTGGCTCTGCACAACATCATTCACAAAATTAGAATAGCTTTATGATATAGGATTGGTAGAAAGGAACATTTTTTTTTCTTACTTTTTTCTTACTACCTTGTTTTGCTTTTTTTAAGGTTCTTTGATGTAAAACAGAACGTTATCCATGGTAATTATCTAATTTTTTTTATTTTTTATTTTTTAACTACATGTTTATAAAGAAAAAAATGTATTTCAGACCATTTCCAAGCGTCAAAAGTTTTCACCATTGATTTTATATCTGCACCATTTTCCTCGACAATTGTAATTTGACCAGGAAAAAATTCACCTTCATAAGCAAATACAATAAACACCTTTTCATCTCTTTGCATAGATATCCAGTTTTTTGAAGTTCATTTCTCTTTTTTTCTTTTTGGTGTCTATTTCATTTTTCTATGTTACTGCATGCTTTTGAACAAGTACATTGGTCATGCTATTCTTCTGGGTCTTCTCCATTTCTAATACTTTTACCTGCAGGAACAGAAAGTTTCTCTTTTCGTTTATTTCTTCCTACAGATTTCAAAGATTTAAACTTGTGCTGTAAGAAAATCTTAAAGGTGTCTTCTGGAGCTTCTTTATCATAAGAGTCCCTTTCTCTAAACTTATTCTGAAATTAAACTCTTAACTCCTTTTTTAAGGAAGGCAAAGAGCTGCTCAATCAAATCATCCACTTTTTGTGCAATAGTATCTGGCTCCTTTAAGACCTCCTACATACCAATTTGACCACAGATTAGTAGCCTTATAAACTACAAAAGGTGGGAAAATTTCACCTGCTGCATGACCTGATATCATTATGGAAATATTTGACTTGCAAGTGATTTATATATTTACCACTTCTCTTTACGAAACATTTTTTTGAGACAGGATTCTCAGTCAGGGTAATCTGGGTGTCTTTATAAGATGATTTGATTAAATCAGGTTCAGTGAAGACTTTATAGGGAATCCAAAATGGCTCAATTAAATGGTACAAATGATTTGTATAAGCATGATAGAATTCGCATAACGTTCTGTTATTGGAAATCTTTATAATAAAAGATAACAACCTGGTTGTCACTACTTTTAAAAGATAATTTTAACATAATTGTTGTTAATTTTTCTTCTATTAACTTTCAGGGGCTTTACATTGATTTTAAGACATATTTTCTTGTTTGTTTTTTTTTGTTTCTTAATCAGCATTAAAATCTCTATCAAAATCAATCATAAAAGAGTGGCTCAACTAAAGTATCGATCGAGGTCCCACCGAGATTTGAACTCGGATCGCAAGATTCAGAGTCTTGAGTGCTAACCATTACACCATGGAACCATGCGGTCGTGCAAACCATTTTTTAAAAACTTTTATGTTTAAAAAAATAAATCATTTTTATGGAGCTTGAATAATATAAAACGTAAGTTACTTTTGTAAACGCGTTTTTTAAAAATCTGTATTACTTTATTTAGAAATATTACTGATGTTTATCAGTGAACGCGGATGCCAAACAAACTTAACATTTTTTAAATTATTTTTTTTACAGACAATTTGTCGCAGGACATCCATCGTCGTCCTGGCAGTGTGTGCAGTAGCTTTGCTGGAACCATACTTCATGATTATCTTTGACCGCTAGGAGTGAAAAATTTTAACAATTGTTCTGTTGTTCCGTCAATTATTTCTGGCGGGCCCTGCTCATTTTTAAAGAAATTGGGATCAATAATTAAAAAGGCCATAACACCGATTTAAAAAGTGCATTTTTCAGTTCCCCAAAATTTTCAGTTTTTTTTTTTGATGCATCCGTTTAAATGAAAGCGAGAGTCATCTCTTGATTAACATCTCTTATAAATATGGTTTACCGTCATTTGAACATTTTTCAGTTCTGAAATTCACTTGCTATTTAATACAATTGAAGCATGATTGTGTACCTATGGCTTTTACAAATAGAAAGTTTGCTATTTAATGCTTACAATTGTGTTTGTTTTTTTTTATAATTTTAACTTATGTTTTAAAATTTTTATTTTAGAATTAAAAAATATATATATATTTAAATGTGACCAAGATGAAACCACCAACACAATTTAAAGTTGGGGATTTTCAGAGATCACGTGAATCATTTGAGTGGAAAATTAAGAAACAACCACCATATGAAATACTTTTATGGAAAATAAATTTTAAGAACTATTTCATTTAAATTTTTTACTAAATGTTAATTGTTTCTGTTGATTTCTGTTACATTATCCAAAGGAAGCCAACTGAAGTAAGCGGTAGATTTAAAGTAAAATTTAAACCAATAAGCACAAGAGAGTAGTAAAGCATTATTTTTTAAAATTGGTTTATACATTTACTGCTTGATCATGAATTCTTTTTTAACAACACGATCTCTCAGTCTTGATTTAATATCAGTGACTTAAATCAAGATAAAATTAAAATATCAAGGTCCCACCGAGATTTGAACTCGGATCGCAAGATTCAGAGTCTTGAGTGCTAACCATTACACCATGGAACCCTCTACTTATTAGGAAATAATAAAATATTATTTTCAAATTCTGGATTTGTATTTTTTTTATTTTTATTTTTACAAAAAAACAAACTTATTTTTTTTACGTTCAAAAAGTTGGACTTTTTCAAGTCTGAATGTCATTCTTTAAAAAAAAACAAAGCTATTTTTACGCTGAGTCTTTCAAACAGAAGGACTTTTTAAAAAGTCTGGATAAAAGGTAAACTGGAGTTAATTTTGATATATTTTTGAAAAAGTTATCGTGGTTTTTTCTTATGGTCGAATCTTCGAATTGGTTTAACTAGCCTCACTACACGGATTTTTTATAAACCTACTCTAACTATCAATGTTCCCCAAGGCCTGGGGAAAAATTAACCCATTATTAAAAACGTTACAGTGTTCAAAGTAAAAATTGTCTAACTAAATTACAGCTTAGAGATACCTGATAAAAAGTATTACGAGTTGTAACTATCCTTTAAAAATAATCATGTCAAAGCAATTATATAGGTATAGTAAGTTACAGGCATAATCAAGATGATTTGCAAATATTGCGAGCATTAAGCTTATATAAACTGACAGTGACGATGGCGTTTTCTCCGGTTGATTGCGACCCCAAGAAACCAGGTGAACAATCAGAAAAATCACGGGCGCGTTGCTTCCGAATTAATTTACCTGTATTAGACTTATTTCTAAAATTAATAACAACTTCTGACGGCTGTTTTGATGCTCAAAGCCTTGGGGTTCTTTTTACCTTACTTCAAATTGAGCAAGTGAACAACGCGATTCAATTATCGAGAATATTTCACAAGATAGCACAATAATTCAGCAAAATGGCACTCGTAGTAAAAACCGCTAACTCTACTCCTATTCATAAACGCTAGACACCGGTTGTTTTTTTTTTCGATTTTTTACGATTAAAATAAAAATTTCTGTATAAGTTCTTTTAAATAACTCTAATTTAAAATAATTTTTATATTTAAACATACAGATTTACAGGATTTCAGAAGAAAATTGCGATACCTTACAAGCCTTGTAATTTTTTTTCAAGACATTTCGCAGACCTGCTTTTCGATTAAAACCGATTTAATTCGATTAAAAAAAATTTCAACTAACAATTTTACTTTTTAAAAGGCCGAGCTTCAAAAAAGCCTGGTTTATTTTAAAAAACGACTTTTTGACTTTAGAAAAAGACATTTTGAGGAAGAATTTAATTACAGTGTAAATCAGCCCTAAATATATTTAAAATTTAAGTATCTTTAAAACTGCTTTGATTTAGGTGCTATATTTCTCCGAAAGAACTCATCGAACTAAAAAACTGAACCAATTTTCAACAAAACTTAAAAAGCTTGAAAATTTTTGCTGAATTTAAACAAAATTATCACCAACTCCCTCGTCGTTTATGCGTAACCCATGTGCCAAACGGTAGACTTTCTTGCTTAGGTCAATCCAAAAAAGAGATCGATATTTTACTTCCGATCAGGAGCGTTACCATTTTAAACCCAAAACTCGACTGACTTGCAAAAGCTAAGCGTGTATGTTTCTGCTTTGCTGCTAAAATGGTGCATAAAAAGTGTGACTAGCCAGTTTCGAACTTGGTTTAGTATCGTTTTTTTGCAAAACGAACTTGGTGTAGTATTATTTTTTTACAAAACGAATTTGGTGTATCATTTTTTTGCTAAACGATGTTATTGTTCTTTTTCATCTTTATTTAGAACTTTATTTACTCAGAATTCTTTTATTAAGGGAATATAAAAGTAACTATTCCTGACTAATAATTTTGATATAAAACTGTTACAAAAAAGTGAGTTGTTGATTTTTAAAATTGCCATGTCTGCCTTACCAGAGAACATCTTCTCAGGACCTAGCAATATTGTGTGGCAACTTTCCGTAGACACAGAATCAGTTGAGATGTTACATGTTTATCGAAAACTTTTAGTCGCGTAAAAAATATATTGGGAATTGAATAAAAATACATACATTTACAACTTTAAAAAGAATTGATAAAAAAAGGTTCAGAATGCAAGCTTAAATGACCATTATTTACTCAATTAAGCATGTGTCCATGTGCTGGTTTATGTCATGATTGGTCAAACCTTCGAAGTCTTTTGAACATATTGGACAAACTCGTTCAATTTTAGTTTTCTTTTTTACACTCTGAGAATTAAACAAACTTAAAATATTCGATTGTTTTCTCTTGAGACTGACTGAACTAGTTTTTAAGGCGCTATTTTCAACACTCAAGTTACTCACTACACGCGTCCCTGGTGTCGAGGTTGATTTCTTTAAATCACTTTCTACGAAGTCTTTAGAACTAGTTTCGGCTTTTGAATTTCTGAAGAACTTTTTGATTGTGGTTGGAATCGATAAAGCTTTCAATCTTTCCTTTTGGTTCACCGGAGTTTCATTTTCAATAACAAATGGATTGCTTCTTCCCTAAAATTATAAAGACTTCAATTAAAAAAAAAAAAAAAAAAAAAGAAAACGCCAAAAAAAATGCAATCAACTGATTTAAAAAAAAAAAAAAGACCGTTTTTTCTTGCTGTAATAATTTCTGTTCTTTCAAAAATTTTTCTGCTTCAGGAATGAGAATATCAGGATATCTCAAACCGACCAATCGTTCGCCGTTATCCAATTTCATACGCACTACGCGTAAATTACGATATTCACGACTAAAAAAATGAAACAATTGTAAACAATTATTGAAAAAATTACATATATGTCAATTGGTTGATGGAAAGCAATCAAATTCTTTGAATGAACCCACTCCACCGAAAAACAACTACAAAACGAGTTTGCATAACGGTGGACATTTTCTCGTTCATGGAATCCGAAATGAAAATGATCTCAATTAAAAGAGCACAAAATGAAAAATACTTAGTAACAATATAGTTATAAAAATATATAAATACTTAGTAATAATACAATTATAAAAATTTATAAATACTTAGTAATAATATAATTATAAAAATATATAAATAGTATGATACTGGTTTATATGAATTCTTTTGTTGTCTCTGAAAGTTATTATTTTTTGAACATTTATTTAAATATCAGACTTTTTGTTTGGATTAATCATTAATTAGGAATAATTATGATTAGTATTAGGAATAATTAGGAATAAGAATTATTGAAGATAATCTCTTCTTAGCTAAAGTCAATTAGGGCGTCGACCCCCTAAAGACAATAAGTAGTATGAAAATATATAGCTACATAACTATGCTGGACAGAGTTTCTTTTTAGCTGTATATAATTCATCTGGTATATTGCTGTTTTAAGTCTCAGACGTTTTTCTAATCTCATCTCAAATCACTTATCCCATATTTAAGGAAGTAATTTGGAAACATAATTAAAAAAAATGCATTAAAAAGAAAATATTTACCAGACATTTTTTTATTTTTAGATAACTATCCGGCTCAAGTTAAAGCTTAAATATGCGTGACGGGGGTAACGTACATTTAATAGCTATCAGCCTGGCCGCTTTGCAATTCTCACAAATGTGTTCAGAGATCTGCGAAAAGTTTTAAAACTAGCTGAATCAAAACTCAGTGAGTGTTCTCGTTAAAATCTCATTTAACACATTTTTTTTATTCTTTAACGCTTTTATGTGTGCACTCTTTTATCCTACGCTCTTTTGTGCGAGCCTATTTAGAGATACTTATCTACAAAAAGACAAATGTTCTTACGGTAATTGATAAAAATGTCCAAACTTTGCCACAACAGTTTCTAGTGCCGGTAAAATAGACAGGATGCACCCAGTAAGAAGATGTATCTCCGTTAATCGTGAACCAACTGCAAAACAAACAAGTGAAATGTACCAACATTTTTAATATTTACAAAAAAAAAAAAAAAATTTAACGTAAGAACGTCTTAATTTTTATATATATACATATGCTTATAAATTTTAAAACAGATAGTTATATAACACACTTAATACTGTACATTTTTTTTTTTTTTTTATACAGTAAATTTTTACGGTAACTTAAACAGAATAATTTAATATTAAAACAAAATAAAAATAGCGCAAAATTAACAAAAAACAACCCGCAGAACTTTATTAGCACAGCATAAAAAAACAATAAAATAACTTTAATAAAATTAATAATTTTAATAAAATTAATCATTTTTTTATAATTTTTCTTGCTTGTTTCTGTTAGTGTTATTTTTGAATGCCTACTGAGATGTTAAAAATAAAATTCTACTTCATACAAACTAAGATTCATATGATCAAATGATTAAATCAAATGATTATCAAACACGTCATACTTTGACAACTTCCTTTGTATCTACATTTCTCTCCATGTATACAGCCATGTTTAGTTTGTTCAAATTGCTCATTCCATCCTTCTTCTAAAATTTGTTCTTAATATTAATGAATATTCTGCAAACAACTATAAACAGCCGTTTAAATTCTGATTTAAAAATATTTAGCTAAACTTAAGCCATTTTCTAGCATAATCATTGAAAATACCAGATCCCCCCCCCCCCCCACCTTACCTGCTTCAATCGGAGAGATTTTTTCATATTTCTGCAGCAAATCATTTTTATCCTCTTCAAAGGGAGATACCCCAGTATTTGGTCTATAAAACAGAAAAACGTAAAACAGTACTAAAAATATTAGCAAGTGTGAACTTGGATCGAATGTATTCTTAAATTTAAGCAAGTATACATTCATTTAAGCAAGTATATGATCCAATTTATACTAAAAATATAAGCAAGTGTGAACTTGGATCAAATGTATCATTTACCTCGTAACCATAAACAAATGTGGAGTTAATTCTTTTTGTATTGCAAGTAAATACAATTTTTTCCCATATTGATCTCTTTTAGAACGATAAAACCCACAGTCTACATTTGAGTTTCTGTTAAACTTTTCTTTAGCTTGTTCAAAAGATACACCACGATCAACCATGACTAATACATGCCTATGAAATAGTATCAAATATTAATTTTTTACTTATGTATTGTACAATATACTTGTTGTTATATAAAAATTAGTTTTTAAAAATTACTATGGATTAAAATTTGAAAAAAAGTTTTACTGAGTAATTGAGGCACTGGTTTGAGTTTCCTTAAACACAACTTGAGCTTCACCATTCTTAACAATCGAGTTGCCACAAATATCAGTGACGCCATCATTAAACCTATATATATATATATATATATATATATATATATATATATATATATATATATATATATATATATATATATATATTTGATTTCCTTGTTGAAAAAATTCACGCTCAAACCAAAAATTCGATTTTACCACGTGTATGGATAAAGAATTAAACAACTTTACAATCAAAAATTTTTAACTCTAATTTTTGTAAATGGAGAGTACTTATGTAGTTTTTAAGCATTAACAGTTTGTTTTTTACAGCGTAACACACCCTATAACAAATAAATATAAGATTACAAGCTTAAATATCAATTCTATAAGAACGAAAAGCTACTGCATAGAACAAAAAAGAATGTGAAGTATCTACTCCAATTAAAGGAGAGTATACAATTGTTATGTTTTGTTAAAGAAAATAAATCTAAGCTGAAGGTTCTCTTTCTTTTTACAGACATCAAAAAGTTCTTAAAGACACTTGATTAGCCGCTCTGCACACTGATTTGTTCTGGGTATTTCCAGTCTCAATGATTCCTGGCTACAAAAATTTTTCACAGAGTTTAAAGCTTTCTTGTGCTATATAGCTTCTGATAATCATCTGGTCAGTAAACCAATAGTCTGACCAGAAAAAGAGGGAAAAATTCAATGCTTGGTAACATGTTGTTTCCTCCATGTTCTTCATCCTTTACTAGGTGAAGAACTTGGTCAAGGGTGTTAACAACCAATGAATTATGGTTCTTCCTTTTTTTTTCCTCGAAAAGAAAGCCTTTAAAACTGAGTGATAGTCTTATTCCTTCTTCATCTTTATACTCTTCCATAAATTGTATTTATCGAGAATGGATGTTATGCCTTTGACAACATTATATTTTTTTCTGTCTGGTAGATCTAATGCTGGTAACTTAACTTCTCTTTACTCATTCTTCAACACTAACACTCCTTATTCTTGCTGTTTAATACATTTACCATCAAAATGCAGTGACCATTTTTCAAAATGCAATGTTCTCTATATTTCTTCTTTAAGTTTAACAGCTTCTTTAAAATGGATCTGAATTTGCCAGATTCTTTAGATTCTTCAGATTGTAAAGATGTCTGAACATAAATCCCATATTGAGATAACTGTCGATAAATGTTTTTCTGGTTGACAACTTCGAAGACGTTACTAATTTGGTTGCAGTTTTAGTTTTGTTGTATTCTTTGCTTGTACTTATGAACTGTTCTTCAGAATATTCAAACTCTCGATATTCTGTGTTTGTCTCTGATTCAGAAATCAAGATTGCTGTTGCTGCTGCTATTACATTAGGCTCCAATGACATTTTTCTTCTTTTTGATGGATGTATAGCTTTTGTACTCACAGCCTTCCCAGTTGCATAACTGACTTTTGCTTTCTGATTTTTCTGCTTTTTCATCTGAAGATTATACAACCTTTTATACTCACTACAAAGCCATCATCTTTTTTTGTGATTTCAAAAACTTCATTCAAAGAATCATAGTTTTACACATTTTTTAAGGTCTTCAGCACTTGATCCAGTTTTGCATGTTTGATTTGAGTTAATAAATTTGGAAAATTTAATTTCTTTTGCCATAAACATGTTACTTTTTCTTAATTTACTTTATGGATTTGATGGATTCCCCCAGGAACAGATAGCGACAAACAAGTTGGACTGGTATCCTGCTGTTATTTTTCAATGATTTTTCTTCAAGTGGAACAATTCCTCTTTTCTTATGTGACTAATTAAATCATATAAGATTCTTTGTCCAAATTATCTTATTTTAGACACACACATACATATATATTTACACACACATCGTGTATATATAAACAAATGTATTGTAATGCAGTTTTCTGTTTAAAAACAAATAGAAAATAAAAGATTTTAAACAACATTCCAACCTCCCTTCGCGCTTTGCAACAGCGGTTGTTGCTTCCATGCATTGACAGAAGTATGAGAATATCTGAAAAAAAATAAGTGAACAACTTTTATAAAGTTGCAGGTTGTTTTAATGTTAAAAAGTCTTTCAAACTTAATATTAACAATTTGAGTTTTATAATTTGGCAAAGGGAAATTTTATTAAAAAATACAAGATAATATTTGTAACATAAATTTTCAGGCCATATGAATAAAATAATTGTGCATAACTGTAATTATATTTAATAAATATAATTTTCATTAATTAATGAATATTTAAAAAATAAAAGTTTAAGGAAAGAAAGGTATGAAAAAAGTGAAAATTACAAGATTTTGCTTCTGTACTTCTAACCCAAGAATGCGATTTAGAAATTTTCCCAAGTCTTTTGCATGTTTTTCAGCAACTCCACCTCCAATTACATTTTGTTCAATTATGTCCATGTCGTATAAACAAGACTATAAATTAACTATTTTTTCAAAAAAGCATCCCAAAGAAAATTTAATACTACAAGTTTTTTAAAAAACTATTTAAATTGTTGAAAAAGAAAAAAATTTTATTATGACAAGGAGAAGTCTTGTACCTCAAAAAATAAAATGAAATTAAAAACAAACATAAAAAGTCTTTTTTTCTTCTGCAGTTTAAAAGCAAGCATACTTTCATAATATTGTGGAATGTCTCCAGTGAACAATCCATATTTATATTTGCTAGTACACTTTTAAGAGATACCCCAGGGCAAAGTTCATTCTAAAAAAATTAAAATTATATATGAACTACATGAAGATCTGTCATGAAAGTAAATTTTTAGTTTGAAAATTTCGAATAACTTATTTTACAAAAAGGTTTACCCTAGTTATTGCATCATACATTGTTTTAAGTGTCTGCCTGCCAAATGCGGTGTCTAAGTTAAATTGTGAGAGATCTACACCTGTTGCAGCTCTTCGGTCACCTTTTGTTATAGCACCTATCAAACAAAATTTAACAAAACTTCTAAAGCAAACTTAACCTATCAATTGTATTTAGTTCTAAATGAAGCATTTTGAACCTAAAAGCATCTTTTTAAAATAAGTGACACTTTACCAAAATATTGTTGGTTGTTTAACCAGGTTTCCAAAAGAAATAAAAGATTTGGTATAGTTTAAAAGCATTTTAAAATAAACTTTTTCATTATACATTTTAACTTGTCTAATTTAATTGTTTGAATTATAATAGTGACCTAATGATTGCAATCGTCTTGCAACAGCTGAAGCAAATCTTCGTTCTCCTCCAAGATTTGATGTCAACAATTTATAAATAGGACCTCTAAAAATTGAGAAATGGAATTTTTTAATATGTTTATATTTTCATGAGAAATAAAAATAGTAATGAGTTCTCTTAGATAATAAAAATAACATTAAAAATACTAAAAATAATGATCATTAAAATAAATTACAATATTTGATTTGATCGGTGAGATCTGCCCAACTGTTGTACTGCTTTATCAGCACTCCATGGAAGTTCAGCAGTAATATGCACGCGCCGTCTTTGGTTTTTCACACGTATATCAGAGTGAAGTGAAATGCCTGAAAGTAAATTAAAAAAACATTAAACAGAAATAAAATTTAACAGATTATTACATATTTTATACAAAATAAAGGCACTTAAACTGTCATTTAAGCATTGGTAACTTTAGAAAAGTTAACTTTATTGAATTGGCTACTGAGTACTCCAAAAAAGTAGTCCAAAATAAACACAGTAATGAGCAAATGTTAAATTAAAGTGCAAAAACACTACCAGTGCTGGCTGCATCTGATATAATAGCAACAAATTTCTCTCCGTTCATAAATGCATTCCTCTAAAAGAATAACACATGTTTTTACAGCACAAAAGTATACTAGAAAGGTTTACTTATGTCACATTGGTGAAGAAGAAATTTATTTACAGTATTAAGCAAATTAATTGCATCAAACAATTTTTTTTCTTTTTATTTTTTGTTTTATTCTCTTTTCTATATTTTAACTGTGATTAGAAGGATAAATAAACAAAGATGGACACTACACAAAGAAAAAGATCAAAAATATTAACTTTACTTCAATATTCTAATAAATCTCAACAGTAGATAGCCACATATTCAGTAAACCAATCTACAGTTAGCGGGTTAAGAAGCATTAGATTGTAACAGGCAACTTATCACCATTAAGACAAGACGAAAGACCTCAGAGAGAGATGACCGATATCTGATGCTGGAGAATATCAAAAATCCAAAAAAAGAAAAATGACTAACTAATGAATGATTTAGCTTCGCATGACATCCATGTCTGCTTGAGTACTGTGTGGAGGAGGTTGATAGCTGTTAGAAGGTTTGCCAAAAAACCTTCTAAAAAACCATTACTTACAGATTTTATGAAGAAGAAGTGTCTCTTGTGGGCAAAGGAATACAAAAAGTGGACTAAAGAACAATGGAGAAGGGTATGACAATATATTTGTTAAATTTACAGCTATTTTATTTATTATATTTATATAATCATACAATTTTAAAAATTAAAATATTAAATTGAAGAGACTTGATTAAAGTTAACTTGTTTGATCTAATGAATATATCAAATCTATTGATTGCAGGTTTTATTTCAAGATGAATCACATTTTGAAGTACAAGCTGGCCTTGTCACAGTTGGCTTGTTGTTCTGATGGTGAGCCTATACAACCTGGACACATAAAAAAATATGACAAGCTTCCAGAAAAGAGGATGTTTTGGGGTTGTTTCTCTGCTTTTGGATCAGGAAGACTCTACCCAGTTACTGGCATGATGAACTCTGACACTTAGATTGAGGTCCTGCAAACACATTTAATTCCAGAGATGTTAAAAGTGTTTCCAAATGGAAACGGAATATTACAGCAAGATTTAGCCACATTCCATAAAAGTCAAGAAATTCATAGTAAAAAATAATATTAAAACACTTAAATGGCCAGGCAACTCCCCAGATTTTATTCCAAATGAGAATCTCTGGGCAATTGTAAAAAAAAGACTGCGAAAACTGCACAACTAAAACTAAGCTTACCACTACTATTCTTTCAGATTTGATTTGAAGACACAGAAATCCAAAACATTTGTAAAAATTTGGTGGATTCCATGCAGAATCGTGTGCAGAAAGTCATAGCAACACTAGGAGGACACATAAAATATTAGTGTATGAGTTTCTATTTTATTTAGATTTTTATTTTATTAGAGTAAGAAAAAAAATTTCCTGGATTTTTATTTTCTTTAACTTTGATGCAATTAATTTGCACAAGACTGTATATACCAATACTCAGCTATCATTTAACATTTTTTATTACCATGGTGGTATTTGATTGTTACATATTTTTTTATCAAGATAGAATATTAATGATTAGAAATCATTAAATAATTACTAATCATACAACCCAGTTTATTAACTTTGAAGTTTAGGCAAGTTGGCAGCACTTTTCATATCATTTATAACAGCTCTATATCATTTCAATACTTTTCAATTAAGAAATGTTTTGCAGGTACCTGAGTTGTACCAGAGTTTAAAGATAGTTTCACCACATAAAAAGCAACTTTTTTTAAAAAAATCTTAAACTTAAAAAAAAAAACGTTTTTTCTTTCAGGGTTGCCACTGTTATTAAAGAACAAAATGCCCTGATTTCCCTGATTTTTTCGCTAAAATTTTGCTTTTTTCTCCCTGATTTTTTGCTAAAATTTTGTTTTTTTACTCCCTGATTTTCCCTGATTTTTGCTAAAATTTTGCTTATCTCCACCTGATACTTCCAGCATTTAAACACCCAAACTTAACTTCTCCATTAACCCCAGAGCATTTTTATCTCTAAAAAAACAAAAACTATAATCCCCCAATGAGTAATGAACCAATCAATTTGTTTGAAAAATAAAATAAAAATAATCAAATACTTCAATCAACACATGAAATTGGTCTTTGAAAAAAATATAAAAACTACAGTAGAATCCCATCAACTTGAACTCTGAAGGGGTATATATATATAAATATAAATACAAATATATATATATATTAAACTTTTAATTATTATTATTTATTATTATTATTTTAGTTATTTTTCAATATGAATTAGGAGCTTTAGAAATGCTATCTATGGAAATGAAAGCAGCTGGGATGTATCTTTCTTGCGGACTGTCATATCAATATGCAGAGGTAGGCTTAATTGTGTCTGGAATTCCTTTAATTTACGCAATGTGATTAATTTTATTTATAAATGTTAAACATTAACCCTGGTACACTGGAAAAGGAAAATTTTTATTAGAAAACATTTTAAAACATTAAAGAAAAATTAAAAGTTCCCTGATTTTTTCCAAAATCAACTATTGCCCCCCTGATTTTCCCTTATTGTATCTGAATTTTGCTGATTTCCCTGATTTAGTGGCAACCCTGTCTTTCACAACAAAGATCACCTCCTGGACAGAAACAGTTTCAGTTGATTTAAGGGAACTTGAACGAAGATGATAACACAATTTGTCATTTTTATTATATCTTCCAATAAAACCATGACGACCAGTCATCTCTGCGACATAATGAGGTCCACCAAGTTCATCAATAATTGTGTCAAGAGCACTAAATTTTTAAAAAACATTTATATATGTTTTAAAATTCTAAAAATAACATTAACTAAAAATTTTAAAAATTTGTTTCTTATAAGTCAGGTGACAAACATATGTATATATGTTATAAAAGCATACATACATACATACATACATACACACACACATACATACATACATACATACATACATACATACATACATACATACATACATACATACATACATACATAGTTGACTACAGGACTAAGTTGACACTGCACTTAACTTTGGAGTTTTTCACCAGAAATTTCCAGAATATAAATAGATTCTTCCCACTTAACTAATTCATCTTCAGTGTAATGTCAGGACAATTAGTGCATGTACATAGAACTTAAAGCAACTTTTGTGTTTTTTTACTAATTTTCTAACTTTTTTTAACTATTACTTTTTTAATTTTAAAAAGGAATACCATTAGCTACAATTAAACCTGAATAGATGTAACCCCCTATCTACCTACACACATATTAAAAGGAAAAATAATGAACCTGTTTGGAAGATTTATGTTTTCTACATGATTCAGAAGAAGACTTTTAGCCTTGAAACACCACTCATCAGGTTTGCTCAGCTCACCCTATTAAATATGGATTTTAAATCTAACACCTCCAGAGACTTTGACTTTAGAAAAACGGAGACAATTTAAAACACCTCACTGGTTTTGTAACTTTTTCCACAGGAAAATTTTGCAAAATAAATCGCTTTAATATTTCTTTTGTTAATGACATGAAGCCATCTACATGACCGTTGTTCTCAATAAGCTCAGCATCAAGACTTGCCTAAATAAAAATTTATAAAAAACTAGATCAGAGAAAAATATATAGATTAAAAAAATGAAAAAAATAAAATGAAAAAAAAAAAAAAAACACCTCTCCTGTTGTTTGCAAGCCTATGACAACTGAGTAACCCTCCAGTAACGCTTGTTTTGACAGTTTTACTATCTCACAAGTCTTCATGCTCATGCTAAAAGAAAATGTTTTTCTCTGTTTAGGCTGTGATCACTGTAAAAATAATATGTAAATAATAAAGAAATAAAAGAAAGAATTAATTTGACAAGTTAGGAAGTAAAGAGAAAAAGAAAAAGAACAACAAAAACAAAAAAGGACGAAAAAAAAAAAAAAAAAAAGATCAATAGCGCAGTTTCAAACAGAACAGTAAAAGTTTAAAAACATAATCTTTCCCAACAAATATGTTAATCTTAATTTAAAATAGTCACACCAAAGAATAGTTTAAAATTGTTAAGTTGTAAAATAATAACAAACATTTACAAAAAAACCTAAATGAACTGAACATATTTCAAGGGTTGTTAAACTAATTGAAACCTTATCTAACAAACAGAATATAGCGAATATAATATTTATAACAAAGTCAATGACAAACAGAAGTTACCATAGTTGCTTAAAAAATCTTTGATGACACCCCCAATACTGAGTCCAGATTCTTATGTTAGAAACACCTACTTGGGTTAAAGCAACTTTCAAACTTCTCTTCAACTCTTTCCTAAGTTTATTTTGAATGTAAAACAAATTACAAAAACAAAACTAAAAGTTCATTTGAAAAAATTTCATTATGGTAAGAGTAAAAGAAATCTTCAGTAATAAAGTTTAAACATTAACTAATAATATAAATCTCAATTAAAAGAAAATATACTTTGCTCTTTATATCTAACGTGCAACAGATAAAACTGGTTTTCCATTATAATATTGTTTGTCAATACTTATGTAGGAATATTTATCAATTTATACTATAAATCAGAGTAGAGTACAGAAGGGTAACTTAGAAATTACCTTAAAATCTGTTTGAAACTTATTTATTACAAGTCTGGATATTTTTAGAAAGGTAATAAGAACAGTTGTACATTAGAGCAGAATTATTATTACAAATTAATTATTTATTACAAATCTAAATATTATTAGAAAGGAAGGTAATAAGAGCAGTTGTACGAGCAGAAAATGATCAGAACAGTACATTCCTTTTGTTAATTATCTAAATATCTAAATAAACTTTATCTAATAAGAATTTATCTTTAGCTTAAATAAATAAATGTTTAAAAGCATCTGAAATAAATTTCTGCACAATATTTTGCTTATTATTTATTGAATGAATTGCTGAATCATTGGTAGAGTGTTGTACATATGGTGGAATAGTTGACTGGTAAAAATAACTTATCACACAAATGCAACAAAATGAAAATTTGAAAATAATAAGAAATAAATGTAAATTACATAACATGAGTTGTTTATATAGATAAAAAAACTCACCAAACTTTAACTGCTCGGTCATAAATTTCAACTTGCTCTTTTGTAAGCACAGCTTCTACTGTTTGAAACTAATTAAAAAAGTTAAAAAAATTATAAACAAATAAAAGAGAAGATCACAAAAAGAGAAGGTCCCAATGGGTCACATTGAACCAACAATTTAAAAAGTGTTATAAATGCACAATTTATAATAAATTATCAATAAATTAGCATAATACCATAAACCTATATCAAATATTACGCAAATTTATTAAATAAATCTCAACCTGAGAGTTAATTCAGATTGAGATTCTCAATCTGGAAAATGACAAACATTGTATAAAATAAAAACATTGTATAAAGCACATTTACAAATAATAAGTTGCTAAGGTAACTCCTTTGTTTTCATCTTAAGAGTTTTAAATATTCCACTTACAAACACAACAACACATAACTATTACTTAAACTTGAACTTCTTCAGGTAGACACTTCAAAATTTTTTTCTTAATCTGCTTCGAAAGTAATAAGAATTAACTATTAAATTTCAGGCGATTTTTCCATCACAGGCAAATACAATTTAAATAATTTTTTTTTTTATGTAAATAAATTTAAAATACTTTAAATAATCTGTTACTGAAAAAATATAATGCTGTTGTTTCTCATTATCTAGCCTATATATAGGTACGTGCATATCTGTGATTTACGGCACCGATTTTAAAGATAAAATCTGTGACCATTTTTTCACCACGTGCTCGAGGTAGGCATCGTAAGGATGGATTTTTCTCGTTTTTTTTTTTTAGAATTTTATATTGACTTAGATAATATTTTAAAAGTAGAGTGTTGTAAGTTTACTTCAATTTTTTTTTTTTTTGCACTTACTAACTTTTTTAGTGATTTCATTGCTATTGAAAACTTCATTCCTGCTCTGGAAGTGAATTGACATTGAAGGGATGATGGGTTTTTTCTCTAACTTTTTAATCAATTTTATATATCAATTTTCTATGTACCTGCCAAATTTTATTAAAAATAATGGCACGCTCATATTCTATTTTTGCACGCAGTAAAGGTACCAAACATTCTTCAGTTGTAGAGGTTGGGGGGGGGGGGGGGGATTCAAGATTATGAATATTTTGTATACTTGACTTTTTTATTCATTAAAAAATTGTTTTTTTAGAAAAATGAAACTTTATTTAAAATATTGGTGATTTTTTTAAAGTATTCAAAACATGATTTACACACAAACACACACACAAAAACTGTTATTAGTTAAATATTCTGTTATTAATTGAATAAAAATATAATCAAGGCAAAGTAATGCGCTAAAAACTAAACAATGAAGTTCTATTATAAAACCACTGTAAGCGGAATGCTAAGTTTTTAAGTTGGTTGCAGTTTTCTTAAGCATTCCTTATAATGAATTTTTGTCACTTAAATGGGCATAACTTCTAGTGGAACCATAAGTTTTTTGTAAAATTTTCACCATCGTTATACTGATTTAAAGCTCTTTACAATGACGTAAAATAATTAAATAGCTGAATAGTTTTAAAATTTTGCACACATACCTACTATATAAACTTCATATAAAATTTATTAATTTAAAGGGTTTTTATATTTTTAAAGTCCAATTAAAATACAGAAAAATTAAAGGAATTCCAGACACAATTAGGCCTACCTCTGCATCTTGATATGACAGTCCGCGAGAAAGATACATCCCAGCTGCTTTCATTTCCATAGATAGCATTTCTAAAGCTCCTAATTCATATTGAAAAATAACTAAAATAATAATAGTAAATAATAAATAATAATAACTAATAGTTTAAACATTTTACTACACAGTTATTTGAGGGGTAAATTTTTTACAATTTTTTTAAAACTACAAATTACATAAAACACAGCTTTAAATTTCTGATACTACATACTTGCACTTTAATTTATGCTACAAGAAAGTGTTACAATGAGTCAAGATAAAAATACAAACAGTTGCATTATTCAAAGTCTTGTGAAAATTTTTTTCATGGAACAACCTGTGTCTGTAGTTTGAATTTTGATTATTTAAAAATAATAAAAAATAATAAAAATGAAGCATCAAACTGTGTATTTTTGAGCTCAGTCAGTTTACATATTAAATTAATGTTGTAATTAAGATTATAATTAATAATTTATCAAATACAATAATAAGACATAATTATGGTGTTTTTAACTGTATAAACTTCCTTCTGTGTGGCAGACACCATAAGCCTCCTAACTTTACTCTTAAATATGTTATAGCAGAATGAGAATATTACTTTTAATAAGTTCTTTAAAAATCTCAAGATATTTTAAGGAAATTAGTGAACAGGGAGGATAAAGAAAGATTAATTTATTATTGAAAATAAAAAATTAGAAAAAAAAAAAAAAAAAGAGTTAATTAGACAGCATCAGTGAAAAACAACACAATGCCAAGCATTTACCTAATCCCCTGGCAGTTAGAGAGCGATGGAAACTTTCAAAATCATTGAAAGTTGTTCCAGTTCCCCAAAATCCAAGTCTTTCCATGAAAGCCTAAAAATAATTGTTTTAGCTATCAATAGTAATAACAAACAAAATGATAATAACAATAAATACTTTTTTATTAAAAATATGTTAAAAATAAGGTCTCATATTTATTTGATATTTTCTTTAGTTACATTTATAAGAACTAAATCTTTACATAAAAATATAAAACCAAAATTTTATATATATTTAAAAAAAAGGTCAGATAAACAAAAAGATTTTATAAATAATCACAAATAAATACAAACTTTTTTTAAAAAATTTGTATTTATTTCTAATTATTACAAATTCAAAATCCATCAAGTGGTGCCAGTTAGTATGAAAATACTGTAACAATGCTTATTTGAAAACTTTAATGCATTCAAATTTGCATTCTTAAGTCAATAATGATAGTATTTGTGACTTTTGATGAGCCATAAATACTATCATTATCTATCTATCATTATCATAATACTACAATTAAAATGTGTAAACTACATGGTTAAGTTCAGGTGGCACTAAAACAATTAAACTTTCTACATAGGTTGTTGTCTCTTTAGTGCATGGGTTTAGAATTAAAAAAATATATGCAAGAGTGTTATGCTAAAGTTGTAAATACAATGACTGAATTCCAATCAGTAAAAAATTTATATGTGCTCGATAAAACTCAAACAATATTTAAAGACAATCTCATTATTTAAAACAAAAGCATTTAAACAAATGAAATTCTAGTTTAATTGCCTACAAACACTAGGTAACTAAGGTGCAGTAATTGCATTTATATTGTAAATAAGATCTGACAAACAGACAAGTTACAATTGCCAGAAGATAAAGGAGAAGTTTCTTATTTGAGATAAAAGATGTTCCTTGGCAAACAAGAACTTGGAGCAATTCAAAGAAGATTTATAAAGTCAGCTGAGAGAAAACAAAAATTTTACTTGGAAAACTTAGTTTAAATTTATCTTGTTGAAAAATAAGTTTTATTTACATTTCCAAAAAAAGAAATAAAATAAAATTTTGAACCATGTTTTTGAGGTCAGTGACACCAGTTGCACTGCAATAAACAACCCGTGCTGATGGAAGCAACCTACAAAAAAAAAAAAAAAAAAAAGCATTAAGTAAATGTAAATACTTCACCAAGAAAATAAATATATCATATATTTTTTTTACCTCTGTATTGTTGTTACAGCAACAGCAATTTTAGTACTTGAATTTTCTTTTCCCTACGAAATATGAATTTATTTTTAGATTTTAAAAAATCATGTCAAATGAAAATCATCAATTAAGCTATTATAATAATAATTAATAATCATTAATAAAGCTATTATAATAATAATAATTAATAATCATATAATTATAAAAATAATCATATAATTATTAAAATTTATTCTAACAATAGAGATTTCTCAAACTTTAGATATGAAATCTTAAAAAAAACTAAAAAAAATGAACAGGATAATATATAGCATTTGATAAATTATACTCAATACACAATTATTGAAGAAAAATAGAGCAACTCATAAATTTCATAAAAAATCAGTATTATTAGTTTACTGGAATGAAATGCTTTGCTTTGTGTGATTCATCAAAAATGAGGCAGCCATCAAAATCTTTTCCACACCAAGTAATCAATTGATCAAGTCTACTGGACTTTTGAGAGCCTGAAGTAAGAATATTAAACAGCAATTCAGAAACTTTTAAACTTATATTTGATTGTTAATGCAGAATAATAAAATGAGAACATGAGAATTCTAAATATTTCTTACTTTAAAACAAATATTTCTAATTTTTTTTTTTTTAAGCATAATTAAATTTTTTCAAAAGGTTGTTTTTTAATCAGAATATTTTTTTCAATAGAAAACTAAAATCAAATAAAATTAATTTAGAAGCTTTTTTATTTTATAAGGGAACCTCTTTTAAAGTTCAACATGTTTAGATCAATTTATTTTTAGGCTACATGGATTCTGAAATTATATTTTAATGAACTTTTTAAAAATAAATAGCTTTAATAGATTGAAACAGTACCAAACTATTAGATGAACTCATTTGGATCCTTTCTAAATATTATGCTAGTAATAAATAATAATGGGCCCTCAAGACCAAACTAACTTAAACAATAGCACCAGTGAAAAGTATTGAAAAGCCATCTGAACTAAGTCTAAAATTACTAGTCTCAGTGAAATAAAACAACTTCTTATCTCATCTACTCTTAGTCTAACTCACCTTCAATATCAAGCATGGTAAAAGTGACTGCTTTATATCTTTTGTCAGCGTGCCCTCATTATATTTATTTATTTTTTCCTAAAGATATTTTAAAGATATTTTTCCTCTGATGGTTTTTTTTTCTTTCTTTTCTTCCTTGTGTCACCCAACCCCCCTTCCCTTCAAGTGTTATTCTATATGCAAGAAAAAAACATCCAACTGTAAATCAAATGTTTTGTCTTGAACTTTAGATAAACAAAAAGCAGCTCTTGTGCATATGCTGAGACTTGTTGCCTTTGATTAAATATTCAACACAGGACATAGTTCCATCTAAAGTTTGTATGCAATTTAACATAGAATAATAATAGGGCCCTTTCTGGCTGTTTTGACACATGTAATGAACGTTAAGGAAACCAGCAGTAACTCTAAGGCAACTTTTTAAAATGTGACTTTTTTGAAAAAATACTCTTTAATTACAAGTCTATGAGTACAATGAAGAACTCTTTTGTAATATAAAAAAAATTATAGCAATCTTTCCATAATTTAGATTCAAATTTCAAATAATATTTTGCAGTGGCTGCCTTTTTGAAATGCATAACTTACATAAGTTGAGAAACTTGTAAAGAAAATTTCAACTAAATAAATTCATACAAACCTTTATTTGTACATGAGACAAGAGTTGAGTAGGTGGAAAATAAAACTCCTGTTTGGTATTCTGTGACTAAACCAAATGCTCTGAAAAAAAATTGATCTAAAAGAATTTTTCTTTTTACTTCAAAATTAAATCTATAAATTTCCATAAACTATATGTATAAATTCTATTCTTACTTCTGCCCTTTGTCTAACTGTTGGCAACCATCAATAATGGTAACATAGCAACCAATGTCATTTAAATCCCTAAAAGTCATTAATACAATGATCAAGATCAGCATGATTATCATCATCACTATTATTTAAATATTTGTAAAGCTACCAAAATCTACCTTTGTGCATCATGTCGAAGATCACCAGAAATGCTAAACCAAATATGCTTTTTTCTTCCTCTGCAAAAGTTGTCAAATATCATTCCAGCAATCTGCACAATTTAAGAATTACATAGATGAAAAATAAACCTTTTTCTTAGTCTTAATTTTTCCTATAGTCTTAAAAATTCTTAAAGTTTTCCTAAAGAGCAACTCCATATTGCCTTAATAAGGCTGTTTAACCATACTTTTTTGGTAAAATTGAAAAATTCAAGGAATTGATTTTTGGTCTGAGAAAGCAAAATTACAAAACCTCAATTTCTGTACTTGTCATTGTTACAAAACTGATGAACTAACTCTAGTTGCTTTTCATAATGCTTTTTTCCATACTTTTTTAGTGCAGTCTTTCCATTTACATAAGAAGTTATACAGCATTTCTATATGAAGTTATACAGCAATTATATGAAATTACATAGCATTTGCTATCCAAATGTTTACTAATTTAACAATATAATAGATTATGATTCAGCTTATTAAACTCTTGTATACTTTCTTTTTTTTTAATCTAAAACTAAATAATATTGTTTGCTAAAATTATCTTTATTCTTTTTGCAGCTGCCTTATTGTTGAAATGCTAATTACAAAAGCAATTGTTAATAAATGTTGAAAAACAAATCGACTCTAAGTGCATAACTTTTGGATGGTTAAGTCTAGACTTAATAGACGTCTATGGATTTTATGAAATTCATTTTTTAAGCTATAGTGTAATTTAGCCTTGAACAGTAAATCAGATCATATTTATATTTTAAATATCTTAAGAAACACTTTGAAGCAGGAGCCCAAACTTCAACAATTGTACCAAAATTGGATAAAAAGTTTAAAATATTTACTGAGTTGATATGGAATTATTCTAAGCTATCAGTAAAATGAAAAAAAACAACAATAAATTTCAGCAAAGGGACTCATTTTTTTTGTGTTTTCCTTATTTAAACATGTTTTCTCATCAATTTACAGATGATTTTACTTTTAAATATAAATCACTGACCTGTCTTCCTTTTCCAACACCTGTACCATCACCTAAGAAAAATCCTGCACGATTACCATCAGGAAGAATGAGATGATGACGTTGACACTACAAAAAAAAAAAAAAAAAAAAAAAAAAAAAACTAAAATGAAATTGGTTTGCTTTGATCTTTAAGAAAGAAAAAATAATCAAAAAGTATAGGATAGACAAATGCAGATTGATCATTTTAAAAGTTTTATTCCATATTTTTATTTTGCAATTGTACATTACTCTAAAACATTTTAAAAAACACTAACTGCAAATAGTATCCCTTCAACTTGAAGATCACTTAATTTTCCTAAAAACAAAAAAAGTTTTTATTTAAAAGCTTGGAACTTTTCAAGACAGAGTATTTTGTTTAAAGAAAAATGATAACAGGACTTTTATAAACTTTTTAAAAGTTTGCACTAATTGTTCAAGTGTAAACAATAACACAAAATATAAAATTGCTTTGCAATCCAAAGACATAAAAATATCAACATGTTTGCATAGAAACACCTAATGTTTTATAACATCTTTAATGTTTGATGATTAATGGTTGAAAAATAAGTAAACACCTGCATTGAGAGAGGTTTTTGAAAACATTTTTAAAATTAATTGCGAAAAAATTCAAATTTGAAAGAAAAACTTTGAAAGAAAAAAAAAAGAAAATTTTTAAAACCATTATTTACTCAAAAGAACAGCTTGCAGAATCATATTTAACACCAGCAACTTTCAAAAATAAGCATCCCAAGCCAAAATAACATTTAAATACACAAAAACATTGCAAACAAAAGTTAACAAGATCGGCAAACTCATGAATGAGGTTTTTAAATCTTACAACTTTTCATCTGTCAATTTGGATAAACATTTTTTTTTCTTGATAGTTGTCTGAAAATGCTACAAATACAACATGCAAAGATATTGTGCAACAAAGAGATTCATCTGATTTTTACTTTCTGAGCAGGGCATACTAAAATCATTTTTATTTAAAATAATGCTGAGCCCATAAACAGCCAAATTAAACTGTAAAAAACTCACAGAAAAGACTTTACCATTCATCCACAAACATCATCCAAACATTGAGTACTTAAGCCTTATATTGACTTTAGCTCATTGCTTAAAGTTAGTTACTGTTTGGACGGACAAAAATATCTATCATGACTTAAGTAAGACTTCAAAGCCCACCAAATATCCCTCAAGCTTAGGGAATTAAAAAGTGTTAAGGATGTTTAGAACAGAGAATATATAAGGGAGTTTGGTAAGCTAAAATTTTGCAACAAATTGGATATAGATCATAGAGTCTTGGGGTCATCAAACAAAAATGCAGACTGGACATAATCTTTTTTTTTTTTTTTTTTTAGGAAACAAATTTTAAATGTAACTTTTATATCTGTTTGAGATATTTGAATTTTAATTATGCACCCCCCACCCCCATTATTCATAGAAAACGCACCTTTGAGGAGTACTTCATCTGGTAATGTTGATGATAAATTGTACCAAGCTTTTGGCAATGCTTGTGCCTGAGGGAAAATAGAAAAAACAAATTTAAATTGAGTTTCTTAAAAAAAAAGAAACTATTTCAAATTAACAAGGGTTTATAAAGAAAGAAATTTTAGGAACTACTTTTTCTGAATAATTTTTTGGGATTGGGATGAAATATTCAAAGATTAAATTGTTCAATTACAAATCAAAAGTTATTCATTGGATTGTTGTTAAAGCTGCCATATTCATTTTTTATATTTATTAGATGTTAAAGAGAAAATGCAAGGATTATGTTCAGCTTAAAATTATTGATCAGGAAAAATTGTTGGTTCCACTTAAAGTTTGCAAGCTATGTGTGGAAAATTTATGCTGATAGACAAAGGAACTTGAAATAAAATAGCATTTGGCATTCCAACCATATATGGTGAAGGCAAAAAAAACTACGCATTATCTTAATTCAGCAATTTACCCAGTGCCCCATTCATATCAAATACTCATACCTGTTTTCACACAGTTTCCTTCATTAGAAGAAAATGAAAATGATAAATCAGAGGAGATTATTGAAAAAGGTAAAGATGCAGATTTTGTAGGTGCATAGATGACAGTGCCTAAAAGGTTTGCTCAGGGAGAGCTTCATGACTTATTAAGATATTTGGTCTTATCAAGAGAAAACTCAGAACTATTTTTTGGCTTAAAATCAAAAATTTCCTACAAAAAGGTTTAAAGTAGCCTTCTTTGCAACAGACAATCATTTTGTTCAAAAGTAACATCTAGCAGGACTTTTGAACGTAATCAATTGAATCAAACCATAACCCAAATGAATGGCAGCTCTATATAGATAGTTTAAAGAAGAATTTAAGTTGCCTAGTACTCCAAAACCACAACTTATTTGGTGCAATTCCTATTGGTCACTATGCATCTCAAAGAGGAATATGATCACATAAGACTTTTAGTTACCCAAAAATTATGAGCACTAATGGATTATTTGTGAGGATCTTAAATTATTTTACAACTTGTTTGGTGAAAAAACATCTATGATAGCTCATACAAGCACAAACTTTGGGAGCAGAAAACTAGGCTAAGTTAAAACAAGGCTAATTGTTGAATTGTTGAAGAAAAGAATGTCATAAACCAATAACTGGTTGTTTAAAAAATTACTATTCATCCTCTCCTTTACATGAAATAAGACTTAATAAAAGAATCTGTGGAATCTGTTAACCTGGAAGATGTGTTATTAACTACAACTTGTTATTACTTTATCCATCTCTCTACCATGGCAACATGGTGACAGGTTTGAGCCAGATATGAAGGTTAATGTAGGAAATGCAGATCATTAACAAATTTAAACAATTATCAATTTAATATTTTTTGAAACACCTTACAGCTAATGTTCCTCCTTCAACAATATCTCCAGGGTGTTTTACACATTTGTATTCCAAGGGCAGAGATTCACACTTGTATGATGAAAATACTTCGCCACTTCAAGAAACCAAATTTTTAAAAGTAATTGAATATGTTGCAAAATGCAAAACACACATATATATATATATATATATATATATATATATATATATATATATATATATATATATATATATATATATATCTGTTATTTAAATGGAGAAAAACAACATTTTAATAGTACTTAAAGTTTCGTGCCTTACAGCAATCGTCAGCTATTAATTACAAATTAAAAACGTAAAAAAACGTTTAAAAACGAATCAAATTTACGGTAGAACGAATTCTGACGTAATAAGTAAAAAGACGCAATTATTTAGTCTTCAGTATCAAAAGAGGATAGAAGCAGGCTATAAATGTAAACTTAGTTATCAACATCAAGTTGCCACGACTAAAAATAAAAAACGCAAGCGAAACATTATAAGGTTTAACCCTCCATTCAGTCAAAACATGGAAACAAAAATAGGAAACTGTTTACTTGCATTGGTTGACCTTCACTTCCCGGTAAATCATAGATTGCACAAAATTTTCAATAGAAATTCGATCAAGGTAAGTTATAGCTGTATGCAAAACGTAAAATCCATCATTAATTCGCATAATCACAAAATTTTACAAGACCAAAGAAGCATACCAAAAAACACCTGCAACTGTACCAACAAAACTGCGTGTCCTTTAAACAATCAATGTTTGTTAAGCAATATCGCTTATAAAGCTATCGTGAGTTCCGAAAATCTTGAACTCAAAGAAAAAGTTTATTTTGGCATTAGCGAGACACCGTTTAAGCTAAGATATGCTAACCATGTAAAATCTTTTAATACGGTCAGGTATGAGAATGATACCGAACTTTCAAAGGAAATTTGGAAATTCAAAGAAAAAGCTATCACACCTATAATAAAGTGGAGAATTGTAAAGTGATGCAAACCTTCCAACACTGAAACCAAGACCTGTAACCTTTGCCTTCACGAGAAGTTTGAAATTTTATCGTATAAAGAAAACAACCTTCTCAACAAAAGAAGCGAAATATTATCTAAATGTCGACATGCTAACAAGTTCCTTCTATCCTCTTTTGATACTGCGAAATATTATCTAAATGTCGACATGCTAACAAAAAGACTAAATAATTGCGTCTTTTTACTTATTATGTCAGAATTCGTTCTACCGTAAATTTGATTCGTTTTTAAACGGTTTTTTACGTTTTTAATTTGTAATTAATAGCTGACGATTGCCGTAAGGCACAAAACTTTAAGTACTATTAAAATGTTGCTTTTCTCCATTTAAATAACAGATATATATATATATTGCTCTATTATTATAATATCGAGCACTCTTTTACGCACAAGGGCTTTGTATTATTTTGATATAATACATAACCAATCAATATATATATATATATATATATATATATATATATATTAGGGTTATGACTTTTTAACTTTTTTCAAAAAATGCCTTTAATGAACTTTTGCCTGTATTTCAGTATTTTGGAGTTATTTTGCTTTGGTCATATAAAAACCTCCCGCATCCAAATGATTTGGTTCATGATACCTACCATTATGTAATACTTTTAATTTAATTCTTACTTCTTATTGAATGTATTATATTTTCAACGTTAAACAAACATATCTCTTAATAGTAAGCAACCAAAATCAGCAGTAGAATCAGCTAGAAAAATGGGTCCACAATTTAACAACAACTACAAAAAGCAGTCCCATCGTATAAAAAAGTTACTTTGGCAAAGAAAAGATATCAATGTGTGAAAACTCAGGATGAATGGACAATTTCCAGTTTCTTTTTGAACTCTGTGAAGCATATAATTTCTATGAGGAAGGAAAATGGTCTCAATGAAATCAAATCAGTACTATACAGAGGACTCATACAATTAGCTGCATACTGCTTTCTTCAAATTGAAGTGTTTCAAGACCTTAAGATGTTTTTCCACCCACTGGATCAGTGCTTGATATTCTTTGCTCAAATTACCAAGTGATTTACAAAGTTACCAAGTGAACTGTCTAGCTAATAGAAGAGCTTCACAGAAATTGTAAAAATGATAAATACTTTAATGGCAAGCTTATAAATAGTAATTTAGAAATTAAAAACCTTTCTGATAAACTGTACACAATGTTTACAGTTTTGTAATAGATGAATTGTAAACAAATGAATATTCGTATGACAATTCTATATATTTTAACACCTCATTATATGCGGTTTTTTCCCAATTTTTTCACAACTAAACCAAGTAAAAGTCATTTTTGAAAATTATAACTAAAAGTAAATCGTTTACCATCACAGGCTTTTAATTTTGAAAAACATCATAACCCTAATACACATATATATTCCTATAAAATAATCTATAACTTTAGGATATAAAGGGTTTAAAATCTATAACTTTAGGGTATAAAGATTTATCAGCAATTTTAAAAAATTGAAATACAGATTGCTTAATTTAATAGGTGTAAAAGTTATAAATGAACATAAACCTATATGATTCTTCTACCACATGATTGGCCATTTTGGAAATTTCATGCTCTTCTTCGATTACTGAACTACTCATTTGCTTTTGATTCCTAATTTCACTACTTCGATTTAGCATGGAAGAAGCAGCCTGACTTCTTATATATTGAGTATCCTTTTCTTTTATGCTTGTTAATAAAAGCGGTTCATCGCTGTTAAAAATGTTCCCAAAATTTTTGTTCTTATACATTCTCCAAAAAAAATTATATAAGAGTATAAGTCAGCATATGTGTAAAAGATTTTTATTATAACTGGTTAAAAAATTATGTAATATATGCATATAAATTGTAAATGTAAGAGAAAAACAGAGAAAACATAAAATTAATTATATCAAATGCGAATGTAATTTCCAACAAATTTTCTCTTCAGTTTTCACGTGCACCACTAAAAACGCGCGAATGTTTGTAAATATTTTGCGATGCAGAAAGCGAGTATATTTCCGTTGATTGCTTTTAGAACTCTAAAAGCTTTTAGGATGTAAATTAATCAACAAAATTATTTTTGCACTATGAAAATGTTGTTCGGCAGATTTAAACGTTAAAATGTGACACTGATGTTAGAAAAATATAGAGATAACTTATTATGTTGTTTCTTGCTATGGGGATAAGTAGCAGAATAAACAATCTATGACTAAAAAAGTACAAATGGCAGAACAGTTTTTCATTTTAACGAAGGAAGTATTCCTATCAAAAATTTAAAATTACAAATGTTAAAAAAATTAATTCTTCAAACTTATAATTGCGCTAAATTTAATTTAAGGTATGAAAATAAACGCAAAGCAGTTTTACTATATTATTCCTACAACTTTAGTATTTTATTTTCTACATTATTTTCTATATTATTTTCTATATTATTTTCTATATTATTTTCTATATTATTTTCTATATTAAATTCTATATTATTTTCTATATTATTTTCTATGTTATTTTCTACATTATTTTCTACATTATTTTCTTTATTATTTTCTATATTATTTTCTATATTATTTTCTATATTATTTTCTACATTATTTTCTATGTTATTTTCTATATTATTTTCTATATTAAATTCTATATTATTTTCTATATTATTTTCTATGTTATTTTCTATATTATTTTCTATATTGTTTTCTATATTATTTTCTATATTATTTTGTGACTTTGGCATGTAGTGGAGGAAACAAGATTTGTCATTAAAATTTTCTGTTGCAAAAAGAAGCTGAGAAATTAGGTCTATATTAATTGTTTTACAATATTATTACTGTATTATCATTACTACAGCTTTAGTATATTATGTTCAAAACGATGTTTGCGTGGTGCAACTTTTCAAACCATTTTTTGCGATTCGATCCCAAAATAATAACTAGATTCAATAAAAGTGATAAAATAACTAATTTTGCATGAAAAAATTCTGAAGCAAAAAATTTTTCAGATATTTGGCCTCACAAGATAGGAGCGGTCAAAAATTATGCGTTCCATAATTATACATGCCTTTAAAAAATAGATAAACAATCATAGGGAAAGATCTAAACGATTTATTACTTCAAGAAAAAAGTCCTCATAAACAGTGACGGTACTTAGACCGTTGCTAGGCATGAGGAATTTCATTTGTGGCATTAAAAAATAATTTAGAGGCTTTCTATTGATTTTTAAGAAAAAATAAGATGTCAGTCATAATCTCAAACCACATTCAAACCACAATCAACATTTTTTTTTACTCTAAAACAACATACCGCGGTGTGACCTTACAAACTCCTATACTACAAGAAAGTCCTAATAATAATTATATATCTAGTTAACCCTTAAAGGACGGTGGGCTATTTTTCTAACCAAGAAGGGTGCACTTTTACATGCCGCAGATACAAATTTTGTCTATTTGATCTGCAACAGAACATCTTTTAGTATTGTGTAATGAAGTTTTAAATGTAAAAATCTTTTGCTTTACTTATAAATTATCAACAATATTTGATAATTAGAAATATTATTACGTTAATGACGACTCGGGGTATTTTTCTACCCCAACCAAAGTTCTTCATTTTTAGTTAGCATAGCAAAATAATAAACTATAACACACTTGTCCAAAAATGAGAATAATTACTCCGAAAAGCACCGGAAAAACCCTTTGGTGGGAACAATATACACACCTTCCTGATATGAAAAATCCAAAAATTGAAATCTTTTATGACCGTCCGAGAAAAAAAATTCAATTTGAAGTTTTCGGCATTGTCCAAAAAGTTTGCAAAACGGTACAATATGTATCTTTGGAATAAAAATCATAAAAATAAGTCAGAAATTGTATGTTGACTGTTTTGAGAATCATAATAAAACAATTTTTGCTTTTCTGAACTTTTTATTCTCAATAAATACAAGGTTATTTTTTTATGTAATCAAAAATTTCTTCACAGCAATTTCCACATATTAAATTCAAAAAACAAACAGTGCATTCCTTTAATTTTAATCAGAATTTTAAATTCAAAATGATGATTTTCTTGAAAAATTTCAACAGGTTTTCAAGAGGAGCCAATGCTTTCACAAGTTCTTGCTGTTGAAATCAACAAGACAATTTTGTAGGTTTCGCAAATATTCTGGATGGTCTATTGGCATCTTGTATCTTTCCCAATGTGTCCTGAAGTTGTGATGCAATGCCTTTGTGGCCTGATCACTGTACTTGCCAAGAGACTCCTTCTTGTGATCAATGAGTTCCTTGACATGAAAGAAGACGGCGTGGACTTTAGGGATCACACTTGCCTTTGGCAAAGAAAGGATGGAATTTTTGAACTGTGTGATTTTTTCAGCATAGTTACTCTGCAACTGATTTCCAAAACAAGAGAACGTAGCTGCATCAAACTTTCTGAGTGTATCAATCCATGGAAAAACTTGGAATGTTGAGTCTTCTTCAGCAAGTGTTTGAAGAAGATCAACATGTTTCAAAAGTTTTCGGCACTCATTGCCAGCAAACTGGCCTCCATGAAATGGCTGAAGCTTGATGTGAAGTGCTTTTGGCCATTTATCATCTTTATCCCAGGTTTCTTTTTTTTAAACAAATGGTTCACTACACCAAGTAAAAGATGAAGTTCCATGGGTGGGATCTTGTCAAGAACAAAAGTAGAATCATGCACATCTAAGAGTGGATTATGAACAACATTTTAAAACTGCTTGGCCTTCTTGTGGTCCAGACCTGAATCTTGAAATGAAGCAAAGCACTTTCTTATTGAGCCAAAAGTGTGAAGTTTTCCACATTGTGACAAGTTACAGTGATCCGCATCACACCAAGTACATGGATGAGAGCTGACTTGGGATTGAAGCCCGCAAACAAGGTTTGCTAACTTCATGTCACAGGACAAAGAAAAATCTACTCCACTTCGACAAATTAAAGACGAGATGCTTTTGAGGTGATCATAATTTTCAGGAATATCCTCCGCAACTGCAACGAGAAGTTGGCGCTTAACTCCACTGTCTCTGGGTGTTAGAAATAACACAGCCTTTTTGCCTGGTGGTGAAATGGATGGAAGTCTTGTTTCTTCTTCTTGAATGCCAAGACTGACTTTAAGGAAACCACCTCCACCATCGATGCCCAACTTCACCAAGTAGTAACCTGGAACATGATAGTGTTGTTTTGTATGCAGACAAGATCTTGAGCTCGTAGAAGTGGCACATCACCAAACAGTCTCTTTGGGTTTGAAGGACCTTTAGGAAAGAAATTTAAAAAACACCAAACTGATACACTTAAAAAGCAGTAGCCTTGTTAAAATGCAAAACATTTTAAGAAGTACTTTTATTGTTGAAGTATTAAGCAAGATTCCCTTTACCTGGAGTAATTGGCATGAGACGGCCTCCACCACTTTGCGCAATCCTGACAGTTCCATGAGGTGAGGACTGTTTTGCTGAGATAACAGTAGATGCAATCTGTTCACTGGCTTTTGGATCCTTTGAAGCAAGTTCTTTAAGATTTTCTCTGAAGGTGTATTGATTGCACTGATGTGACACTCCTCTTGCAACAAGTGTGAGACAGTCTGAACATCTTCTTTGATTTTGTGAAGCTCCAGAAGATTCTGATTTGTCCAAAGGGTGCTTTTGAAGTGCTTTCAAATGACCAATTCGACAAATAATGCAATCACAAGGCTGACCACGTGTCTCTGGTCTAACCAGGACTTCTGTGAAATCATAAAGTTTTGGGAGAGCCACATTTTCACCTTTGCACTTTTTTCCTAAAAGAACCCTGCAGGTATTGCATATTCCACTTGGAACTCATGAGTCAGAAAAGTCAAGTGTGAATGAAACTGATTTCTTAATTTGTTCAATCAAAAAAGTTGTCAATTCTTGAGTACATTTGTTCAAACATAGGAAACAAACTGTTTTCCTACAGTCATCATGTTTTTTAACAGAATTTGGCATTTTTGCTTTGAAGTTAAAAAAAAGTTGTCATGCAGAATTTAACACTTCCTCAGGTTAGAATTATTTTGTTCTATCTCCCATTTTAAACTTTGAAAGAAAGTTTTTGATTTTTTTTCTATAAGTAAAAATTATTTAAAATTTTACTATTACTTTTTTAAGAAATAATAACTTATTCTTTAAATAATTCATATTTAAAGAAACTATTTAGAAAAAAAATTTCAAAAAAAAAATTAATTTTAAAAGTAATCATTAAGTAAAATTAACAATTCATTTTCTCCCAACGTTTAAAATTGGAGATAGAACAAAATAATTCTAACCTGATGACTTGACAAAAACTGCTTTTTCCTGGAATTACAAAAACTTGTTTAGAATTAAATATTACTCACTAGGGCTTCGTTATAATAACAAAATGTTTTTAATACAATTTCTGACTTATTTTTATGATTTTTATTCCAAAGATACATATTGTACCGTTTTGCAAACTTTTTGGACAATGCCGAAAACTTCAAATTGAATTTTTTTTCTCGGACGGTCATAAAAGATTTCAATTTTTGGATTTTTCATATCAGGAAGGTGTGTATATTGTTCCCACCAAAGGGTTTTTCCGGTGCTTTTCGGAGTAATTATTCTCATTTTTAGACAAGTGTGATAAGTTACATGAAATTAATTAATTGTTTTATTTTTAGTTATTTTTTCATAGGCATGATGTTTATGAGTGAATATTAGCATCCGCATGCATCATTTATTTAGTCATAAATGGTAATGCTTATGTCACATATGGTTTGTTATGTAAAAAATTAAACGTTATTGACATTAGATAATACTTATTTATAAAATTTGTTATATTTATTGCACAATTTTTACTTACTAAAAAAAAATATATATATATTTTTTAGAATATATATATTGTAATGAGTTGAGATTATAGAATACAATAATGATTTGACCAAAAAAGAATGCTGCTTGAAGCTTATAATATTGTTTTTAGTTTAAATGAAATATCTTCAAGTGATAACTCAAATGATGACTTAGATGATGAAGAAGATTCTATTTTTCTGATTACAATGATGAAGATGAATAACAAGAAAGTGATCATAATAATCAAATTTTAGAGCAAAATATGATATCAAAGAATGGTGAGGAAATATGGAGTGCATGTCCATAGCCTCCGAGAGAAGTTTCGGGCCCTGGAGAAGTTTTTCAAAGGGACCCTCATTATGATCAATTATATACCCAGGAATTAAAAATGAAAGTTAAATAAATCTTTTAAAAGTCAAAACTATTTAAATCTTTTAAAAATTGTTTTCCCCATTAGCTCAACTTTATTCAGATGCGGTTCTTTAAGTTAACTATATCAAAACTTATCAGTTAGCCATTTTCCTAGCTACTATTTCCTTTTAGTAGAAGTTTCAACTCGAAAATTGTTAACAACAAAACAAAAGTGTTGTATAAAGTTCTTTCAGAAAAGGTCTTACTTGAATAACTCATAAACTCTTTATATCTTCAAATATGGTCTTCTGTTGCATTTTTAATTGCAGTAATCGTTCTGAAAACTGCAAGAAGTCGTTTTATAGAATGCTTAAGGTTGTTAATCACCATGATACAGATACAAAATTGTTGTCAACAGAACGAAGAGCAAAATGGTTTGCTGTTATAAAACGTAAAGATATCGATACTAGTGCCAGTCACTACAGAGTTTGTTCTAATCATTTTGCTTCTGGTTAATATTAATATATTCATTCTTATTCATATAAAAACTATATATAAGATATTTTTGTACACGTAGAATAGCCTGCACAACTGAAAAATGTCTTCTTTCTTCTCTTATTGGGAATTTTGTTTATTTTGATATTGTCTTTATATAGTTAAAATATTAATACGGCTCTAAACTTTTAAAGCATTTAAGTTCTTCTTTGGTGGCAGGGCTTGGTGCAAACAATAAATATGTAACAATATCAGCATGGGAGATTTTAGGATAGAATTCTGGATCGGAGGGATAATCTGTCTTTTTCAACGTATATGGATCAATATTATCAATTTTTGAGATCTTAGTTCTATATCTAGTTTTACTTTGGTTTGAAAGGTTTTTATAATAATCGCTCTCTGCCATACTCAAGACAAAGATTGATTCAATTATATATTATATATACTAGATGTCTAACTTCGATCCGAAAAGTGAAGCCGTGGAAGCCATTTCTAATTCGGGCAAAAACATGCATTTTTAACTTTTATTTCGCACGTTGGATATAGCTTTTGCCCTTATTACAAATGGCCGATTTAACTTGTAAACAAAAAAAAGCGGCTTCACTTTTCGTCTAATAAAATCCCGCAAGTTAGGTATCTAGTATATATAATATATTATTGGATTGAATACGCTCAGTGTTATAATTTGTTTGTGAACCAACATGGCGGATACGCATAATTTAGTATAAATTAAAACTTCACTCGGAACACAGAATACCGTAGTGAATTCTTATTTTTTCGGTTTTCAAAATGATTCTACTATTGTTTCTTATGTCCCCAAGAAAAATAAAGCTGCCATATTATTATCAACCTTTCATAACAAAACTGAAATTGTTATTGATAAGAATAAAAAGCCACCCATCATTCAGGATGACAATAAATATAAAGGTGGTGTTGACACATTTTACCAGGTTGTCAGATACTATTCGAGTCGTAGAAAAAGCAATCGATGGCTACTCATAATGTTTTGTAATTTTTAAATATTGCAGCATATAATGCTTTAATTTTGTTCTTGTCAATTCCTTTAAATTATGAAAATGGGGCTTCACATGGAAGAAGAGAATTTTAAAAAGAGTTGCAAAGAATAATCTTTTACTCCAAAAGCAACCAGCGTGATCAATACAAGGACAGTAGATTAAAAGATGTCATATGTGTCCTCGTGTAAGTAACAGAAAAACTCGCCTGCAATCTGTTTCATGCAACCGTTCCAATTGCAAGGCTCATAGCAAGATTGATTAGGAGAAAGATGCTTTAATGCATTTTTTTTTTTTTAAGTTTTTATAATTTTTTTTTTTTAACTTATAGAAAAACGATTCCTGGAGTTAGTTAAACAAATTAAATTTAATAAAAATACAAAGGTCTCTGCAAAAAGTTAGTTGGGGTAATTTAAAATCCCACCCTGACGCGCGTTCTCCTTCCGGCTCGCCAGGTGCATACAAAATATTATAGCCTCCTCAAGACCAACGCCGTCAATACCATCTCTTTAGCGTACTGCGCGCCGAATAGTCTCTCAGCAAGAGTACAATTGAAACTCTCGACTATCAATTGCTCACGATGGTTTCCGATAGCTGCAACCCGCATCTGTGCACCTTGTTTCTTGAGGATCTGGGTAATAGCCCCCAGAATTTCGCGGCCGGGATTTACCTGAAGCAGATGCGGTCAAGTCATCGACCTCTTTAGGATATGCGAAAAAGAGCATCCGGAAAAGGAGGTGCGCAGAACTCACATCGTAACCATTCGCTCTGGCAACCCCCGAGAGGCAGATCATGCCGCGCTCTGAAATATTAATCAGGCTAATTCGGTCAGCCATGCAGCTATCCGTCTCAATCTCTTCAATATTGCAATTGCTATAATCACAATTGTTATTGCTACTATCACCACTTTATCATTACCCATTCTTCTTTTCGAGGTGAGAGGTTGATAACCATGTCAACTTTAGCAGTCAGCTCAATCGCTAACCCTTCGGATCAGCCATTGCTGATCCGGTTCCCAAGTCTAAATAGGGATATGGTTGTCGTTCCTGGCACAGTACGCTTGGTCTATGATGTTACTCTTACGAGGGGGATAGACCTTAACGCTCGTTTCGTAAAAAATCTCGGATGTGCCATAGTAAAGAAAATGACAATCCGAATGCAGGGAAGTGAAATAAATTGCCTTCAGTCCTATGGAAATTACTGAGCTATGCGTAACCTATTTATGTCTCCCTCTCAGCAAACCTCTTCAGATCGCTTGATATAGGGATGCGATGATCAAGCAGATCCTAGCAATCTAAACCTACTAAGGTCAGGGTCTTCCTCTGCTTCTGCTACTGGACTAAAATTCGGGCGCAGCTAACGCTTACGTTAAGAATCCCTCGAAGTATTCCACTCCCCTAGAATTTGAGATGGTTACGGGGAGGGGTCCTTTCCACCCCTCCAGCTTTGGGGATCACCTGGAGTATGATATCGTGCTCCGCAATATCATACTCCAGGTGATCCCCAAAGCTGGAAGGGTGGAAAAATTATATCGTGTTAATTTCACATGTGACAGTCTAAAATATGTTTTAATCGCCTGTCCCAGTTCTGTGAATTTGGCGCGCCGCACGGAAAAGGCTCTACCAAGTCTCAACCCTCTAAAAACAGAAATAGCTATAGAGGGGAGGAACAACTTGTTATACTCTAACAGTATGTCCCTCCACAGAATAATGGTGTAACTATAAATATAACCCCTACATCGGCTAGAGCAGCGTCTGTCGATACTAACGTATTCATCGTGCTTGATGCTCTAGCAAAGTTTGATGATGGTGGTTGCTTCATTGATGCCTTTATTGAGAAAAAATATCTCAGAGGCTACTTCAATCCTGCTACTGCCGGCTCACCATATACCCTGTTATATACTTCTGTTGATAATAAGATGGAAGAAAGATACCCAACTCCATTTAATACTTTTACTTTATCAGACTAACATTCCGTAGAGCTAAGGATGTTCGATCACTTGAACGTAACAGAAGAACAGCACATTCTTCTGGATTGAAAAACAGAGTTATACATTCGCGAGCTCACCAAGCCAGATAATACATGCGATTAATACAGGAAACGCTCTATCAGCTCAAAAAAAGAGCTTACAGAATATCCCCAAACCAGCGGCAAGAAATTTACGAAGAAATAGATTTAAAAAAAAAAAACTTTTCTCAAATCTATACTTTTTAACGGTCGACGAAATAATTGAAATTCTTCCTCAACATTTTTTTTAAAGAGCTAATTGAAATTTGAGCAATACAAAACGTCCGTGTTTTGAGCACGTTTCTATTGACCTTGAATATTTCCAAACCTAAAAAATTAGGGTAACATCAACACCAATCCTTTACTTTGACACTACGGGAGTTGTTTATCCGTGTTTTCTTTTTATAAGATAGAGTAGAGAGTGACATTCGATTCAATTTATCTAGCGTGACTGATGTAAAATTGGTTACTTAAGAGATTTGTCTAGAAAGAGATTAAAAAGATAAGCACAGTGGTATTTGCGTGAACTTTTGAAATGCAAAAACACGGGAGTTATTTTTAAATTTCTTTACTTCGTTATGTATAAATATTTTTATAGTAAAAATAATAACCTATTTCAAAGTTTATTAAAAGTAATTTTTAAATTTTTTGAAGCAAAATTTTTACTATACAATTTTTTCAAGTAAAAAAAATTTGAACTAAATTTAGTATAACCCCCGTGTTTGGACTAAAAAAATTAATTCATGCCGCTAAACTTAACATTGACCTTACAAAAGTTCATAGTTGAAATTAGAAGCGTGATATGTCAGCCTTATAACTCTGACGTTAATAAATTCTATGATTTCATGTAGTGCAATTTAACATGAGAAACCACCTTTTTAGTTAGTTTTTTTAGCATTTAAACGATGAGCCACGATAAGTTATTTCTAAGTGCTTTGCTTCAAGATTGAGCATAAGTTTAAAGCACAAGACTACTATAAATTTTAAGCACACAAACTATATGGCTAGAAAATTGCAAAAGGAATTTATAAAATCCTTCAAAGCGATAAAAGCTTATGCTTTTAGTGTAGCGTTCATTGTAATGTTGAGTCATTTAACTATAACAAGAAAAAGATACTGAAACAAAAAGTTTAAAATTTTAGGAAAGATAATTATTTCAGTTTGCTCCTGAAGTTTTTTTTATATATTTATGCTTCTTTAAATTACCTTAACTAGATATTAAATTTAAAAAGATAATAAGTTTGTCTTAAACTCTTCAAAAGTTAGAAACATAAAAAATCATAATGTAATTAAGATAGGAATAATAAAAATACAACAATAAAAATTTAATGTATTTGTAAAGAGAAGTAGTAGTAAATTATATTTACTGTATTTTTTTCAATTTAAGTTTGCTTGATCTGTAATGAAGAAAAGCAGGGTGGATTTATATATATATATATATATATATATATATATATATATATATATATATATATATATATATATATATATATATATATATATATATATATATAAATCCACCCTGCTTTTCTTCATTACATATATATATATATATATATATATATATATATATATATATATATATTTTCTTTATTACATATATATATATATATATATATATATATATGTAATAAGTTTTAAATATTTTTAATAGACATAAATCAAACTTTTAACATGTTTCTTTTGTAATTCATCTTTTTTTTGTTATTAAGCGATGGTTATCTGGTTGAGCTTTAATATCTAATTTTGAATTAAACAATTTTTCTTTTCTTTTCTTTTTTTTTTTTTCTTTATTTTTATAATAATCTCTACTCAAAATATGTATTGGTGAATTTTGTAATTTTATATTTAAAAGTTCTAAAATATATCAATCTGTTTTAAGGTCTAAATGACCACTTAAGAAATGTAAGCAGTGGCATGTTTTTTCCCCTGGTGTTGTATTGTCATTGTTAAAGTGATTTTTTATGAAGAAATCTGAAGACTTAAAAAAGTTATTCTTTTGTATAATATGAACACTAGTTGTAATAAAGTTTGAAGTTGATAAATATATGCTATTTAACTATAAAATATAGTTGTTAGTATTATTGTTATTAAAATTTTATTATTTGTGATTTTTTTTTATGTAGCAGGTTTTAAAAAAAGTAAAGTTTTGGTTCATACTTGTGAAATTAAAAAAAAAATTGAAGTTTGAATAATTAATTTAAAAAATTTTAGTTATTTAAAAATTATAATTTAATATATATATAAAAATAATATAAAAATAATTTAAATTTTTTACAATTTTTTTTTACTTCTGTTTGATCCTTTATGCACTTTATTATATAAAAATTTTTTTTTTTTATCTCTATTAAGTCTACTTTTTGTTTCTTGTTCGCAGTGATTTGTTTATAGGTTCACATATACATTGTTTTCCTAATGTATATTTATCTAATCTGTGAATGGTGTTGCTTTGAATTAGGACTTACCACTTCCATGAAATGATAAATATTTGCACAAAAAAAGTTTTAATCACTATTTTATACTATGTTAATAAAGATTATTTTTAACTTCTTGTTATAGATTTTTACAAATTTCTGACCATAGATTTTTAAAAAACTGTTTGTTTTAAATTATGGTGCTTTTGAGACTCATCAAGGATGTTCTTGGACTGGCATTGGTGATGCTTTTAATTTGTATGTTTTATTCATTTGTTGTTGTAACTATCATTTGTTTAAAGAAAAAGCAGAGAGAAAAAAGACTCAAAGCTGCTATGGTAAATGTACAAAATATAATTTTTTTTTTAGTACTAGTTTCTTCTGAAGATGAAATACCACCAAAAGAATGCTTTGAAAATAAAGAGATTCAGGATGTGACACGCTTGTTCTCCAAAAAGGATATTCCAACTTCTAGTGCTAGTGACATTAATCTAGAGATGGGCTGGTATCGCATTATGGGTGATGCTGGAAATAGTTTGAAACAAGGCTTTGATAAATTTCTAGGAACAGAAAGTTCACCTCCAAATTTTTGTGGGACTGAGTATGCTGGCACATTAATGGAGGAACATCCTACAAAAGAAGAAGGAATTGTAGAAATGACAGTTTGTTTTAGAGATAGACATTGTTTTTTTACTATTTTAAATGATTGTCCTTGTCAAAAAAACCAAACAATATATGCACGAAATTGTGGGAACCACTTTGTATATTGGTTATTCCCATCACCTGAAAAGATGAGATATTGCACTGGAAACATAGGATTGAAAGGTCCAGTAGGTATGCATTAATTTATCTTATTAATTGAAATTTTTTTTTTTTATTGAAAATACTTGAAGAGTTAATATAAGTAATATAGAAATAGTAATTCTATAATTTCTTAATTCAAGGCTAATTTATGGCATTTGATTGCTGATTGGACATAATTTCAGGACCTGAATTGAGATATTCTTCTAATTTGTTAAGCCAATAAAAAGTTTTTCTTTGTGTGCTATTGTTATAATAATGTTTGATATTTTACTTTAAAACTTCTAAAATAAAAATCAACAGGTTAATTACTGCTTTAACATCAAATTTGTTGAAGTCATGCTTTTTTTGATTTATTTTTTTGTCATTTTGCAACAATCAACAAATAATTCAAGATATATTGCTCTAGTTTTAATTTTTTACAAATGTGCTGACTGTTTTCACTTTATGCTCTACTTTTGATTATTTTTTACTAAAATTTATATTATTGATTCCAATAATATAAAATTCAGTAACAATTTTTTTGTAGTGCATTTTACACTATAAGTTGTTCTACTAGTACTGTAGGAAAATATTCCTGAAAGCAATCAGTATTCATTTAAATTGCAAGATATAGACATATGTTAAGAGATAGAGACATATATTTGATAAATCTTAAATTCCCTTACAGCATTACAGTTTAACTCAAATAACTGTCATTACTATGACTTGATACATTTATGTTTTAGTTTTAATGATTATCAAATCAAATCTAAAACTGACTTTACTATATCTAAATGAGTAAACTGTTATCCAAATGAGCAATGCAAGTGACAGTATCCCAAAACCATCTTTTTTGATACTAATTATGTCTCCTTTTTTTTATAGGTCTTTATAATGGCATAATAAGCAATTGAACTTTGTTTCCTGCATGCAGTTTCATAGTAACCTAATATTATTACAATTGTATTATTTACAATGTAAATATTAACATTTACATTAATATAATTGTTGCAGAAAGCTGCATAAAAAATCCCTATTGCATTTAATTTATTTCAGTCATTGAAGAAGACAAGGTCTAACAGAATGTGTTTTTTTTCTCTTTCTCTTTTTCCTATAAGAAACCGCAGAACAATAATTATGGAACATTAGGGGAATTATTTTTCCCTTTTTTTTTAATGGGGATTAAAGCAAATTTAATTAGTACTTTATGAAATCTGTCACAAAGAAAATATTTAAATATTGTTAAGAAGATTTGAGTATCATCAAGTAGATGAATTACAACTACTCAGCCTTTTTACATAGCACACAGATGTCAGAATAAAAATTGTCAAGTTCTCTACTTACCTTAAATTAAAAGTGGATATAATAAGTATGTAAAAAATGTGCAATAACATTTGACCCAATTTCAGCTTAAAGTTCAACTTTTTTTGCCATAAAAAGTATATGTTGAACTTAAATCATGCAATAGTTTAACATTTTTGTATTTTTAATAAAGGAATTTTTAAACAAATCTATTAGGTTGTATAGAGTATGCTTTACAAATGAGGTGTAGTGTAAACTAAAGAAATGAAATAAACATAATAAACTAAATAAACTTCAGAAATGAATAACATATAACTTCTTTCTCAGACACATTTCTCAGACCTCATGATAACTTAAAGTATGGTCTCTTAACAATATGTGCTTGGATACGTTGTATGGAATTTGTCTTGCACATATCCTACTAACTGTATATTGAAAAACATCAAGCTAGATCAGAAGAGAAAAAGATTCCTGTCTTGTTAAAAAAGTAAAAAATTTAAGAAAAAATGAAAGAACAATATGGGCTTTTTATTGATGTTTTAAGTCAGCTAAGTCAGGTACTAATGATGGAAATACTGGGAGGAAGTTTATTGAGAATACTCAAGTAGTATCTACCATTACTGGATTTAATTTACATTTGATAAAAATAATTCATGTTGAGTCACAAAGATTGTCTTCAGGATTGCAAATTAATGCTCTCTAAATGTACTGTAGAAATGTTGCATATGTAGAATTGTACTCATAGTATTATATGCCACCAAGTTTGCATCGTATTTTAACGCGAAGGCATAAAGTTGTACAACAATTTTCTTTACAGATTAAAATGCTTTCTGAAGAAGCTCAAGAATCTTGTAACAAGGATTTCAAGATCTTTTTCTTTCCTCAGATCCACTTATCAGTAATTTGAGCTGTCTCTAATTTTATTTAGTACAGCTTGGCAAAAATTACAACCTGCTGCAAACAGTAGTTCTGAAGATGATACAGATGCCACTCATGGGCTTAATCTTATTCTCTTTGTTTTACTAGATACAGAAAAAGTTCAATTATGATAAAACCATTCGATTCAGAAGTGAAGCATTTTTTTAAATTACTTTTCCTTTCTGGTACAGTAGATGTGTAAAATATTTTAACCTTCATTTTTAGTAATTTATTGTCATAATAGGCTCTACTTGGCCTATATGTTTTATTGAATATTATATTGAGTTATTTTTTTGTCAATTAATTCTATAATTAGTATAATTACTAACAATAATGTTACTTGTAGCAGTGTATGCATAAAAATATTTTTTAAAAGATATTTTCCTAATGTAACTGAGGAAAAATGGTTTACATAGCAGCCAGACATCAAAAAGTCATATAACCACTTCAGTTGAATTAATATATATAAAAACGAATAGTACTTACAGAGGACTGTAGATAACAAGTTATTAAATTGTCCATAAAAAGTTAAATCTTGTCTGCCTGAATGATTTTATTGCGAGAAGGACTGTTTACTATGTAAAAGTATGCTTTCCAATTTTTCTGTTGACATAAAATCATAAGTAGAATAATATTCATTACTATTGGATAAATTGCAAAAGATTAAATATAAACAGAAACTAAGGGTCTTGTGATTAATCATTTTGAGAAATTTTTGATTAACAATTAATTGGTTTAAAAAAAAACGATTAATCGATTATCAATCGATTATTAATCAATTAATTTATGAAAAATAAAAAAAAATTTCTCTTTAATTACACAATAAATAGTATTATTTGAGTTTTTTTTTAATGTAAGTTAATTTAGTTTCAAAGTAATAAAACATTCCACTGTAATAAGAATGGTTATAATATTATAATGGTTAAAAGAGGCAAAGAATTTTAATTTACATAGCTATTGAAAACATAATAAGTTTTATAACTAATTCATAATACATTAGTGAAAAACGTTTCAGAAGTTTAAATATAAGTTTTATAAGAAATTTTTAATATCAGCAAATTTAAATAATGTTAATTTTTCATGCTCATTTCTTTTTTAATAGATGAAATTTTATTTTGAAAATTTACTACAGTTTTCTTTGACAAAATGCGATTCAATTCTCCTTTTTTTGTTATGTTTTCAGTACATTCATGTGGCCTCATCTTCTTGATTTAAACTATTTTCATTAACATTCTCATCAATGAGAAATAAACGATGAACAATTTCTTTAATTGTTAGAGTAATTTCGTTTCTTGTTGATCGTTTTAATATTGCATTTTTTTGTGTAAGTGCTTTTAGATAAGTGTTTGGATCATCTAAATATTCTAACAAGCCTTCTACATTAATAATTCTACGTTCAAATATTCTTTTACTTACTGCTTCATAGAATTTCATACCAGTTTCACTTGATTGAGTATTCAATTTAGAAAGTAAAAATTCAAATATTTTTTAAGCATCAATTATATTGCAATCTCTAGTGATTTCCATTCGGGTCCAGCTCCAGCTGGAAATTTGGCCGGAACTGAAATTCTGGTTTTGGTTTTGGGTGTATTTAAGATTTCGGTTCCGGCCGGATTTCCGGTTCAAAATGCTACATAATAGTGTTATTATCATTTTGATAAAAATAATTAAAAATTTTTTTAAATTAGTAGTTAAGCTTGAGAATTAATGTAAATAAAATTTGGCTTTGTTTGAAAAATAATTGATTTTCTTGTTGAAATTAGTTTTAAATAAATATTCATATCTTGTAATGTTTTTATCGTTATTGTATGAGCTGGACTTACACCATTCTGATTCACACCAGCTCATTTGTTTAAACATATTGTCATGACCCAAATGGACAATTTTGAACTCCTAAAGATAAATTGGCTCCTGCAGCTCAAAATCTGACAACAATGAAAAAAAACATCTTTTTTTTTTTGAATTGGCTCCTGCAGCTCAAAAATCTGACGACAATTTAAAAAACCCATCTTTTTTGCACATTGTAAAAATTATTGCGCAATCTTAAACAGGACAAAATGCACATTCATCTTCCAAAATGATTAATATGCATTTTGACAATCCAAAAAATCATTTAAGTGTTAAATGATTTTTTTGGATTGCTTCTCTATGCCTTGGGTTTTGGAAAAACTTAGAAAAAAATGAAAATTTTTAACTATTTCTATTACTTTAACTTTTTAAAGATATATCACTTATTCTCGGTTCCGGTTTCTGTTCCTGTTCCGGTTTGGATTTATTTTCGGTTTTGGTTCCGGTTAGGAATATTTAGAATATATTACTGGTTGATCACTAGCAATCTCGCCTTCCCAATTCAAGTGAACTTACCTCAATGATTTCTAATGATTCTACAATTTCCTCAACCTACTTAATTTCACAATTTTTTGGATATAAATGAATAACTGACAAATTTATTAATATTAATTTTATTATTTCTTTCAACTCCAAGAACCGCTTTAACATTGCCAACATTGAGTTTCAGCGTGTATGTACATCAATTATCATAACTTTTTCCTTTCTCAGTTTTTCTTGACACTCTCTTTGCAGAAAATCATTTTTTACAGATGATTTTCTAAAAAAATGAACAATTTTTCTAATTTTACTTATTGCTGATGAAAAATCTTGAACAAATTTGATTTCATAATTGAAGACCGTTTTTTCAAAAGGGATATAAGTCACATTTTAAATATTTTGAAAAAACTAAAAAAAATTAATAATCTATTTAAACTTTCAACAAATAAAAATTTTTCTTTTTGTAAGCGGTAGTTTATTGTGATTTTCATAAAAATAATTTTACAATTAAAATTTTTCTTTTTTTGAAGTTATACTTATAACGGGTTAAAATGTAAGAAGTTTTTCAAAAAGGGCATAAGTCCACATTTTTTTAGAGAAAAATAAGTATTTGTGACAAAATTATGTTTTAAATTGTTTGCGAATTAAGTTTATTTGGATGTACTTACAAATTTGTAACGTAAGTTCTTAAAACACACCTAATATTTTGACCACCTCATCCCTTGTTACATGATAAGTGAAGACCCTCTCTGTGATTTTTCTTTTTTTGTAAAAATTTAAAATTCATACGTACGCTGTTTAAAAAATAAAAAACTGTTGTTTTATGCCAGAAATATGTTTAATGGAGATTTGAAAAGCGAAAATATTTTAAACGTTTTTCGATGGTTTTCAGCCATACCAGTTCAAAGCATGCTGCAGATCAGTTTTTTTATTTTCATAAAAATACTAAATTGAGTTAATCAAACATTGGTTAAAGAGTTTTTAAGGAATTAAAGATGCCTATGATATAATTAAATTGTTTAATTAAACATTTTTGTTTTAATTCAAAATTTTACCAATAATTACCATCTGAATTAATTTACTGATACTCCCTTCAGCAGAGACGTCATTAGTACCCCTTTCAGCAGAGACGTCATTAATGTATGAACCCTTAATGTTTGGGACAAAAAATTATTTGAATGGATTTAATATTATATTCTTTTAGTACATATTTTTAGACAATCTCATTTTAAGACAACAATAGAGAACATTTTATAATACAAAAAAACAAAACAAAAGTTTAGTAAAATTATTTTATTAAGTTTAAACAAACGGTTCATTTTCATCAAACTCATCAACATCATTCTGCATTACTCCCTCAATACCATCAAGAATACAGGCATAGAAGTCCTTTGCATCATATGGTACCTCAAAGAAAGCCATTAACTTTTTTACATCTGCTTTCTTTTCCTTTTTGACTTTGTTTTCTAATGGTCTTGGTATTGCTTCAGTCATTTTTGCAAATAACTGTCCTTTTTTTAATAAAGAACTAACTAGACAAGGCTCTGCAGAATATGCACTTTGCACTTCGATTTTCTTTTGAGAGTAAATTATAATTTTCTGATCTCTCATTGGAAATGGCTTTTTTTTTTTAAGAATCTGTTTAGCCATTTTTTGGTAATCTTTAAGAAACCAATCTTCTCCTAGTTTTTGCACTGCTCCATGCTCTGAAAATATTTTGTAATATTCCAGAGGAGAAAGAATGGTTTCTTTTTTGCGTACCACTTTTTCTATACGCCCAAAAACTCGATCAGGAGGTAAAAAACTATGACCCCTGATTGGAAAAAAATGTTTAACAGCATTAAACATAACACTCGTTTCCACAAAGTTTTTCAAACAACACAAAACAACAAAGTTTTTGTTCTGTGATGAACAAGCATCAGAAAATAAATGTAGATCTAATTTCACTTTAGCTCCTCTTTCTGTAATTAAATCTTTTTCCAACTTAGACAAATAGTGAACCAGGGCTGAAGAAACTTCATTAGATCCTCTACCACTCTGAGTTTCCAACCAGGTATAAATAAAAATGTTATCTTTGTTTTGTACTATTTGATCATGTCGAACAAATGTTAAATTATAGAGCCAAATTTGTCGAGCATAAAATACTTCACTAACACTTAATTTAGGAAGTGGTTGGTTTTGTTGCATGTCAAAGCACACTTTAATGACATTTTCATTTTTCTCTTTCATAAGAGAGTAGAATTTTTTTGCTCTTAATTTGTGCAGACGATATTTAGCAAACTCTTCTCCCTTTAACTTTGTATCAAATGTTTTTCTTATCAACTTCTTTTGTGCTTCACAAAAAGAACAGATATCTGTTCTTGGGTTTCCAAATCCAACATTAAACTTTGTGTAAAAAATGTTTTTAAATTTAGAAAGTGATGAAATACCCATATTTTCTTGGTTTCTATGAAGTTTCCAGTTTCTCCATAACTTTACAACATTTAATTCAGGTGAAAGGTACACTCTAACACTTTTCCCTCTCCCATAGTGTGAAACACAACCTTTATATTGACTTATAAAATTCACTATTGAATTGGTGATTTCTTTATCACCTATCGTTTGTCTAAATCCTCTGCGTTTTTCAGGTCTCAGACACCCATTTTTAGAGTAATATTTTATAAGATTATGCAATCTTTTTATTCCAACACATGTTATGGAAAGAAATGTTTTTTTACAAACTGGAACTGTTTTACAACTTCTGTCAGCAATACTGTAGTTTATTGAATGTTTTCTCAAACAAAAATATTCATTCCTTGGCCTGTGTCTTTTAACTTGAGTTAATTTAACAAACTTCAGAAGAAAATTATCCTGTTTAACTTTTAATTCTTCATTGTACAGCTTCTGGAAAAAACCTAAAAAAAATTTTGGTATGTCAAGATTGATATAATAAAGAATTATTTGTATTTTAAATTCATAGTATAGATTGAAACTCATAGCTAACTATAATAATTCTGAACTAACAAAAGTGGCTAGTGTAATACAACTGAGCTCACCAACAATATCCAGGTTGCCAAGATTGCCTGCTTTACATCTTTTGTTGTTGTGCCTACAAGCTATGACAGGTAATTTTCCAAGAGATGAATATCTCTGGCGTTTTTTCTCTCCTGTTTTGCTTATTTTCGATCTTTTCCGACCATGTCCAGGGGTTAGAGAGTAAGAAAATATTTCCAGTTCTGAATCTATTATTTTAGATACCATTTTTAGATAAAATTTGTTACGGAAGTTGCTACTGCGCAAGCGTGAACTTAAGTTTTTGCTATACTTTTTTCTAATGCTGGGACTTATGCCCTTTTGAAAAAACTTGGTGATTTTAATATTGAAAGTAAAGTGGATAAATAATTTTCTATCCATGTTATTATAGTTAGATTTGTTCCATTTACACTATAGAATCCAAAAGTAAAAAAAACTCGATTTCAGCAAAAATGGACTTATATCCCTTTTGAAAAAACGCTCTTCAATTGGCAGGAGCTACTTTAAACCAACTTTGTCCTTTGCTTCTTTCAAAATCTTCCTCATCATCATCACATTTGTCACTTATTGAAGAGTTATCAAGTTCTGTTTCAAAATATTCTTCATCAGGTTCTACTAAATTTGTATGATTAGTATATAAAACGTCTACCACAGCCAAATGTATGCCCTGACTATGACAACCTCAACTGCCTTGGTAGCTGGCATTGTGTCTTTTACTCTTATCATACCAATACTAATCACGTTTTTGTTTTTCATATGGATATTCATACACATATAACATTTGTTTTTTTTTGGAGCTCCACTCGTCTAATGATAATAAAAATCTCTCATCATCTTCTATTCTCTTTTTTAAATCACTTTTTACTTTTTCTCTAATCTGGTCAGCTCAGGTGTAGTACTTTTAATTCCTTGTCTTGTTAATGGCATTTTTAAACCTTGAGCTTTCCATCCCTTTCATAATTTCTTCACTATTTGCTAAAGTTGAAAACGGTATTTTATCTAAAGCTGTTAACTTTGCAAGAATTTTGCTTTTAAAAGTAGGATGAAACTATCTTTTGAGAATTACTTTGTGCAACTAATCAGCTTCCTGAAGCAGGCTCTAATAAAAGGTCGTGTTTGTGTTGCATGTGGTACATTAAGGATGTAGTTGATAAATGTGATTTAAATTTGGTGTCACAGTGCTTGCATTTTAAAGTTTGTGATTTCATTACAATTTCTAATAAATAAACCCAAATCTTAGACTTTCTTTTTTTTGGTTGCACCCACATATCATTGCTGTTGCATATATTGTGTGATAAATCCTAAAATTATAATATAATTTATAAAAATCTTTGCAGGTACACTATAATTTAAAACAGAACACACATTTCCACGAAAATACATTTAAAAAGATTGTTATCAACATACCATTATGAAGTAAAACACGTGGATTAAAGCTTTTTTTAAAAGTAATAAATGTAAATATTCAAGATGTTCTTGGAAATTATGGCTTATTCAGTTAGTTCCATGGTTTAACATGAAACAATTACTAAATCCAGTATCGATGATCCAGTGTATAAAGACAGAAAAACTCTAAAGTGCTTATTTTTATATAAAACCTAATCCTAATATAAAACGTCGATTAATCTTTCTAATTTTTCAAATAATCAAATAATTAATCAAATCAAAAAAAAAAAACGATTAATTAATCTATAACAGCCCTAACAGAAACCCATTTGTTTGGCCAAGATGTTGATTGATATTGTGTTGCACTGCTATGCAGCTCCATCAGGTTTTGCATGTAGAATTGACTCTACCATTGATCTTGTATGTCCTATTAAAAACCTTAGCAACAACTGCAACAGTAAAAAAAAACATTTAAATGCCAATTTTCAATGGTTTAAGATTTAATTATAGATATAAAGTGATCCATTAGAAAGGAAGTTTGAGACAATATGAATAAACAGTGGAATATATCTGACTGTTTTAAAAGCTTTAACTTGTTTCTGAAAAGTGTTAATGTCAAATATTGTAAAGATTTATTCTTAAGGTGCTTTGTGTTTGATGAAGTTTTCTTTTAAATTCTTTATTAAGATAATTACTTTTCATTACTAGTCTTATTTTTTTCGCTTGATATTTCTAGTGAAATCAGGGAACTCAACTGCTGTAGAATGCTCACAGTATAAGACAGAGACTTCATCATCTCGTATATGGGACAAAGTTTCTGATGTTTCTTGTGATACAAGGATTGGTTGGGTAAGGTTTACAGATGAATCTGGAACAGAAATAGCATCTCAATGTACTAAAAACACAAATCCTATAACAAGGTTTGGACAATCATGTGGAGCAGAGTTTCGTGGCTGGATGATAGATCCACATCCGTCACTTCAAGAAGGGCGTGTTGCAAGAAGAATTTGTTTTTCTTATTCGGACCAGTGCAAATGTGAATTTTTCACAAATATTTATGTCAGAAATTGTGGTGATTTCTATGTTTATCGTTTAAGTGAAATTCCTATATGTAATGCAAGATACTGTACTGCTCCATCTCATTCGCTCTCTAAGGGTAAGGTTATTTAACATTAGAGGTTTTAAAATTATCATTAAGTTTAAGTTTTCTATAAGTAAAAAACTATTAAATGGCATAATTTTCTTATTACTCATAGTTAATGATCCAGCGAAGCCAATTGTTCATAAAACCAAAGATCTTTGTTCTTCTTCGTATAACATTTTACATGATCCTGATCGTCTGTGGTCATTTACAAGTCCCACTGTTTTTAAATGTGATGCACATTTGTATGGAAAATACAGGTTTGGTTCTAAGTATACACCGTGGACAATTATAGAAGGATGCAATTCCTCAGACTCAACTATTGTGACCCATCGATGTGGATCAGATTACCAAGGTTATATGATAGGAAAGCATCCAAATAGAAAGGGCGAGTTAGTGCAACGAATTATTTGTTTCCAATCACCTAAAATTCCTTGCCAATGCCAGCATTCTGTTTCTGTGGACGTACAAAACTGTGGCGATTTCTTCGTGTACGACTTTAGGGGTGTTCCAAAATGTAACTCAAGGTTTTGCATGGTTGCAAATAAATCATCAGGTAAAGCGGAGTTTCAATGAGTAATTGTTGATGCAAAGCTTTTGGTAAGCTTTGGTGTTCTTTTTAATGATAAAGTGAAGCTTTGAATGTTACAAATCACTTTTTTAAATGTGGATTTTAAATGATGGTGTAAACCAGGCTTTAACTCAATCTGCTTTTAGTTTATTTAGGTATAATACCATTAAATTTCGTCTTTAAACTTTATTTAGCGATTACAATTGATGCTGACCGTCCTCCATTATATGAAATTCCGCCAAATGGCTACAATCCTGTAGTGGCTAAACAAGAACAAAAAAAAGGTGGGGGAGTGAATCATAAAAAGTTATTAAAAGTATTTTTAATTAAATTCTTTGTACATCAAAATGCTTAAAAAGAAATCGAAAGCTTTTTCTATTGGAAGTTTTTTGTTTTATAGATGACAGTGATAGTCTCGTTGGCACAACAACAGTTTTATCGATTATTGTATTCATTGTTCTTGTCCTCCTAATTCTGCTCGTTTTATTTGTTCTCTACATCGTCTGGCCTATTTATAGAAGAAGGCGTAACGAAAAATTTTATCACACTATTGAAGAACCTAAAGCTTCCTCCAATACCGTTAATCACGATGAGAAAGATGCAACGCCTGTTAACAGTTCTATCCCCCCCTATCCGGTGGAACCACCACCACCGAAACCACCTTCTGAAGCTGACTCGGAGATGGAAATGCATCGTGGACCTGGATCAGATGATGATTTACACACAATACCAGAAGATAAGGAATTGGATGACACTACTGACGAATATGACACGCTAGTAAAAAAAGGAGATGTCAATAAACCAAAACCGTACCACAATTTCGATACTGAAATCTAAGTTAGAAATCTACTTTCGTGTAATAACGAAAACTTCTGTGAAGTTTTTTTGAATTGAAGTTGCAACCATTTCGTATAAAACTTTTCACCTTTGTATACAAACTCAAGCACCACGGTGTACAGATTAAATTTATTTTTATAACAATGTTGATACCAATTTTTAATACTTTTCTTATGATTCATAGGGGATTTTTCATATTAGAGTTGGTTATTCCGTGTAGATTTGTACAGTGTTCCTAACATTCAGAAAACTTATGTTATAAATATACCTTATTATTTATTATTTAGGAAGCGTGTAGATAAATACTCAGAAGGCCAATGTCTATTATTTTAAATTCTGCTACCATCGTTACATTATGTAAGGTTTGATTTTGTGAAAGGAATTGCATTTCGTTTGATACGTTTTATATCTTAAATATAACGGTTTTGCCAAATTTTAACACTTAGCTTTTCTATGATCACCCAGGAAAAAAAGTTCTATAGAATTTCTATAAACTTTTGAAACATATGGCCTACAGAAGTTCTATAGGATTCTATAGAACTTCTGTTAAATCTCTGCTATATTCTATAGAAATTACTATAGAACTTTTTTTTTTTACATATATTAATATAAAAAAAAATTTTTATAGCAAGTTCTATAGAAATTAATAGAAATTCTATAGAAGTTCTATAGAATTTCTATATACATCCACACATACATACATACATACATACATACATACATACATACATACATACATACATACATACATACATACACACACACACACACACATACATACATACATACATACATACATACATACATACATACATACATACATACATACATACATACATACATACATACATACATACAAAGGACATAAACCATGAATCTTAAAGTGCACTGCTCATTTTTAGAGGTTTTAAGTTGAAGTTATTTTTACTTCAGATTTTTTTAACCACTCTTTCGAGCAGGTTGACATGAAATAGAAACCGTTGAAAACGAATGAAAAACCGCATCTTTTTTCTTTTTTTGACCATTTTTCTAAATATTTAAAAACTTTATGTGGCTGTATCTTTTGAGCGTCAAAATATATTTTGATAAAATTTGAAACCAAATTACAATTTATGATTGATTTCAAGATAAAGAATTTTTTTTTTTTTCAAAAAATAATTTCTTTCAATCAAGGGGATGCAGGGGTCATTTTTTAACGGTATTTCGATTTTGACTGAAAGTGTGGTGTCCACACTTTCAGTCAAAATCGAAAACCAAAGTTCTTTGACTTTTTAAATGAACTTAAATGTTTTCGAATTGCTAAAATATACAGCTCTTGACTGGCTCTTTCAAAATTAATGGAGCGCGGTTCCGAACAGACATTTTGATTTTGACTTTAATTTTGATTTTATCATTTTACGCAAATAAGTTTTAAAGTTTTATATAATTTATATTTAACAAGAAAAATGTTTTAAAAAGAAAAATGGTAAAATACTCTTGATCATGGATAAAAAAAAAGATTGAAAATAATACAAAAATGGAATAAATTTATTTTGAATGCATATTCAACAAAAAAAAAAAGTCTGATTGAGCAGAAAAATGTCAAACATAAGGATTAAATACGGGCGCATTTTGGGACTTCGTATTTCAGAGTGTCAAATTTACCAGTTTAAGATACAGATTAGTCAAATATAGTTGATCTCATTATTTCAGACACCAGAATCTAAAGATCACGCACATATAATGATTTTGTAGCCATCGATGAACGTAATTCATCGTTTAAAATAAATATCGGAGTAAAATTAAATATTTGTACAAATAAATTGATATCTACTTACAAAAATGGTGCATTGGCAAATTACAAAAAGAGATTTGAATAAAAAATAATAATGAAAAATACACATGTTGTATTTGAAGATACCAATGATATATTATATATACTAGATGTCTAACTTCGATCCGAAAAGTGAAGCCGTGGGAGCCATTTTTAATTCGGACAAAAACGTGCATTTTTAACTTTTATTTTGCACGTCGGATATAGTTTTTGCCCTTATTACAAATGGGCGGATATAGTTTTTGCCCTTATTACAAATGGGCGGATATAGTTTTTGCCCTTATTACAAATGGGCGGATATAGTTTTTGCCCTTATTACAAATCAGCGGATATAGTTTTTGCCCTTATTACAAATGGCGGATTCAATTTGTAAACAAAAAAAGCGGCTTCACTTTTCGTCCAACAAAATCCCGCAAGTTAGACATCTAGTATATATCATTGGTTATATAGACATCTATTATATATCATCTAGTATATATCATTGGAAGATACAATGTTCGTTTTACTTATATTTAAACTTAGGGAGATGTTCGTTTTACTTATATTTATATTTAGGGAGATGTTTCTTTTTACTTATATCTATATATAGGGAGATGTTCGTTTTACTTATATCTATATTTAGGGAGATGTTCGGTTTACTTTTATGCAGGGATTGTACTACTTTTAATTTAATTTATTTCATGAACAATTTTTTCATTACGTCAACCAACTTTTAAAATATATTCGATTCATGAAATTTGCATTTTGCTTCTTCAAAAACTCAAAAAAACGTGGGATCCATGTGATGGTAAAGCTTCAAAAGCATTCATTTGCTTCTATCTTAAGATATTTCATTCTATAAAATTCTCTTTTTTATGTTTTAAAACTTGGATAAGCGAGACTTTTAACTTTACCATTAACATTATTTTTTCATGTTGTTTCAAAAGATTTTTACTATTAATACTTTTTTTTGAAAGCACTTTTACTATTTAAATTGAAAAATAATACATACTGGCAAGTGATGCGCCAGAATAGCGACGATTCCTCTTCAGATTAGCGGCATATGCTGGCATATAGCCAAACCATACATCGAGACACAATACTGAAAAATGACAATGGGTAATTATTATTTCACGTAGATTCTTTAAATAAGTTGTTATCTTCAACAGGAGGAAAAAAAAATAAAACTTCCAAACCGTAAAAATAAAAAAAAAAGTAAAAAAACGTGAACAATTTGCTTTTCTTTTGTTTTTATATTGTTGTTTTTATTTTAACATGAATATTGTAGGTACGTGCGTATCTGCGATTTACGGCACCGATTTTAAAGATAAAATCTGTGACCATTTTTTCACCACGTGCTCGAGGTAGGTGTCGTATGGATGGATTTTTCTCGTCTCTTTTTTTAGAATTTTATATTGACTTAGATAATATTTTAAAAGTAGAGTGTTGTAAGTTTACTGTAATTTGTTTTTTTTTTGCACTTACTAACTTTTTTAGTGATTTCATTGCTATTGAAAACTTCATTCCTGTTCTGGAAGTGAATTGACATTGAAGGAGTGATGGGTTTTTTTTCTAACTTTTGGATCAATTTTATATATCTATTTTCTATGTACCTGCCAAATTTCATTAAAAAATAATGACACGCTCATATTCTATTTTTGCACGCAGTAAAGGTACCAAATATTCTTCTGTTGTAGAGGTTGGGGGGGGGGGGATTCACAATTATGAGCATTTTGTGTATTTGACTTTTTTATTCATTAAAAAATTGTTTTTTTAGAAAAATGAAACTTTATTTTAAATAATGGTGATTTTTTAAAGTATTCAAAACGTGATTTACACACAAACACACACACACACAAAAAACCATATTCTGTTATTAGTTGAATAAAAATATAACCGAGGCAAAGCAATGCGCTATAAACTAAACAATGAAGTTCAATTATAAAACCACCGTAAGCCGAACGCTAATTTTTTAGGTTGGTTGCAGTTTTCTTAAGCATTCCTTATAATGAATTTTTGTCACTTAAATGGGCATAACTTTTAGTGGAATCATTAGTTTTTTATGAAATTTTCACCATCGTAATACTGATTTAAAGCTCTTTACAAAGATGTATAATAATTAAATATTTGAATAGTTTAAAAATTTTGCACACATATCTAAATATTGGTGTTCTAGTTTCTTGCTTCTGTCATGTTTCTTCTTTCAGTTGAATTTTTTTCTGTGTAAAAACATGAAATTTATAAAGGAAATTATGCCTAAATCTAGCCGATGGCTATAATTAGGTAAGAAGCGGCTAGAATTAAGTCTTTTAGCTAGCATCTGAAAAACTGATGCATAAACACACATCTAGTTTGATTTTATTAAAAATTTTATGAATTACATCCTCCCTAAATATTCCTATTTATATGCTGATTTATTTATTCATGTAACACTGCATGAATTTTTATTTTTAAACAATAAGTACGATGTGGCCAGATATTGGTCAGTTAACTCTATTCCTTGTGTTTTAGAAAAACGATTTCAAAATGACGGATGGAATCCGTGAAATGAAAGTTCAAGTTACAAATAGAAAGAAATCCAGATATTAAGGATGCCAAAAAATCTATTAACCGATTAAGTAAATATCGATTAAGCGATTAAATAAATGGCTTGAAAATATCTTTTAAGCGATTAAAAAAATGGCTTAAAAATTGTTCCACCCTAAGTCTGTTTTTAAACGAAGCCGGGCTTGGGGTGATGTTTCACCCCGAGTGCGGTTTTTCGTTGAAACTCGGTGTAGGTCATGTTTCACTTGGAGTGAGTGACTTTTTAATGCGAATTAAAATTTAGAATTTCGTTTGTAGCGAGTTTTTAAATTCGTTTTACTACTTCAAAATACACAAGATGCACAAGAGATAATGGTTTTAAAAATATTTCATGATTTAAAATATAGTTTATTATATTATAATTTTAGATATAATAAAAAAATAATCATTTGAATTTCTATGAACATAATGTCTAATTTTTGTAATCATATGAATCATAGGAAAAACTGTACAAATGTGTAGCTTGAACTCTGAAAGGACTAGTAAAGCTAATGAGAGTAAACCTCCTCCAAAACCATTAATTCTTCCCAGACAGAGGTTTACTTCCAATATACAAAACAATATGACCTACACCGAGTTTCAACGAAAAACCGCACTCGGGGTGAAACATCACCCCAAGCCCGGCTTCGTTTAAAGACAGACTTAGGGTGGTACAATTTTTAAGCCATTTTTTTAATCGCTTAATAGATATTTTCAAGCCATTTATTTAATCGCTTAATAGATATTTATTTAATCGCTTAATCGATATTTACTTAATCGCTTAATAGATTTTTTGGCATCCTTAATATCAGCGTTTCATATAAAAACGAGTTTCATATAAAAACATGTTTACCCTAAGCCTAATTTATTTAAAACAAGGGCTGCGTTAACACATTTAATGACCTTGTTATTCATTAGATATTAAAGGTCAATTTGTAGCGGAGAAGAAGTTCGATGACATTAGATGATTTTTCTCTTCTAGATTTAGTTGATTTAACTCTTCTAGATCTTTCAACTTGTAATGGATAATCAATTTTAAAAAAACATGATAGAAGGATTAATATTAAGTAAGTGAAAAAATTTGGTTTATGAAGTGGGTTTTGTGAGCTTAGTAAGATTCAACTCTTCTTTCTCAAATAAAACTTAATTCTTTTCTTATTCAAATAAAATTTTAACTTCGAGCCTCAACCTTAGTCTTGGAGATTAAAAATTCGAATAATTGATTTTTGATTCGAAAGTTTAAAATTAAATGTAACGGCTATCCGCGTGGGAATATTTAACGTTAATTGTGTTGTTAGATTTCTTCGTTATAACACGGTTAATTTTCTTGAAATAGATTTTCAATTAAACAAAATATAAAACTAGGAATTTTTTTTAAAGTGAAAACTTATTAACTCTTAAGAAATAGTCAATCAAAATGAAATAAGGTACAATCGAAATATCATGCTTTATAAACCGTGTTTTCTGAGTTTCTGAGGATTAACAGGATAAACAGGTCAGTTGCAGAATTATAAAACTAACGTTAAAAACAACTCAAGAAAATGCTTTTGCGTTGTTAATTAAATGTAGAAAAATAAAATACAAAGTACAAGTTACAAAATACAAGTTTCTATGGCTTAACTCTGTCATCTATTAGGATTATCTCTGTCATCTATTAGGATCATCTCTGTCATCTATTAGGATTATCTCTGTCATCTATTAGGATTGTCTCTGTCATCTATTAGGATCATCTCTGTCATCTATTAGGATCATCTCTGTCACCTATTAGGATTGTCTCTGTCATCTATTAGGATTATCTCTGTCATCTATTAGGATTAGGCGTAAAAGATTCTCAAGGCGATCCTTTCGATATTGAAGTAGCTTCAAGAAAAATACATCACTATTTTGAAATAGAAAAAACGTTATTCATTTTGGTAGCATGGATGATGAAAGCATTGAGAATTTTGACAAAATGCGTGTCTGTTAAACCAATCGTATTTACTTTGGTAAAATCGCAATGAAAGACGTGGTCTGCCAATGCTCATCAAGTGCAAATTAATCATTTTTTGACTCTTTCACTACAGCAATTTTTTAAAAAACTTTTCACTGTGACTGCTTAAAAAAAAAAAAGAAAAAAGAAAGTTAAAATCACATTGTTCAAAACTAGTAGAAATTCAAGTGATAAATCCCTTTGAAAACACAACAAATTATATATATATAAAGAAAGCTTATGAAAAGATCTTTAAAATACATGAAAGTTAAATACACAGCATTTTATATAGAAAAATGCAAGGAATTCAAAAACGTTTTTTATTGAAAGGAAAAAAAATTAAATCAAAAACAAAATTCTTTTATATATTTAAAATATTTTAAGAATAAAATATTTTAAAAGACATAACAACTTACATAGGAAATGGAATCATAAGTAATAAAAAATAGTTTTACTTTTCTTTTGAGAAGAGAAAAAAGCTGAACCAGATTTATTTAGAACTGAATTTTGAAAATTTAAAAAGAAAAAAATCAAATTTTTGTAAAATAGGCTTTTAAAAAAGAAAAAAAAAAAACTCAAGTGCTTCCAATGATAAAAATAAATTATATGGAATGGTAAATCAAAAAACAATCTTTAGGATGCAAATGAGGTTCATTACTGCAGCCAGAACGTATAAAATTTTGGTGCTTTCTATTGACAGGAGTACTACAGACTGCACAATTTCTATTGCTTTCAACATATTTAATCAATTGTCTTGTATTGTTGAATCTTTCTAAGACTGGATTTGAAACTTGTCAAACTCTTTTTAAAAGTGTAGAATTATCAGGCAGCATGGTAATGCAAGAATTAACTAGTTCTTCAATAAGATTCCCTTTAAATTTTTTTAGAGTAATTCTTTTTGAATTATTTGGACGAGTTAACAGATATAATATGTAAAAGTTAATTTGAGTTACTTCTATTAGCCAACTAAAAAATTTTTTCCACCACTTAACTGTCTTTCTATCTAGATTACTGTAATATGAAACAGATTGGTATAAACCATCACAACCATTCATTGATAGATTGTACCGGTGAATAATTTCTGGTACTTCCCTGAATCTATTGTGACGAGAAGATACTGCAACAACATTTTTTACAAACTTGCTACAACTGGTTTTTTAGCTTTTTTATTCTACCACTGAACAAGTAGAATTTCAGATTCACTGCGATAATAATTTGTTTGTAGATGTTTCATTCTACAACCTTTTAGAACTTGATATTATCTGGAAAATTCTCACAATTTGTTTTTAAGGTTCCAGTGCAGTGAAATGATTTTGATGTTAGATAGTAGATCAAAGAGTGTGTTGTGTAATATCTATTAGCAAAAATATGGTTTTTTTCTTTTTTTCCTTTCCAAGAGCTTAAAGTAAGTATTCAAAGATATTTTGTGATTGTCCTTTAGTGTCAGAGTTATAAGATGAATCATTTCCAAAGTACATAAGGATGTTAAAGGCATAACCAGTAGCACTGTCACACAAGCCAAATGTTTTAATATGGTATTTGCTTGGTTTGCTGGGGTTATATTGTTTATTTTTCTATCTCCCTTAAATTTAATGACCATTTTATCAACAGAAGCATCTTCATGTGGATAAAATGCTTTTTGATAATTTGCAATAAGATTTTTCATAAACGGTTCAATTTTTTCTTTAGCATGGCTTACTTGAGATGGAGCAACTTGAAGCATTCTATGATATATTGCTTCAAATCTATTTCTTAGAAACATAAAGTTATACCAAGGATTGCAATATATATGTTAGTGACCAATGGTCTTTAATTGAGGGTCTTTTATCTAATCCCATTGCAACCATGACACTGATAAACTTAACAGGATATAGATGAACTTAAACATGGACTATTTATCTGCATTTTGTAAGAGGCAGAAGAATAAATCTAACTAGTTCATCTTAAATTTTGTCACTAAAAAGTTCTTTAAAACAGTCTAAAATAGTTGACTTTTCATCGAGATTTGCATTGACTCCATATCTTTTATAAGGACAAAATCAAAATGAATGTGTTGAACTATCGTTGAATCTTCTCTAAGAAGTACCCATGAATAAACATTGTCACAATTAGCAGATTACCAGCTTCTAAATCTTCTGAGTTAGAACTGCTTTCAGACTCACTTTCTGATTCACTATGATCTTCGTCTAACCATTCAAACATTATTTTAGAAGCTTCATTGGCACCATATGTTACTTTCAACGACTTCATTTTGATAGCGGTTTAAAAATCACAAACTTTGTATTATATCTTGCTTAATTTATACAATATGGGTGTTACTTTTTATTAGAAATGCAGAGGATTAAGTACACTTTTAGAATAAATCAGTCAAATGAGTCATAAATTAGTACTAATACTCAAAATATGATAAATAATGAAGCCACTGATCTCAAAATATTATTGGATAGCGTATATAATTGTCTTTTTCGAAAAAATTTGAAGCCAAAATTGGCCTCCCAAGATGGTGGCGATCGGAGCTTTTAGCAGTGACCGATGTACATTTCACAAGGCTTTTTATAGAAATATGAAAGAAAATAATTAGACAGAGTTTTTAAAGAAAAACTACACTATGAAATAAAGTTTTAAAAATTTTAATGAAATGAAATGATTTCTAAAAAAATCAGACAATTAAAGAAATTATTTAAATATTAAGGTACAAAATATTCAATATACTTTTTAAGTGCAATTTACGATTAAATATGCATATTTTATGTACCTTTTAGTTCTTAATTACCCAATGCAGTGTGCTAGAAGGTTGATAACATAACTGTATGGTAAGTGGCAGTGGTGTCTACTTACAATTTTGACAAATTTTATATTTTCAATTTTTGTAGCAAGATACCAGATATGTACATGCTGCATGAACAATTAGCTGAGTGCTGTGAGCACACACAACTCAGGGGTTCCTTCTAGGATTATTTAATACATAAATGTAATTAATGGATATAGTATTTTGTAAGAATGTTAAATACGAAATTTTATTTTTTAATATATATTATTTTACTTATATATTATTCTTTATAATATTTCAGCTCTAATTGATTGAGTCAATTGTTTTTGACTTGTTATTCAAAACAACTTATTAAGGGAATTTTTTGATAACATATATTTTGTATGTTATCAAACATTATCAACATTATGTATTTTCTCAAAAAATGTATGATACATAAGTTTACAAAAAACCATCTGCATTAAATGTTGGAATGCATTAGTACTTTCTTATCATTTCGAACAAACCAGTTTTTTAAAATTTAAATACAGAGGAGGTTTAATTAAACAAACCAAAAGTGTTGTTATCATATGCAAAGAAAACGAAAGATGTTTCCAAAGGTTGTTTGCCTCAATAAATGGCAACCTTCCAAATGAAATAGGAATTCAAAATGCCATTTCTAGTGCTGTTTTGAGATCAGTTGATTACTCAAAATTATTTAATGAACAAACTTCTCATATATTTGACTCAGCTAAAACTAATAACCATTTAATTGCACTGATTAAACTTATTTCAGAAAGCTATGCAAAAATACTTCTTTATCACCTGGGTAAAGAACAAACTGCCAAAATAACTGGAAAAAAAACTTAGGAAGCGATTTATCCTATTTTTATGATATTATATATATATATATATATATTTAACTCTAAAAGGAACCTCTGAATTGTGTATAATCACAGTGCTCAGCTAATAGTTCATGCAGCATTTATAATTTTGTAGTGCCTATCTGAAAAACTAATGCTTAAAAAATATTTTATCTTAAAAATAAAATCAGCTGCCTACCATGCAGTTGTGTTATTAACCTTCTAGCACACGGCATTGGGTAGTTAAGAACTTAAAGGTACATAAATTATGTAACAAATGCTAACTATTTGAAACTTGAGATTTCTGCACAAGCAAACAAATACTTTTTTTTCACTATTATCAAACAAACTAAATTTAAGCAAATTAAAATTAAAATTTGTACTTAGTTTTACTGAGAATTTTTATTTTCTTATATTTATTCCAAAAAACGAAAAACAGAAAATTAATATAGAACAACTTATTGTAAGAATATGTTTCATTAAATAAAAAAAATATTTATATTTGAAGTTTATGTAAATATGTATTATTCCGTTATTTTTGTGAAAAAAATCTTATGTTAGACAAATAAACTAGATTTTTATTAGAAACTTATATATTTATCAATTTTTGAGCTTAAGATATAAAACTTGATTATCATCAATTTCTTAATTTTCATATCACCATTCGTTAATTCCGCCACCATCTTGGGAGGCCAAAACTGGCTTCAAAAAATCTTTCGTATACGCTATCCAATTATATTTTGAGATCAGTGGTTTAGACTGGCCATGGACCTATAAGAGAAGGACGGTTGAGATACTAAAACTAGGGTTCATTATCGAAATTGCAAATTTCGAAAATTTTCGATTAAAACGGTACCGAAATACTTCTTTCTTTTCGAAATCTATAAAAACTTATGAAAATAATCGAACTAGCCAAATTAATTTCGAAAATAAAAAAGGAATTTCGAAATGTGAAATTAATTTCGAAAGAAAAAACGGAATTTCGAAAAGTGAAATTAACTTCGAAAAAAAAAAGTGTATTTCGAAAACTGAAATTAATTTCGAAAGAAAAAACGGAATTTCGAAAAGTGAAATTAACTTCGAAAAAAAAAAGTGTATTTCGAAAACTGATTTTAATTTCGAAAGAAAAAACAGAATTTCGAAATGTGAAATTAACTTCGAAAAAAAAAAGTGTATTTCGAAAACTGATTTTAATTTCGAAAGAAAAAACGGAATTTCGAAATGTGAAATTAACTTCGAAAAAAAAAAAGTGTATTTCGAAAACTGATTTTAATTTCGAAAGAAAAAACAAAATTTCGAAATGTGAAATTATTTTCCAAAGAAAAAAAAGAATTTCGAAAAGTGAAATTAATTACAAGAAGAAAAAAAAAGAATTTTGGAAAGTTAAATTTATTCCAAAAAGTAATTTTAATACCTTATATTTTATTTGCATAATAATATTAAAATAACCGGGTGCCTAAATAATTTACCACGGGGTTTTTCGGCAAGTATACCTTTTATTATATATATATATATATATATATATATATATATATATATATATATATATATATATATATATATATATATATATATATATATATATATATATATATATATATATATATATATATATATATGTATGTATGTATATATATATATATTATATATATATATATATATATAATAATTTGCCATATATACATATATATGAATAATATATATATAGATATATTATACATATATATGTATATATGGCAAAATAATACTATCTTGGTAATATTAAGGTGGCATACAACTGAAAACAAGTTGTTTTTTTTAGTAATCAAAATTATGATTTTTTTTTTTTTTGATGAGAATAAATTTATATTAAAATGAAATAAAAAGCAGCTATTTTTTTTTTTTAATTTTACTATCCATAATGGCCAAAAATGTGTTGTAAAACACGTGTTTTTAGTAAATCTTTAAAACCTAATAACTTGATTTTGCCTTAACAACTCGAACTAAAATTTTGAGTTATGTAACAAAAAGATTGCTAAGGTATAAATATAATTGTTTGAAATCGCTGTAAATCTCATCTAAATAATCCCAAGAGAGTAATTAGCCGTTTACATTGCAACAATTGTTTCATATACGTGCGTTACAGGCCTTAAAGGAATTGCATATTATAACTTTTAAATTATATCATTTAGGAAAAGCGCACGAACTTTTATGTAAATTCTATAAAATTTTATAAAGTTCTATAAAGTTCTATAAAAATTCTAAATCTAAAGTTTAAACTTACGTTATGCAAATTTAAAATTAAAGTGTTTAAACTGGTGTTGTTATCGACTAAGACTAAATCGACAAAAAGTCGAAATTAGTCGACTTAGAAAAATCTAAGAGTCGATGTAATCGACTTTGGATTTTCTACTAATCGACTAAAAGTCGATTTAGTTAAATAGTAGTACTTATACATGTATTTCTAATATCTTTTTATTTGATTGAACATTATAAATCTTTTTAATTTTATTTTGTTAACAAAAGCAAATATGACTGTTGAATAGAATGTAGTTTTTTCAGAGCCGGAATAAAATATTTACTCCCTTTCCTTTCATATTAAATTAGAAATTAAAATATAGTATCTCCCTCCATCATTCGTGGTCATTCGCAAATTATGTCACGCAAAAAACTTTTCAGATCCCCCTTCTCCCTTTTCCACAAAATGTCACAAAATATCAAACCCCTATCTTATCCTGAGCGTTTTAATCCCTGTAAAAGAACCTTTGGGGTTCTAATCCCTGCAAAAATATTTCGAAGCAAATTTTAGAATTTCGAAGGTAAAAAATCGTTTCGGTATTATTTTCAGAATTTCGAAATCGCAAAAACATTTCGAAGCAAATTTTAGAATTTCGAAGGTAAAAAATCGTTTCGGTATTATTTTCAGAATTTTGAAATCGCAAAAACATTTCGAAGCAAATTTTAGAATTTCGAAGGTAAAAAATCGTTTCGGTATTATTTTCAGAATTTCGAAATCGCAAAAACATTTCGAAGCAAATTTTAGAATTTCGAAGGTAAAAAATTGTTTCGGTAATATTTTTAGAATTTCGAAATCGCAAAAACATTTCGAAGCAAATTTTAGAATTTCGAAGGTAAAAAATTGTTTCGGTAATATTTTTAGAATTTCGAAATCGCAAAAATATTTCGAAACAAATTTGACAATTTCGAAATGAAAAAATCGTTTCGATGCAAAATTAATTAGTTTGAAATTATTTCGAACTTACCGAAACAAAAATAGAGTTTCGAAAACTTTTGCTTCCGTGAAGAACCTTAACTAAAACATCCCTCAAAAGGAGGTCACTCCGCAATGTCCGTAAAAATTACCGTAAATTTGATCAAAACACGGCCATGAACTTTTGCACTTTGTATTTTTACGTCCGTGGGTTGGTAATGGAAATGAATTTTTCAAATTTGATACAACTATATTGAGTTTTGTGAAACGAAGGTTTTAAATGTTATTAATGTTAGATTTTTTGCTGCATATTTTGCTAAAAGATTTTTTTTTTTACGATGCAAATTGGACTAGAGGTAGGCCTAAACCCGAGTATAATCCAGTAGTTTTGGCGAAACCGATAATTAGACTAAAAGGTTTCCGCCAGAAATAGTTTTTTGTGATACTGCGCAGACAATTTTTTAAAAATAAAGTTAATAACAATTGAATGTTAATAACTATTAAGATGTTACTTCTGGTATTAATATTTAACAGATTGTTTTCAATGTCAAATCTTAAATACAAATACAAGAAAGTGTCTACATTTTTCACTAATAATCATGTCCTGTAGCCAGGGAGTCGACTATAAGCACTATACTCATTTGTTCCTTCCACTCTCCAACTTTGTTGTCATCTTCATTCCCCTGTTGAAAATTACCCAGTACCGTCTTCTTTCTCCGTTACCGCATCTATCCCCGTAAAACAGTAAGTATTAAGGTAAAATATTCTTAAACTTCTTAAACAGACTTTTTGCGGGTTAGTAAATACCAAAACTGCTGCTCCCATTTCACGGAGAACTCAACTTATTAAAATCTTGTTGTAACTTTGTTGAGCGCTTTTCTAACGCTACGAATACAAAGATTGTAATCTTTTTTGATAGTTTAAATTTTAACATTTCAAAAAATGGGAGTAGTAGGAGAAGGGGACTCATAGAAAATTGGGAATATCAGATCAACGAAAGAAAAAGAATGATAAGAAAAATATAGATCTTTAAAATGTCATTTTGTAACAAGTAAAAATGTAAAATAATACCATGTAAAAAATGCCATGTAAAACAATATGTAAAATACTTACCAAATGTTGGAGACTTTTATTTATTGTATATTTTATTTATATATTTTAATTCATTTGGGTTCCCCCAGTTCTTTTCTAACTGGAATTCCATTTTCCTTTTTGGTGGCATTTGAAAATTTCTTTAAGACCTTTGCCAAATCTTCACAAACTTCACTGGTATCAATAGTTGATTCATCGACATCATATGTTAAGTTTTTTATCTGATTTAACATATCGCGAATATGTTAAGTTTTTTATCTGATTTAACATATCGCGAATATGTTAAGTTTTTTATCTGGTTTAACATATCGCGAATATGTGAAAGAGTTGAAGTTGTTACAACGGTTTTTTTCATCGAGTCATTAAGTGCCGGAGACAAACACTCTCCGTATAATATTGATTCATCACCAACTTCACATGGAGTTGGTGAATTGATTGGAATGTATACAGTATTCTCATCATCATTGTCCAGAGTCAGGAAAGGAGAATTTCTATATAATGATGACAAAGAATTCCATGACCATGTTTCAGGAAATCTTATAAATACCAGGAAAAAATGCTTGCATAAATATGCAGATTCACGCCAACTTGTGCAAGAACATTTTGGCATCAATTTGTCACTTCCAAAATCTACAGTGTAACTTTCATTATTACCTGAGAAACTGTTTACCGTAAATACTCCATGACTTTGTGGCCAAGCTCCAGTCATCTCAGAGTCATTAGCAAGTGCAATCTTCTCTAAACAGTTTTTGATAAAATCATGTGGTCTGTTGAATAGATATTCAGGGAAAGTTGTATTATAGAGTTTATAGCTGGAGTGCATTTTAAGGTTCGCTTCTTTCAGCTAAATAAGTTAATTAAAAATATTAAATTCATAAAACTACAGCATTTACTTTTGCAATACATTTGCTACTCTTTACATTACTATTTTATTTAGTTTAATTATGTACTAGTATATAGACACGCATTACTATTGCAAATTAAAATGCTCGTATGTATGACATTATAAAAGTATATGTATATATGTATAACTATAACTTTTTATCTAAATTATAGAATTCCAGACAAATTTATATTTTACCATACTGAAACTACTACTGTAAACCTATAAAAGATAAATGTAAAATATAAATAAACTAAAAACAAAGTAAAGAACTTCTCTAGCTTATCAGGAAAGAATTCTTCAATTAGGATTGTGAGCATGCTAGTAATTGAGGAGTTTTTATATCGTTGAAGGTATGAATGTTTAAATGATTGGTTTTGTCGTTCTACACCATTATTTGTATTGCAATTCACCAAAAATCTATCACTTCGATATGCCCAAACCCATCTCTATAAACATACTTGATAATTGATAAATCTAAAACTATTACATTTCTCTGTATCATACTTATAGTGTCATATCATAATTGATAAATCTAAAACTATTACATTTCTCTGTATCATATATATATATATACATATATATACATATATATATATATATATATATATATATATATATATATATATATATATATATATATATATATATATATATATATATATATATATATAGTATTGTAGAAATTATGTTAATACTTCCAGTAAGAGTGCTCAATACAGCGTAGAATAAGTAGAGCGAATATATTATTATTATTAGTTCGAAGTTTATTTGTTTGCGTAAGAACTTTGTTATTGTAATTTTTATTATTATTTCCTCTATTTTCCTTTTTTTTCTTCCTCTCTTCTTTTTGTTTTCTATACTTCTCCTTTATCTATTGTTTTTTTCTATTTATTCCTTTTTTATTTTTCTATGATCTATTTCTATCATTTTTTTTTTTAAACTTTCATTCAAACATCTTTTTTTAAAAATATAAAATATGCCTTTATAAAAATGCTTCCGCCATCGTGGAAGTCATTGCATTTGATAGTAATATTTCATTTAAACTTTTGTCATTTACATTACGGTGAGTAAACTATAAATGAGTTAAATTGATAAGATATTGAAATAAACAGTTAAAAGAAATTTTGCAAATATCAAAATTTGTTATTTTGCTTTTCCAGGGGGGGGACAACTGCCCCACCTTGCCCTTGCCTGCCGGCGCCCATGTATATATATATATATATATATATATATATATATATATATATATATATATATATATATATATATAAACTTGGTTAAAGTATACCATAACAGCCTTATGACATTAATTGAAAAATTTGGACAATTTTTTTCTTTATTGCTGGTGAAAATAGTAGACATTAGTTATTGGATATTAACTCCAACAGCTATAATTTGATTTTTCAGGAAGTTGTTTAGAGTGCACATATTTTAAGTTGCTTAACATTATTATCATCATTTTTTTGCATTATTTTACTATTACTAATAAAACAATACGAGAAGAAAAAGTTTAATAACCTTTGAATTCATGCTCACTATTATCATCACTATCATCTTCATCAGTACTATTCTGGATGTCATCATCTCTGTATACATTTTCTAAGATACCATTATCCGATTCCATCATTTTTAAAATTTTTAATTAGCGTATTTGTAACTTTTTTTGAAAGAAACTTAACATGCGAATAAAAAATTTACGGTAATTTTTATGGACCTCCTTTTGAGGGATGTTTTAGTTTCTCAACCAGAGAAGGACGTGCAACCTATTGTTTTTTTTTGCGAGCCACGCTCGTTGCGTATTGTTACAAATCTTGTTTAAAACAATAGAAATTAAATTACATTAAAGTCAGTCGGATTCCTCGAAACTTTTTGGTCTCGTCTAACCAGTCACATCAACTTCTTTTTAGTTATTCAAGATGACAGCAATAGAATCAGGTTTTAAGCTTAATTTTATAAAGCTAGATATTCTTAACATTTTAAGAAATAACGCTGATGATGATATAGAAATTGAGATCATTTACTTAACTACACAGTAAATAAAAAACCCGTTATATTTTTAAAAAACATAACGGGAGTTTTCCTCGCACATAACGGTTCATTGCCGTTATGTTTAATACTTAATATGTATGAAAATAACATAACGGTTTTAGCGTTATGTTTTTTCATAGCAAAATTGCCTTGAACATAACGGTTACGTAACGCCAATTAGCCGTTATGTGAGAGGAAAACTCCCGTTATATAACGCGTATTTTACCGTTATGTTTAAAACCTGATATAACGGGTATTTATCCGTTATGTTACCCGTTATGTCAAATTATAATTATTTTAAAGTAGGTTTTTTGAAACCCATGATTAATAACAGAAATTGCTAAATAAACTAACATTGAACATTTTTTATGTTTATAAAAGTTAATTTAAAAAATAAAACAAATTCATCCAGTTTAATTTCCTAATATATTTATGTTAAATTATTTTTCATAATCATGAAAATTATTTACAAAATAATTGAAGAAATTAACTTAATGACATTTATTAATTCAAAAATACTTCACATTGCTGTAAAAAGATTGCAAAAGAAAAATGCATTTTTTAGAAAGTAAAGCTGATCGTCCGAAGCCGCAAATATCTTGCAAACATCCCAGAAGCTGCCCAAAACAAGAAGGATATGTCAAATCTAGCAAATAGTAAACGGCCATCAAAACAACCACCATTTCACATGTACTGATCAAGGGCTGAACATCCATCTCGACACCTCTACGACTCCTTACTCCATATTCCGTTGTATTATAGATAACTTGTGGACCATACAAGCTTGGCACTCTTAAGTATTCATGTATTGAATCACACTAAAATATTATAAATACAAAATAAGTATTGCAACCATAAAAAAGAAACTATTATTAATACATTAAATGGGTTTGAATCAATGTTAAGTTTATATTTTATAGAACTGGCTTAATACCAAATAAAAAAAATAAAATAAAATTTACATCAACTTTCATAAACAATTTATCAGTTGTATTCTTAGAAATAAGTGATTTCTGGAGCAGCATTAAACTTTCAGTATGGGTTTGCGAATCGGGAGTAATCCATATCAACATCTTTTGAATCTTAAGAGACGAATCTTTAAAAATAGGATACAAACGAATCGCTTCTTCCAGCATCAATCCAGGAGCATATGTAACTCTTTTCGGAGATATACTATAAGTCTCGTTATTAAAAAGATGTCTGTTTAGAATAGACAGTGTTGAAAGTGATGGCTTTTTCTTATTAAGTTCATTCTAGGTAAAAGAAAGAGTTATATACATTCCTTATTTTATAACTATTTAATAAAATAAAGTAATGACCTGACACTTAATATTAATTATAACATTCAAAATTTTTTGCGTCTAAGTTTACTTAACTAGACTATAATTTCTGATATTAGAATTAGAAATGATTTTTATCCAAAAATTAATAAACACAGAAAAAATCTTACTTCAACATCTTGTAATAGCTGTTCTTTATCTACAACTGATTCGGACAAAATTGGATTTACTGCTCGGCTACTATTATTGATGGAACTATTTACAACAGAAAAATGAGGAAATCGCTTAACCTTTAAACTATGACATTTACTAAATTGTCTTTGGCGATAATTATTAGGCAACTTTTTGAACAAGAAATCCTAATAGAAAATTAAAAACTTTAATTAAATAAATTGAATCAAACAACTTATGTATACAGCAGCAAATTTGAAAATCTGAAGTAAAATATAAAAATGATGGAAAAGGAAGGAGATCAAAAATGAATATTAAAATAGTAAATATTACAAATTAAAAAAAATAAAAAATATTATAGTATCAAAGACGTGATTCTTACCCATTTATGGCTGTAAGAAGGATATAAAGAAATGCAAGTAGACTTTAACTTTGCAAAGAATATTTTCCGTAACAATATTCTATTTTTGATATTATTATGATTAGGCGCATGCAAACAGCAAAAAGCTAATAAACAAGACATTAGCTCTCTAGATATCACCTTATCTTCAATAGAAAACTTGTTGCTCAGAAATAGTTTAATGTGAGGTGGAAAAAAATCAATGAGAGTTTGTTTAATATCACCATCAAAAGGGATTCTGTTAATCTAAAAATTTATTATTAATGTAAATGTTAAAAACATAGGAATAATAAAAAACATTTTGTATCATCATGTGAAAATTGACAAAAGAAAGCATTTACAACTACTAAAGTTGACAAAATAAAGAAAACAAATTAGACTAAAGTAATCATATTTATTGCAAATAATATAAACTTTTTATAAAATTTCAATGCAACTATATGATAAGGAATGGCAATGCTGGGGGTACAATATAGAAAATATCCCCTTCTTTAAAATAAAATGCTGGCCAAGGAAAAGCTAAGCCTTCAGCTGCAATAGTTCTAAAAGGAACTGTGTTGTCCTCAACAGCAGTAAAAAAACCTCATAACACATTGTAATTAAGGCACTGAAGCTGTGAGGTAATAAATACTGTTTTTTCTCCTTTTACTTGAATTTCTTTAATAATAAAAGCAGAAGATTGAAAACCATCATGAAACCATAAAGACGATTCAGGACAGTATTTAATTCCATTAATCTGGATGCAGGTAACAATATTTTTTTTTATAGTAACTTGATTTAATTCACAAAGAACTCCATTACTAATTTCTCCAAAAGAATTATAAAAAGATGCAACAGTGTTTAAAACCATACTCTTCATAGCACTTAAAGGCATATTTTTGAAATTAAAATGCCTAACATTTTTTATTACTTGATGTTTCCTCTCAAAAGCCATACACATGTGGTATCGTAGTGAACCAAATTGTCTGGATTGCTCAGGATAATGAATAAGAAAATGAAGCTTTGGTATAAACTTATCTGGGTATAAATTCATAAAAAGAGTATGATGGGCTGCAATTGTTTCTTCTAAAGAGACGAAGTAAGCCTCAGTGGTAACTGGAGAGAGACACATTTGAAGAATACGCAGCAGCTTAATAAGACACAAGAAATGACAATCAATAGTGATACTTCTTAAAAAAATTGGTAAAATACGACAAATAGAAAGAACTTGAGCACTGCCAAATTTCCCTTTAATAACCAAATCTACTATTACAGGTGGTTTTTCACTGTCTTTTGGGTATTGAAACAATTTTATAAAGTTGTTCAAGCTATCTATTGTAAAAAAACCTTTCAAAACCCCATGATTCAAGTAAAGTTCTATCTGCAAAGGTATTACACCTTCTAACAAATCATGCATTGGATCAAAAAGAACTTGCTTTGTCACATCAAATTCATTAATTTCAGATAGAACACTGTTAGATTGAACGCCATATAGTTTTGACCATTTTAAACGTTCAACTCGGGGAAGACTAGAATTATCTAGTTCTTTGACTCTCATCTTGTGTTCCTCTAAACTCCTTATTTTACACTGAGAATGTTTATTATAAACTAACATTTCTGACCTGGTTGAATTACAAACTCTACAGCACCTAACAACTTTCTTGCTAAAACCCTCTTTAAAACCAGCAATTGCATTGCAAGTTAATGAAACTCCAATAAAGTGTTTTAACTTTACCATGAATTTTTTACCATTAGCATTAGTTAAAGTTGAGAAATCAATCGATGATAGTTCATTTAGAGATTGTACCAAGTCAAGAAGAAGAGATTTCATAAAGCCTTTTACCTTAACAGATTTAGAACCAGTTATTGCTAAAGGGAATATTGAGAAAGATTTACTTAAGCAGCATTGCGGAATGTTTAACAACTGAAAATATAAAACCCACAACTTGTGCTTTCCTCTAGATTTGCCTATTGGATTAGTTACACCTAAATCATCTGAATACAATGAGATAGATATTTCTGAAGAATACTCTAGAAACTTATCATATTCATTTGATGTAAAAATAAACTGAAGTATTTCTTTAAATGGAATAAAACATCCATGTAAACTGTTTTTGTATACTAACTGAATTTGTGGCATTTTAAAAGCAGTTTGAAAATATCTTGTTCTAGAATATTCTGTTGATAGTTCTTTACAAATTGTAGAAATCTCTTCATTTTGTGATTTATTATTAAAAATATTTTGCAAGCTTGAAAAAATAATGTTTACCACATTTTCAGAGCATCGATATTTTCCTCGCAAATGAAGAGCTAATGCAGCAAGTTGATCTTTTCTATTCTCCTTCAAAAATTGAAAATCATCCGGTTTTTCAATATTAAAATCATTATTATTGTTAATTACTTCAATTTCAGTATCAAAAGGAGCAAAACAATTTCTATTGTGAAGTTTAAAACCTTTAACACTTTTAAATTTTGAAAAACAGTTTTCACATACAACTGAACCTTCCTGACCATGTAATTTAAGATGTGATATCATTACATATTGTTTACTTGTTTGAAAACTACAATTAGAACAAGATAAAATTACTTTTTGAGATCCAGGTGGTTCAGCACTTGATTTTGGTGGTTCAGCAACTTGTGCAGCAGTTGATATTAAACTTAAATTTTGCGATCTTGAAGACACATCTAAATCCTCAAGTACATCTTCATAATTAGAGTCTTGGTATAATGTTGATTCAGTTGGAAGTTGAGGAATAATGGATTGTTGGTTGTTAAAATCAAATGAAACAGGATCAGAGTGTCTATCTACAGCTGAAAAAACAGCTTTAACGGGAGAAAATCCCTTTAAACTTTGAACAAAAGTGCTGAGCTCATTATTTTTTGCTAAGGATACAACTTCCACTTCTAGATTTTGTTCATTTAAAATGGCAACAAATGTTTCAGAATCGACTTCACATCCATTCCACATGATGCCACTTATATCACTGTTATCAAACTTTTTAGAAGCTAAAAAAGTATAATTTTAAATTAAATAGCTCAACCATTGTTTTTGGCATATATAATAACTTGATTAGTATGAAGACAAAAATGAACTGTAAAGAATTTGAAGATTGATTAAAAAAAAAAAGAAGATTGAATAAACAAAGAATGTGCATTAAAAAATAAGCTTACCATTAGTTAAAAAGTCTGCAATATTGCTATTACTAGCAAGAACAATTTTCTTTTCACCAAGATACTTGACAACAACAGCCTTTATCATTTTGAACTGTTAATTATTGTAGAAATCAGTAATATTATTACTTAGAAAACTTAAATTATACAAATAGTATATTTAACATTATTTAATAATCGCAATATAAAATAAAATTAATTTTAAGAATAGTAATAAGTAAAAAATGGTAAGTATTAAATAAATAGTAGTAAAGAACATTATTAAGCAACATACAAATACAGTGAACTCCTAAAATCTTTAAGCCTCCAAGGGACCAAGAAAATAGTTGAATTAGCAATATTACATACATACATACATACATACATACATACATACATACATACATACATACATACATACATACATACATACATACATACATACATACATACATACATACATATATTGTTATTATTATTATTATTATTATTATTATTATGATTATCAATATTATTAAATAATATTAATAATATAAATAAATATATAATATTAATCATTAACAACCCAAATGTCGTTTAAATGCTAAGAAGTAACTACCTTGAGAAAATAAAATAAGAAAACTAAAACAGTAAAGACCTTATAAACAAAAATTGCAAAGATTCTTTAAACTCGCGCTATTTTTTACTGATAAAATAATCTGTTTAACATAACGGTTAAACATAACGCTTTGCAAATATATATTACTATACTAATGATTTAAGCACCATTTACGCATTATAACACTTTCAACACTATTTCAACTTAACATAACGGTAAACATAACGCCAAAATTTTCGTTTACCGTTATGTAACCGTTATTTTTGCGTTATGTTTTTTGCTGTGTACTCTTTACATAGACAAAGAAAAAGTAAATAACATTTTTATGTTAATTACTTTTAGTAATAATAAATTACTTTAACAAGTAAAGTTACGCATTTTTAAAATTAACTTTATGTAAGTAATTTTTACATTTAACATATTATTTTACTACGCTACTTTTTAAAAAATGAATTACTTTTAAATGTAAATATACTTGATAATTTAATTTAAGTTATGTAAAGTAATATTTGTTTAAAAGTAACTTTTTAACATCAACTTTTACAGCTTTAATAGTTTTCTTTTCTTCGGTAATTAATTTCCAATTAATTTCCGATGGAGTGTTAAATGCGAAGGGAATTTGCGAAAATCTAATTCGGATTTTACAGTTAATTCACTCTTTTAACTAAGGATCTGGGTATCGAAACTTTTCTTATTACGATACGATAAGATATCGGAATGTACGTATCGTAAGTTTTTTTATATTACGATAATATCGTACCCAAAAAATTTGCACGATAAAGTTTCGATACTTATCGATTCATTACGATATTTATTGGTCAATTACCATAAATATCGTAAATCATATCGTAACTCAAACGATAACGATACTTAACGATTCATTACGGTATTACTTTTTCCAACTAAAAAAATAATTTTTTTAAAAACCTAAATAACTGTCATAAAATTGCTGACAAGTGCACTATTTAATGTAAAAAAAGAAATAAACAAAACTTTATTTGTAATTTTTTTACTTGATAAATTGTTGACTTGACATGTTTAACACACTACTCCACAAAATCACAAGATACTACTTTGAGCTGTGCCAAGAAAATGACTTATATTGGCTGAAAGCCCTGTGCATCCAGACTCCAAAAATGTAAGAATTGAAATCCATCTATTTTGTCCACAAGAGAAAACCAATTTCAAATTTTATTACCTTTAGCACATAATGATGAAATGACAGCTTTTCAAAGTTTTGCGTTTTTACAGCATTCAAAACAATTCGATTTCTGTAAAAAGCAGTTGAAGCATAATGCAACATATTCTGTTGTTACTTAAGGCTGAAAATACAGAATATTTTTACACTGAAATAAATAATCTTAAAATTTCGAATTAGATCATGTTCTTGTTATTCTGAAAATCTTTAGTTCTTATACTCTCGAGTTCTCTTCACAAGTGCTTACTGTTGTAGTCATTAATGCAGGCAAAAAGCTTTTGGCCATAGTCAGGATGACCAAGAGATCGCTTGTACCTCTGTTAATGGGCACTAAATTGTGATGAATTGCTTCTGTTGCTTGTTCACCAAAAATGCCAAGAATTGCTCTCTTCATTTCAACAAATTGTTTGATGTGAAAAAACACAGCATGCACCTTCGGAGTAACACTACACATTGACAGTGCCAAGAAAACGGCTTTGAACTGGTTGATGCTTTCTGAGTAATCTGATCCAAGTTTTGTGCCAAAGAAGATACAACCACTTGAAATTTTCTCATGGTTTCCACAAAACCAAAAGCCTGGAAGGCAGAATCTTTTTCTGCAAGATGCTGAAGCAAGTCCAGATTGTTGAGGAGTTTGTAGCATTGATTGCCTGCAAAGTGTCCTCCATGGAAAGGTTCTTCATCAATATGAAGAGCAGCAGACCATTCTCTGGCTTTGGGCCAAACATTCTTTAAAGATTTGTACAGGTGATTTACCACACCAAGCAGAAGATGGAGATTCATTGGAGGTATCACCTCTAAAATCAATGAGTCAGAAGAACCAGTGATTATTGGCTCATGAATCACATTGCCAAAAGATTTTGCCACTCTCCAGATCGTTTAAATGGTTGGTAGCAGTTTATCAATGATCCAAGTGTCCTAAATGAGCCACAACTTGAAAGGCATCTTGAATCCACATCACACCATGTGCAAGGATGTGAGCTTGCATGGTTTTGCAGCCCACACATGATGTTAGCCAACTTCAAATCACATGAAATGATGAACTTTGATGAATTTGCTTAAATCAGTGACCAGATGTGCTTGACATTCAGATAGTTTTCAGGTAATTCTTCAGCAATGCCAACAATCAACTGTTGTTTGACACCACAGTCCTTGGCTATTCTCTGAGTCAAGAGTTGCTTTGAAGGTGGGGAGCTGACATCCTCTCTCTCGCCCATTTCAATGATTCCAAGGCAAACCTTCAAAAATCCACCACCTCCATCAATCCCAACCTCGATCAAATGATCAGAGAAAACCTTTCTTGACAAGAAAACCTCATCAATTAGCTCTTCCAAGCTTTTGCAATGAACAACAAGGTTCTCTGTCTGTTCAGTACTGTTTTCTGGTTGTGATGAAATTGTTGTCTGAGTGAAAAAGTTGGACAAAAGCTTTGACTTTAGCTGAAACTTGGCTCGAAAGTTGGGTTCAACAATCCTTGATTTAGCAACTTGGTTAATGGTTGAGACAAGCTTTTTCATTCCGTTGTTTGATAGCCCAGTATTAAGCTGAACTTGAACAAGATCTACTGTTGTCATACTGGGCTCATGGAATATTCTCTTTGCACTGGATGGTCCTTAAACATAAAAAATATTTTACTTCCATTTAGAAAAGAAAAATAATGATTGAGCGCAAAATCAAAGTATTTTCAATTTGTAAATCAGATCTTCATTATGATACCTGCTCTTACACAAAGTTGTCGACTTTCTTGAGGTTGAGAGATTTTGACTGATCCACCAGGAGTTGCATCTTTGGTTGTGATCACTTGTGAGGCAATCCGCTCTGCTGCTTTTGGGTCTTCAGATGCAAAATGTTTCAAATTCTGTCGGTACTGAAACTGATTACAGTTGTGTGTCAAACCTTTGCCAATAAGGCTCAGGCAGGTAGAGCAACGTTTTTGTGGCTGACAATCCTTCATTTCCTTTGGTTCTAATGGACTTTCATTTAGCTTTGAGTGACCTATCTGGCATATTATGCTGTGACATTCTAGGTCTCTGGTTGTCATTCTCACATTGATAGACTTGATGTTGAAAAGGGAGGGAAGCTCAACATCTTTTCCTTGTTCTTTTCTCAAAAGAGTAATCTGGCATGCTTAACAAATGCCTCTGGGCACTCCTTGGTCTAGGAAGTCGAGATTTTCTTCAAAGATTTTTTTCACTCTGTCCGCTTGAAACTGAGTCAACTCTCTAGTAGCCATCTTCATGCACATAAAACAAACAGTTTTCCTGCAATCTTCATGATCTTTTGCTTTGTTAGGCATTTTGACGATTAAAAACGATCCTGCTACGGCCGCACATTTCAAAACAAATAAAGGTTTTTCGTAAAATAACCTGTGGTTTTGCAAATTTGCAATAATTATGACGTAATTGGGTTTAAAGTTTGGGTAAAAATTGGGTCAAAAACTACAAGTAGGCATGAGTTTTTAATAATATTTACAGGATTAAAGGGCTTACTTATCTGTATCTTCAGCAGCAATAATTGTAACATATCATTGTATATAATTATCATTCTTACTCCTAAAAGTCTGCAGGTCAGGTTTGTATGTTTCTGGAATATTTATATGGTGCTGTAAAAATGCAAAATTTTGAAAGGCTGTCATTTTTTCATATTGTGCAAAGTAGGTAAAAACTAAAACCTAATTTTCTCCAACAGACAAAAAATAGGTGGATTTTAATTTTTACATTTTTGAAATCTGGTTGCATAGGGCTTTCAGATTATGTAAGTCATTTTCTTGGCACAGCTCAAAGTAGTATCTTGAGATTTTGTGGAGCAGTGAACACGTTAAGGTTTGTGTTTGTGACTTAATATAAGAAAAAGATTAAAATTTAATCTTAAAGACAAGGGTTATTGAAATCACTAAATCACTATATGACTAAATTTATAAACTCTATGCATTGAAATAGACCAATGACGCCACTAAGGCAATGAACCAATTTAAGTTAGTCATCCATTTCAACTGCTGATGTAAGAGTTGAAGTAGGAGGTCCCAGACTTGAAGCAGCTGAATTCTGAGAGTAATTGGTAGAAGCCTCTTCAAACAACTTTTCTTTTTCATCCTGACTGGTTAGAAGCCATCTTTTGAGCTTCTTCCATTCCAACATTATAGAAAGGATCATCTTCTGAAACATGACCTTGGATTTCAGCATGTAACCGTTCATTAAATAATGTTGTTGCAGCAATCCATTCCTGATAAGCATTGGATTGAGTAATCAGTGCCTCATAGGCTTCATCAAATCCACCCAGTTTTTTCAGAGCTCTTCCCTTGTACAAGGGGTTAAGCAAGTTGGCAACAGAGTAAAAAATGTTTTGACAACCAGTGTCCGGAAAACGAACATCCAAGTTTTCCACCAATTTTTGGTGAAACATTTGTGCTGTTGGTGATGCCGCACCAGCCTTGATGAAATCCAGGCATTTGTGCCTCAGTGTGTAAATGATTGAGATAACGAGGTGAATGCTTACTTCTTTGTTAGCAGAGAAGCATTCTGAAATCTCAGCAACTCTCCTCAGAATAAGCAAAATTTCGTCATAAAGATTGAATTCATCTTCTGAAGGAATGACTGGAGCTTGTTTGGTGTCATCTTTTCCAGGAATGTCTCTAATGGAGCTGAGGGTACGACGCATTTTTAAAATGCTTTCCAACATCATAAAAGTTGAATTCCAGCGTGTTTTCACGTGAGTGATGATTTTCACAAATTTCAACTTATCCTTGCTAACAACATCACTCTCATCAAGCAACAGCTTTAGCTAAAAATTAAAATAGAATTATAAGAAACATAACATAAAAGGTGATTAGTATTATTTACTATTAATAATACTATTTATAAAAAACTGATATTAACTATGTTATATGTTTTTACTTTTTAAGTGTTAACATTTTATCAGTTATTAATGATAGCTATCATTAGAAAAATTTTGTCACACAAAGTGTACTAATAAGTTTATATTGCGCTTGTATTGTATAAAACTATAAACTAAATTACTATAAAAGCGAAAAAGGATGTTAAACTAAAAACTAGTTACCTCTTTTTTAATTCTTTGCTCAGACAAAGATGACTTGTGGCATCTTGAACTTAATTAGTTGCTCTCTGGATTGCTTCGTGAAGATCCAAACTGTCAAACCCTTTCTTTGACAGTTGCTTCAACTGCCAAATTTAAAAGATGATCAGCACACAAAAGAGATGCATCTACAAAATTGCACTTGTTAATTGCCGCCTTCATATTAGCGGTTGAATCATGGACACACACAACGGACGAAACTCCATTATTTCCAGCCAACTCTGAGACATTCCTGAAAAGCAAAGTAAAATTAGTTGTTTGCTTTTTGATGTTTTAAAATACAAACTAATACTTTTGTTATTTTAGATATAAGTAAAAGTATTAATTTATGCCATTAATTTTAAACTAAATGGCGGATTTTGCTTATCTAAATAATTCAAACGGTTAACTTTATTTACAAATATTTTAACCTAATAAAAATAAAATACTAAAGCATACTTATCCAGACGAAGAGCAATGGCTTCAGCTGTATGTCGTCCGGAAAACGGAAAAACTCCAATCACAAACAACCGGAAGTCTTCACTCTTTTAGTGCAATCTACTGACTTGGTATGCATTATTGTTTCTACTTTGCCAGAGGTCAGTTAAGATTGTAAATCCAGCGGTCTTTGGTAATTCCTCCTTAGAATGTCATCCACACAGATTTTCACATTTTTGTACAACAACGGCAACCTAAATTTGAAATAAAAAATTATTGGTATTTCTCGTCACATATCAATTTGGTTACCTACTAAGATAACCAAAAAAAAATTGGTATGGTTGGTCTTAAAAAAGAAGCTTTTTAAAAAATTTAGTTCTCTTGGAACTCCTATTGAATTAACTCCCCACAATAAAATTTATATAAAACAATTAAAATTTTGTATACTTGAACCGGGGGTATGTTGTTGCAGTCTTCACATTCGTTTTTGGGTTCCAGTAGTGAACAAAATCTTTAAAAGCTTCATGTTCAACCAAAGAGAATGGCAAATTTAAACGGGCCAAAAACTTGACAATTTCAATGTCTCCTCTAAGCTGTTCGTTGTCTTGTGGCTTGTATTTGACCCAATGCTTTAGATTTTGGACCTTTTCTGCTGATGGTCCGGAAAGTCTTCCTCGTTTAACTCTACTGCCCAACGCTAATGGCGTCTTATCATCTCGGACCTGCTCATAACCCAGTAGGCACTGGACGTCCTCAGACGTCCAATGGACGTCCAGAGGACGTCCATGGACGTTTTGGACGTCCTTAGACATCCGGTGGACGTCTAAGGACGTCCAATGCCTACTGGGAAGCCTCATCTTCATTGTAGGTCTAAAAATTAATATGAAACCCATTAAAATACCTAATATTGAAACATTCTTCAGCATTTATCGAAAGTTATTGACATTTATCGTTAAATCTTGTTAAATCTTGGTATTGTAATAGTAAAAATAACTAACACATATGAAAACAAAAGTTAATATTTAAATTAAAAAAGTAAAAACGTTTCTAAACTTTATTGCACCTGTTCTAACTCATCAAAAGCAAAATGGCGCTTTTTCTCCAGGGCTGCAAACTGAACAGGATGCTTCCTTGTCAAATGTGATCTCATGACAAATGTGTTTCTGTCCGCCAACTTGCAAATTGCAAAATAATACTTGCATTTTGCAGTAATAAGTCGCTCTTCATCAGGTGTTGTACTGACCTCTTCATAAAAGTGATTCCGAATTTCGGTCCTTGACATTCTTCAAAACGCTGTTCAATTACAATTTTAATACTAATTCAAGCTAAAATTTTAAATCTTTCCTTAAAAAAAAAAAATTTATTTTAAGAGCCAAATTTTGTACATCTAAGTAATTTCAAGATTAATTTGTTTATTAAAATGTAATTTTGTAATGAACAAAATGACATTCCATTTATTGTTTGCTTAATTTTTTTTTTAATATTAAGATATTGTTAAGTTATTTCTTTATATTACTTATATTTTAACAAATGTAAACGTAGGTCTTTTTGCATCTGAAAAGGCGTTTAACATTCCTAACTTTTATCTATTTAAATGTAATCTGCTTAGATAAGGTTTAATTAGGTTCGGTTTCACTAAATAATTAAAAAGAGTATTAAACTTTTCAGGAGAAAACAAATAAAGTTTTTGATTGGTCAGAGCAACCTTGATTATTACTTTAATTTCTCCTAAAAAAAAATTTTAAATAAATGGAATTGAATTGTTCAATTTTAGTTTAAGACAAAATGTAATTATCTAAGTTATTTAAAGAAAAACTTTTTCACAGAGAAAAACGTTTTTAAAAACGTTTTTATTACAATTAGCTAGTTAATTTCGGTTTAGTATAACCGTAATTAAAACCGTAACCAAAACCGAAACCGAAGTTTGAGTGAAGCCGAAATCGAAACAATCTGAAACATGAAAACCAAATCAACATCAAAATAACATGAAATAACTATTTTACATATACAGTGTCTCATAACTCATTACAAAAACTAATATATTATTCAAATGCATCTATCTATCAATCGATCTTGTAGTTTTCTCACAACCCATCGATGAGATGACAACAATATTCTCTTCAAACAAAAACCTATCTTTACAAATTTAGTCCTTCTTTTATACCAGACAATATCCCTCAAAAACGTCATAAAGCCAACAAGGTTACGGAATTTTGATAGTTGTTCGTAACAACTATCAAAATTATTAATTCCGTAACCTTGTACTGAATCATGGGATATAAGGCATTTAAACGATCAGTATGTAACATGATTTGATAAAAAATAGAACATGTGAAAATATTTAAATATTTAATCATCGCTTAAAGAATGATTTGAGAATAGAAACTTGATTCAATTGTCACGTGATTTCAATAAAAAAAACTACTACAATTGCTGTAATTGAAAATTGATTTACCCACAAACGATTTAAACATCGATATAATTAGGAAATCATCATGATCCCACACCAAATAAAAACAAGTTTTCTAAACTTAAAGAAAAAACCTCCCTATAAAAAGTTTTGGTTCATTACAGTAGTAGTTTGAACCGTAATTTTGCTTGAAACAGAATAAGTAAAAGGTTGTCGAAGCAGAAATTTTGAGTTCGGTTTCGGCCGAAGCCGAAAGTTTCCATTCGCTACAATTAGGGGCAACATTTCAGCAAGACGATATTTTAATTACATAAGTATTTCTTATTATTAAAAAAGCGGACATTAATAATGAGTTTTAATCGAATAAACCACAATTGTTACGACTATTTAAAGAATAACTTTTTCTTTTTTAAAAGAATAAAAAATTTTTGGAGTGTTTACCGTGGTGTGACCCAACAAAGTCCTATGCTTTAAGAAAGTCCTAATTTAAGAAATGACAAATTTCGTGTAAATAAAATAAACATTTAGAGAAAAAAATTTAGTTATTTTATCTAACTAGATATGTAGTTAAAACAACAGAGTTATTTTCCGCAAATGTTTCTTTTATATATACGAAATTTGTCAATTTTTAATTTAGGAATTTCTTAAAGCATAGGACTTTGTTAGGTCAGACCACGGTATGTTTTTATTTAAAAAAATAAACAGTTGGATTGTTTTCCTAACCGCCTGAGCCGTTTTTGACAACTTAATCTAAAAAATGGGGTTAAAAAATTGGCGATTATTAATTTTTATTAATATTTTAATCAATAAATTGAGAAAAAATATTGCAAAATAACTTAAAATTTAGTTATATCTAATACAAAATTTTGTAAAATATCGAAAAGTTTTGAAAACCAAACAATATTTTATCGGAACGTATCGAATTATATTGAAACTCGAAATATTATCGTTTTACATTTTTTAACGGTAAATTATGCGTTATTTATCGCTAAAAGCAATAATGATATCGTGCATATCGAAACCCAAACGATATTTTATCGGAATCATATCGAAACATATCGATCATACAAATTCATATCGAAACCCATTATCGTAAAAAATATCGGTTAGTTTCGATATTTTGATAACGATACGCAGATGCTTACTTTATACAGATTACCATCAAAGTTTAATCAAATACCTCGTATTATTAGAAATACAGACAGATAGATTCGCTAAAGAAAGACAGATAAACAAGCTCTAAAACGTGTTACTCTTGCAAAACATGCAACATTCTCCTATTTGTGAATTTTAATTTTATAACAGAATTTACGGCTATACTCTAATAATGTTAAATCTTTTATAATATTAAAAAGAAAAAAAGTAATTGAAAAGACGAACTTTCATAGAATAATAAATATAGAAATCCTTATAATGTTGTTTGCAAAAATGTTTTTAGCTAATTTGTGTGGTAATGAAAATAGCCGTTTTTGGCTTCAATCAATCCTCGGCATGAATTATAATGTATGTAACATTTGATGCACACAGAAAGCTTGATTTCGAAGTAATCAGTTTTTGTTTACATGAAGGCATAAAGGATTATGCTTTTTAGTAGATGTAAGATGCGAGATTTTGCTCAACCTTTTTTGACCAAATAGTTATCCATCAAGCTGTGTTTAAATTTATAATTGAAAAGTTTAAAAAGAATTTTTAAAAAAAGCCATTTTTAACCATATATTCAATTATTAAGCTGTATTTCAACTGAACGATTTATTTTATTTTTGCTGAAGAAATCAAAAAGTAATTTCAACCATATTCCCAACCATTTACTTAACGTCAAATTTATGGTTAATAAATTTAAAGCTGCATCGCCTCGTTTTCAACCAGATACCAAACTATTAAGCTATTATAAAGTTTCAACCATTTATAAAAATTGTGGATGAAATTATAAAGACGTTTCTCACAACCGTCAAACAAGCATCAAACAAGCTGTGGTTAAAATTAAACTTTTTATAAAAAATTTAGCAGAACTTATAAGGAGTTTTCTCACAACCATTAAGCAACTATAAAGCTATTGTAAAGTTTCAATCTTTGTAAATACTGAAAAAGTCATTTAAAAATGTTTTGGTTTTATAGCAAGCCGAAAAGAAAATTTATTGAAGATGCAAGAAGAACAAATAGATATATTACTTTTAGAGAAGCAAATACAAGACAAAAGTAATTATGTTAGAACAACAAAATGAAGTGAATGCTTGAGTGACGGTAGAACTATAAAAGGGATTTGTATTTACTTTAGAGCTAAAACATATTTGGAAGGAGAGAAGAAGAAAAGAAGACGAAGTTTTAAAGAAAAAGTTTTAAGAAAGTTTTAAGAAGAAATTTAAAAAGAGAGAAAATTTTGTGATGAGAAAAAGACTTTGATGAACAAGCAGTTTAATAAGCAGTTGAATAAATGAAGAAAAGAAGAAGAATTTAATATTGATTAAAGAAGAATAACCAGAAGATTAAAAAAAAGAAGAGATATTTGTAATAAAAAAGAAGATATAAAAAAGAGGAGTAATTAATATAAACATTTTTGAACACTGCAAGAAGCGTAAGAGAATATTATTTGTATTATATAAACGTTATGAGCAAAAGGGTGCTAACCATTACACCCTGATAGAACGTTTGTTGAGTTTTATTATGTAACGGAATATACTGGTGAGGAAAAGCCATCCTAAACAAGTCTTTAACTAGTTGCAGACGTCTAGACGAGTTAAAGATAAGTCACTTACGTCTTAAAGTCGTCTCATGTTGGGTGGGTAGCGGTTCCTTAAATTGACTTAATTTTGTTTTGAAAATCACTCAGTTTTCTGCGAATAATCTTTTTATTTTCGCAAAATTATGTAATAAAAAAGAATTGGAAAAATAATTTTATGAAGGAAATCAACCACCTTGATTTTTGTCAAATCAAGGTGGTTGATTTCCTTCATAAAATTATTTTTCCAATTCTTTTTTATTACATAAATCTACGGAATCAAAAATAAAAAACCGAAAGAAACATCTGGAAAAGTTTTTGGCTTTTGTCGACATAAAGTCAATTCTGCGGTCGATCCGATGCCCCAAATTGCAATAAGATCTGTTTATGAAACAACATTTTTAAAAAAATTTTATAATTGACCAAAACTTTGCTGTGCAATATACCGACGTCATAAACTCGTCGTCGGAAAGAAACTTTAAAATCACTGGGGAAAAGAGGACTTTTTACGAAAAAGTATAAAATAAACGAAAATTAAAGGAAACGATATAAAATAAAGAAATTGCTGTTACTTTTAAAAAAATTAGTGTCGCTTTATGATTAACTTAAACTTTTATCCCTCTGTGGGGCCTGCGCCCCATCTTGGGTAAAACTGATATCTCAAATCTTGACTGCGCTCTACCTACACCTCTTCAACCATTTTTTAAAATTAGTCTGTTAAAAGAATTTTCAAAGCTTTTTGGTTTCTTGGCTTTGTGTCTGTATTTAAGCAGCATACCTAAAGGAGGCCCTTTTAGTTCGCCATTTTACTGCTTCAAAAATCCTATAAACACTTAAGAATGAAAGTGTTATAGAATATAACACTTGTTAAAGTGTTAAAGTGTTATTTAAGTGTTAAAGTACTTAGGAGATACGTTTGAATTTTAAAGGATAATGAAAAAATTATACTGTTGCAAAGGTATCGAGCATGTTCTTTAATCAGTTACAAGAAGGGCAAACAATCAGTCCCAGCTCTATCAAAATCTGCTGTAAATAAATAATAGCCGTCTTAAATTTTTATTGAAATCAGCAATAAATTTAGTGATTCTAATCATTAGAAATGAATTAAACATTTCTTTCTAATGATTATCAATACTAAATTTGTTGCTGGTGTTAAAAAAATTTTTTCTCTGCGTTTTTAACCCAATTTTAATTCTATTTAATATGACAATACACATATTGTATTTTGGTAGCACGACACAAAAATAAGGAATCTAAATTCTTTTTTGCGAGCAATAAAATTTATGGGTGAACCTCAAACGTTTAATCGATTTTCCCCTAAAGCAATGGCTTTTTGTTCTTTTAGCTTTTGTTAATCCTTTGGGGATGGCAGATGTAGATAACTTTTGAGTTATCTAGTTTGGGGTTAGTGATGTAAAACACCAGATGCGAAGTTTTTCCAGTAAAATCCTAAGTTTTTTTTAATGCATAGTTTGCAAGGAAAAAATTGCGCGAAGCTATAAACGATGAAAAAATTACAAGATATTATAACCGTTTTTCATTCCTGCTCTTGAACCATATTTTCAGAAAAAGGTTCGTTTCTTATCGGAAAAAGTTTAAAATTTTCTAATATTTAAGATTTTTCTTCGTAAAGCACATCAAACTTTACGCTCTTCTTAATTTTATTTTTTAATCTAATTTAGACTTTGGTAATACAGTGCAAAAAACCTCCTGGAGCCGTTAAAGTTTCAACTTCGGATTTGAGGTCAAAAGATGTTTGATTAATTCCATTGGGAAGTTATAAAACTTGTTTTTAAAACTTGACGCGTGTTTGGAAAAACTGTATGGAGTAAAATCGGCGCAAATAGATCGCCGGAGCATTAAAAACCAAACAACTTTAAGTTTTCAGAGTTTATTTTTCTTTTTTTACATGAGATACAAATTAGAAAAAAAAGCAAATAACAGTTAAAAAGATACTTAAGAAATTGATAAATGGAATTGGAAAATATGCAATTACACTATATGCATTTTCACACTATATTCTTTTGTCACTTTTTCCCTCCAGTTTTATAGCGGACTGATAAAGAAAAAAAAAAATTTTAATAAATAAATATAAATAAAAAAAAATATTTGAGGATTTTTTTTTTGTAGGATAGGATTTTTTAAGCGAGATAACGTATTCACTTAAAATATTGGATTCGACGAATTTTTTACCCTAAATCTAAAGGCTGATATTTTGAAGTTATAAGATTATGGAAATTTCTTTGAGGACTGTAACTTATAAAAGTAATTCTATACTACATTATAAAAGAAATTCTTCACTACATTATAAAAGTAATTCTTTACTGCATTATAGGAAGCTTAATAGAAAATTCTTCTATTCTGAGATTATTACGTTCGTTCTACAAAAGGATACCGTTCTGACAATTATCACTTGTTACGTAACTTAAAACTTGTTGAGTTATCGCGCTACAATTATCCGTCCTGTCATTGCCACAGCCAATTAATATATTATCAGATCTCCCTAAAAAAATATTCTTTGCGAATTTAAAGCAATAATATTATGAAATTGACCTTATGTTTTTCAAAAAATAAACGTTCGCAAAAACTATTATGCTATTGGATACTATTTTTAGAGCGTGGGTAAACAAATTCCTCGAGTAATTAATTTCATTGAAATTCATTGAAATTCATTGAAATTCAATGAATTTCAATGAATTCCATGAAATTCTTAAGGAACTTCTTTGAAAACCTGACATTCTTATCTATATCACATGAATATGATAATTATGTCAAATATATAGAAAAGAATTGCTAATAACTTAACGGTTGTTAATAATATCAAAAAAGGTTGTTAAAACTTTTATATTTATTTGAGAGCATCCTATTATCGCGTGATGCCAGTCTTCCTTCATCACGCTTTAAAACGTTTCAAAACTCAACGCAAATCCAAACCAAAAGAATGTTTTGTTTTCAGCAAACGAAACAAACATTAGAAATGAGATTTTCTGACAGTTGCACCTTACCCTGTTTTATTTTTTTCAATGTCTTACTTTGTTTCAATACTAAACAAATAATTAAGTCGATTCACTTTGGTAAGATAAGGTCTCGTCATTTGATATACAAACTGGTTTTCTATTTGCTTAAGTTTTTGCATGATTACGAAATAAAACTCTTTGTTAACATGGTGTAACCTACATTAGAAATGTTGATTGTAAAGGACGCATTAGGCAGCGTTATGGAAAACAACCTGTAATCCTTATTTTCATGGTAATCAAAGGTGGAACCAAGCGCGTTTCAGGAAATATTGCAACGTTACTGTAGCCGTTAATTTTAAAAGAGAAATTACGCAATAAATTTTTCCATTGTTTCAGCAGGCGCCCGTGAACCACCTGCTAACTGCAATTTCGAACGGTATAAATTGATTGACAAACGCGGTTAACATTCTCTTTGAACTTGCAACTTGATGCGACTCGTGAAGTAGAGAATCTTCAAAGAAGTCCAAAATGCTTTCACAACGCATATCACTCTCGTTGAACTAGACATTTCATTTGTTACAATGGATTGAAGTTTTTCTTCACGTAAGTTCATCTTTTGTTAAAATATCGTTTTCAAGTGAAATTCTGCCCGATTTAAAAGAATTTATTTTTTTGGAATTTTTTTTTTAATTTTTTTTTTCGAAGTAAACGAACAAAACAGTCGCATTATATTTATGAACTCATTTATGACGGTTTCAATCTTAGTTTGTTAATGACATTGACTTTTTTTTTTTAATTTAAGTATTAAATCCTAACTATGATATGTTTTATTTACAACTATGACTCCATCCATTTTTACATGTTCAAGTTTTATGCAAACATGCGATGAAACAAAGCGGTGCTCCGCCTAATCTGAAACAGTAGCGTCGCGTGCTTAAATAAAAATAAAATTTGTCAATCTCGGAAGAATACTGGAATAAGTTGTTACGATAGCTTACTAAGATAACCATAGAAGTTAACATTTAAAAAGTATATTACAAAATAGTTATTTTCCGAGCTGACATTTTAAACAGAAAAGATTCTAAAAGAGAAAGTTTTAGTTTGCAAATTGTGTCAGTTTTTTTTTTTTTTTAACTTGACATCAAACTTCATCACTTATTTTAAAATGATTACTGTGAGGATAGTAGATAATGAACGAAAAGTGTTCGACCATTTCAACCACTTCTCTTAGATATAATGTACTGTAAATAATGTACTTAAATATAATGTACTGTAAATAATGTATTTAAATATAATGTACTGTAAATACTTTGTACTGCTGACTCCTTTGCTCTCATAACTATGCCAAAAGAATAGCGTAATTAAAATTCGAAATTTTAATGTTTAAAGTAAATTCGAGAAGCTTGTTTTTATAAATGAAATCCCAGTATTTCAAATTCGGGGAGTGGGGTGGGTGGGGTGGTTAAGGTATTAATAAAATATTACTGTTTCAAATAGTCTTTTTTTAAAAATTCTTTTAACGAAAAGTAGAAATTAAAAATCGTTTTTATTCATTTTCTACTCCAAAGGTTTATTGTCTGGAACATCCTTATAAATGTATTTATATTTTTCGCTTGAAGCCATTCGAAGCAAGTCGACAGCTATGAAGTTGTTCATTTACTTTTAGTTAAATTATATTTAAACCTGAAAGCAAACTTCATCCGAAGTTCTCTCAGCTTTTTCTCATTCACACGAATATGGTTAATTCTGTTACTCTTATTATGCTAATACCTGTTACAGTGGTTTTTTTTAGAGGTCTTGTGTTGTCTTGCTGTAGGTGTTGAAGAAACTGAAGTGAAATAATAAAATATGCGAAGTGAAATGATTTAAAAAAAATAAGGTTATGTTAAAGTTGGCTAGTATCAATCTGACTTAAAAATAATATCATGTAACGTTGTATTTAGTGCAAAGTTTGAACAGCTCAACAGTTATCAACAGCTATCGGTTTTGAATGTATTCGCTGTTTTCAAGTCGATCCTTCTTGCACAATTGTTTCGTCGCAATTATTTTAGGTAACTAAATTTCCTCTTCTACAGAGTTTTTAATTTTGTTGCTATCTATTGCTGCAATGTTTCGTTGCTTTGTTGCTACGTTAAACATTATTGAGCTGAAAAGTTTATTAATCTGGAAAAATTAAGTCGCGAAATTATTTCAGCACCCCCTCATGATAGCAAACAAGTGGATAAAGGGTGAATGATGGGATAAACAATCCTAAATTACCTTATCGTATCTCAACCAGTTCAGTCTAATGATGGGATTAATGATGGGATAAACAATCCTAAATTACCTTATCGTATCTCAACCAGTTCAGTCTAATGATGGGATTAATGATGGGATAAACAATCCTAAATTACCTTATCGTATCTCAACCAGTTCAGTCTAATGATGGGATTAATGATGGGATAAACAATCCTAAATTACCTTATCGTATCTCAACCAGTTCAGTCTAATGACGGGATTAATGATGGGATAAACAATCCTAAATTACCTTATCGTATCTCAACCAGTTCAGTCTAATGATGGGATTAATGATGGGATAAACAATCCTAAATTACCTTATCGTATCTCAACCAGTTCAGTCTAATGACGGGATTAATGATGGGATAAACAATCCTAAATTACCTTATCGTATCTCAACCTTCAGTCTAATGATGGGATTAATGATGGGATAAACAATCCTAAATTACCTTATCGTATCTCAACCTTCAGTCTAATGATGGGATTAATGATGGGATAAACAATCCTAAATTACCTTATCGTATCTCAACCAGTTCAGTCTAATGACGGGATTAATGATGGGATAAACAATCCTAAATTACCTTATCGTATCTCAACCAGTTCAGTCTAATGATGGGATTAATGATGGGATAAACAATCCTAAATTACCTTATCGTATCTCAACCAGTTCAGTCTAATGACGGGATTAATGATGGGATAAACAATCCTAAATTACCTTATCGTATCTCAACCTTCAGTCTAATGATGGGATTAATGATGGGATAAACAATCCTAAATTACCTTATCGTATCTCAACCTTCAGTCTAATGATGGGATTAATGATGGGATAAACAATCCTAAATTACCTTATCGTATCTCAACCAGTTCAGTCTAATGACGGGATTAATGATGGGATAAACAATCCTAAATTACCTTATCGTATCTCAACCAGTTCAGTTTAAGTTTAATCACTCAAATCAAATTTTTTAAATACTGAAAATGCTCAATTATCAGTAAGACAAACACTTTAAAAAAGTTTACTTAAAAAGATGCCTATCCCAATCTTACAAAGTTTTTAAATCATGGCATTTAAGATAACTTAAAAATTCCAAGAATTTAAACAAACTTTAGCGCGGGAAATTTTAAAGTGAAACTAAGGGTCTTTTCAGTGATCTCGCTCTTAATTACTTGGCGAGTTTTTCTCTGAATTTCCAATAGAAATTACATGAACGACTTAAATAGCTGTACTATTAGTCTCAATAAATAAAGGTAATATTTAGTATAATTATTTATAAACTATAATTATGCATAAACACAAATTAAATTAAGATATTTACAACAAGCTCTTTCAAAAGTCAACTAAGTATGCTCGAGATTTAAAAATGACCTTTAAGGAAATAAGTCTTATCACACTCTCTAATTATGGTTTACTTAATTTTTTCTGTGCAAGATTTGCACATTAAACAAGATGGGGACTAATTTAAGAATTCCAAATTGTACATTAGCAAGATCTCCCTGAAGTTCTAAGTGATTCTTTACAAAGGAATTATTAAAACACGAATATCTACTCCTTGCTCATTGTTTGCATCTTTACCAGAAGTTGCCAATAATAACATCCATAATGACAACAACTTTGCAAGTTCATTGAATTTTAAATTGAAATATTAATGCCTGAAGATATTTCACTAAAAAAGCAAGAAAGAGTTGAATGGTATAATTCATGTAAGAGATGCTTTCTTCACTAATTCTCTCTATGATATAACAATTAGGTATGGATTTTTAAACTAATGTTTTGAAAAAAAAAGTATTCAACTGTAATTTAGTGCTTTAGTAGCCATTTTGGTTTTAAGCACTTCCTCCACTCTGCACATAAAGTTTTAAATTTATAACTTAAAGCAATTTGGAGTAGGAAAAAGTTTCTCCTTGTTAAGTTTATTAACTGGTTTTTATGAAATTTTAAATTTAGATTTTGTTTAAGGTCTAGTAATACAAAAAGAAAAAAAGAATTACTATACATAGTTATTAAAAATTTTCTTTTTATTAAATTTATTTGAAAATAGAACTAAAAAAATACTAAGATGTTCTTACAGTTTTAGGTACAGAAAAAATCAACATGACACCCACTTCAAGCCTAAATGAAAAGAAGAATTATAAAGTTGATTTGAAAACTTGGAGGCACATAGAGTTGAAGTTTGCAAAGGTATTTCTTTTAGTTTTAAATCATTTTTCTTTTCCTAAGTTTTAAATCACAAATTGATTAAAGTTAGCAAAAATTTTATTTTCTTATATTGCTGAATAAAACTATTTACATACTGTTTTGGCCTGAATTCTTGAAAACTTCTTGGAAGCTGCTGACCGAATGTTAGCAATCTATTCTTTATTTAAAAATTGCATTTCACTATAGAAATCTACTCATAACTGAGAGAATGGAGGTTGTGGTGTGGTGGAAGACTTGTGGTTTTTAAAATTATGTGACTTTTGAAACAGAATTCTAAAGTGATTGCAGGATTAATTTCCTTGAAATCTTTTAGTGTTTTTAGATTAAAATCTACTTCTACACTTTTAATTTATTTAAATTCTATTTTATTTCTTAATCTTGTTTTTAGTTATTTAAAAAGTGAAAAATTTGTAAAAAAATTTACCTAACAACAAATAACAAGTAATTAGTTATTATTATTATTATTAGTTATTATAGTTAGTAGTTATTGTTATATTAGTTATTAGACATAAAGTTCTGTTAAAGAAGCAGGCTTATGTCAATGAAGGAACTATTTTATGTACTAGAGTTAGTAAAGTTGTAAAATTGGTGACTCATCCAAATTTCATAAAAGTTAACCCATATCTCTTAACTTAAAAGTTCAATTTACCACTTCTCATTTCATTAGGTACATTTTAAATTTTAGTGACCACTAAGAATCACCTCAAGAGTAATAGAATTGGTCGTGATTTCAGCAAAAAAAAATTCTGTAGCAAGTTTTAAAATTTTTCTACCTAATTAGAGTTAAAAGATTTCAGTGAATATAGGTTAATGGTCTTTAGAATGTATTAGCTGCAAGAATAATTTTATGTTTAGCTGAAAATCTTACTGGTAAATTACATTTTAAATGATCTTTTAGTTGTTGACTATCTTAGCACTTATGTAATAATTATCTCTTTAGTCACTTATTTCAATTTGTTTCATTTGATTTCTCATGAGAACTCTGCAGGTTGTAATTTCATTTTGTTCTTATTTTATAGTTAGGATTGTTTGCTCACTTTGTCTACTTATTTACATTTTAATACTTACAGTAGTACACTTATATTTTGGAACTGTCAACTTAATGAAATTTTTGATATATAGTTTTTATTTCTTTAGACATGTCATTGCCTTAATTTTCTTTGAGGAGAATTCCTTCAGATTATTAAGGTTTTTAAATATCTGATTTAGAGGCAACTTGAGAATTTTTTTGGCATTGTATCATTTTCGTTTCATCTTTAATTAAAAATTTATTTGGATATTCTACAGAAGAAAACACCAATCTTTCAGATAAGAAAGTAAAACCTCCCTTGTACAGTGACAGAAAAAAAGAAGTGAAGGAGAAGCAGCGATGGTAGAAGTAGAGGCAGCGATGGTAGAAGTAGAGGCAATCTTTTAAATAATTGGTTTTCATTTAGTTTTACATTTATAAATAAGATTTATTTGATTGTAAAGTTTTAAGTTTAATTTCTCAACTACTTTATTAAAATAAGTTTGAAATGTCAGTTCTTTTAATACTATTTGTTGGTAAATGTTGTATTTAGTTTTTACATCAGCTTTTGTTTACACTTTGTATACTTAGTTTTTTTATGCAGTTTGTATGTAGCTGTCTATGTGTAGTTGTCTGTGTATGTAGTTGTTTGTAAAAGTGTAGTTTATCACAGTATAACAGTTTATTTTATTATATTTATTAAATTAGTTTAGTATACTTAGTTTCTTTTTGTAGTTGTCTGTTTGTAGTTAGTTGTCTGTTTGTAGTTGTCTGTTGTCTGTAAAAGTATAGTTTATCACAGTATAACAGTTCATTTGATTATAGCTATTATATTAGTTTATTAATAATTATTGGTTAACAGATTGCAAAAGAAAAAGTTTTAAATGTTTTGCCAGTCAGAAGTTTTTTATTTCATCTTGAAGAATGTTTTTGATTTAGTTTCACATACATAAAGGTTTGAAACGTCAGTTCTTTAAACACTATTTGTTGGTAAAAGTTGTATTTAGTTTTTACATCAGCCTTTGTTTACTTAGTTTCTTTATGTTGTTGTCTGTTTGTAGTTCGTTGTCTGTTTGTAGTTAGTTGTCTTTTTGTAGATGTCTATTTGTAGTTGGTTGTCTTTTTGTAGATGTCTATTTGTAGTTGGTTGTCTGTTAGTAGTTGTCTGTTTTTGGTCTGTCGTCTGTTTGTAGTTAGCTGTCTGTAGTTGTCTATAAAAGCTTGATTTATCACATTACAGTTTATTTTACTATAGTTATTAAATTAGTTTAGTATACTTAGTTTCTTTATGTAGTTGTCTGTTTGTAGCTAGTTGTCTGTTTGTAGCTAGTTGTCTGTATGTAGCTAGTTGTCTGTAGTTGTCTATGAAAGCTTGATTTATCACAGTATTACAGTTTATTTTATTATAGTTATTAAATTAGTTTAGTATACTTAGTTTCTTTATGTAGTTGTCTGTTTGTAGTTAGTTGTCTGTTTGTAGTTGTCTGTTTGTAGTTGGTTGTCTGTTAATAGTTGTCTGTTTTTGGTCTGTTGTCTGTTTGTAGTTAGTTGTCTGTAGTTGTTTATAAAAGTTTGATTTATCACAGTATTACAGTTTATTTTATTACAGGTATTACATTAGTTTAATAATAATTATTGGTTAACAGACTGCAAAAGAAAAAGTTTTAAATGTTTTGCCAGTCAGAATTTTTTTATTTCCTCTTGAATGTTTTTGATTTAGTTTCACATATATAAAGGTTTGAAACGTTAGTTCTTTAAACACTATTTTGTTGGTAAAAGTTGTATTTAGTTTTTACATCAGCCTTTGTTTACTTAGTTTCTTTATGTAGTTGTCTGTTTGTAGTTAGTTGTCTGTTTGTAGTTAGTTATCTGTTTGTAGTTGTCTGTTTGTAGTTGTCTGTTTGTAGTTGGTTGTCTGTTAATAGTTAGTTGTCTGTTTTTATTCTGTTGTCTGTTTGTAGTTAGTTGTCTGTAGTTGTTTATAAAAGTTTGATTTATCACAGTATTACAGTTTATTTTATTATAGTTATTACATTAGTTTAATAATAATTATTGGTTAACAGACTGCAAAAGAAAAAGTTTTAAATGTTTTGCTAGTCAGAAATTTTTTATTTTGTCTTAAAGAATGTTTTCATGGCTTTTAAGAAAGTTTTTTCAAATATTAAGAACTTTTTTCTGGAACTATAGAGTCTGCTTCTGTTTTGCTTTTAGAAATCTGTTTAATGTGAAATATTGAAAATAGTTAAGCAATAGAAATTATTTACTCAGCTAGAAAATTCCAAGAAGTTAGTTTTTCATCTGAATTCTTGACATTTTTAAAGAATTTTTAGCTGAACAGTTGTTTTTTAGATTTAACACTTAGCTATAGTTTATAAAAGTATTAGCTTGTTAACTAAACTCTAGTTTATTATTAGTATCTGTCATAATATATCACCGTAATGTAAAAAAATAAAATAAAAAACAAAAAAAAACTTTTAAAATGCCCATTTTAATTTTTGATTTTTAAAGAAAGTTTTGAGTGAAAAACTTTCCATGAAAAAATTTGTTTTTTTTTGCCCTTGAATTTTTGTGAAATGAAATAAATTTAAACTTTTAAATTTTGAATTTTTACAATGATAAATGAATTTTGAAATGAAGTTTTGCAAATAATAAATCAATTTTCCTTGTGCACTTATTTAAATTTTCTTTCCTTTGTTGTGTGCAAGTTATGAGTTTCCTATGAGGTTTTTCTTGTGTTTGAGTTTTTGTTAGATACCTTTGATTGTTTTAAACTTTGTACTGTCTTGAGTTAGTTGTAAATTTTCAACTAATTTTTAGATTTTAATGTTTTGTTTACAACTCTCTTGTTTTGCTTTCAACTCCCTCGTTTTGTTAGATTTTATCAGGTAGTAAGTTTCATGGTATATAGTTCTGAATGCAGAATTAGATAAAGTTGAAGCCTGTAGTCAAATAGAGATTTTCTGCTTGTACTGAATTTTTTTGTTTTATTTACTTATGAAAGATGTAAAAGATTTCTATCGTTTAAAAAGTTAATTTGAATTGGCTTCAAATTAATTTATAGCTTAAAAAAATCGCACGATTTCAAGTGTGTGTAACTGAACCTTTTGGTCATTTTTTTCTGCTAATTCTATTTTATTTGACTAAAACCAACTCTAAAATACGATTTTAAATAGCTAGATGTAGTTGCTGTTTACACTGCAGCTTGAAATGTTTTAAAATAACACTCAGGATACAATATTACAAAAGGAAGATAATTTTAATGTTGAATGCTTAACAAATTTCATCTGATATAAATTTGAATGTATAAACAGATTAAAAGGAGAATTTAATATCACTTATTTGCTTTATTTTGCTTTGTTTTATTGATGCAGCAACTGTTTTAAATTAGTTAAAGCAACTATACCATAGAGATATATTTGAAATGTATCACAGGGAGAAATACAAATCAGTTATCCCGTTTATTCCTGGAAGTTTTATTTTCTGCAGGTACATTAATAGAATTGTTCTTTGTTTCAGATTCATTAAAATATTTTTATTGGAAGTTAAAAATATATAACAATATTCCTAATTCTCATATACCCTTAGTTTTTGAATACCTCATGGAGTCTTTGGCTAACTAATGTAATAGTTTCATGAGATGGCTAATTATGTCATGTATCTCATCCAGTGTTAAGAGGCTTATCTGAACACTATCTAGAAAATAAGATTTAATTTTGGTAGCATTTTCCTCACGTGAGGTTTTTTCTCCCCATGGGAACATTTTAAGCTGTGCAATTTTATTTTATTATTATATTATTATTATTTTAGCATTTCTCCCATGTTGTAAATGGCAGTTTATTAATTTTGATTTAGTTTTTTCCCTTTAATTAAGAATTAATTAAGTTCTCCTTTAGTTTCAACCAAATCTTATTCTGGCATTGAGTCAATAGACTTGTCAAATAAACCTCGTCTGATGGACAGTGCATCTTCTAGTTCTTCAAGTGACTTCGACTTGGCTGTTCCTTTCTCTACATTTGTGTTGTCACGTAGCAATGCACATTGATATGCTTATCACATTAATCCTCTCTCATCAGAATTTTCTACTGTAAATTCTGCATTTGTTTTATACTTTGGTAAGTACATCTATCAGAAAAATATGTGCAATTGTAATTTATCGGTAATAGTGTAGTATATTTGTATTAAAATATTTGTTTTATGATTATGCAATTGACTACTTATTCACTTACTTTTAAGTTACTGAATGAAAGTTATGTAAATAGCATAATTTCTTCTAAAATACTATCAATTTTTATTGTAAAGTGCTGAAATGTATTGCCCCACTGCAACTACTTCAAGCTCTAGCCTTTTCTAAACTAAGAGTTAGTCCATTATTTTGAAGAGGTTTACTCTTGTTTTATAAGTAAATTGAGGTGAACACGGTGTTGGAAGAAAGTTAAGCAACAAGTTTTTGTTCAGGAGAAAGTTGGTATTGTAATTATTCTTCAGTTTGAAATAGTTATGAGTTCTGAAAATCAGCAAAGAATGGTGTTAATGAAGGTAGTGAAATGTAAAACAGTTGCTCAAGTTTAAACTGACCAGGATGGATGATTCTGATCAAAATTCCAGAGATTCAGCTTTTTTAATTAGTCAAAGAGTTTTTGGCAGGAGTTGATATAATTTTAAAGAAGTAAATGTAAGTGAATAGCATAATCAAGTCACTAAAGTATGAACAAATATTTTCAGAACATATATTGATACCATTAAATTTTTTAATTGTAAGCATTTTTTAAAATTCTGATAAACCAACAATATAAGACCGACTTAACAAAAAAAATTTAAACTGTACTGTTCGATGTAGAATTTGATGGTGATTATCTGAAAAATAAAAGTAAAAAATTAGCAATAGTACATAAGATATCATAAAAATAGTTCTTCTGCATAAGTAAAACGTTTTCAAAATTCCAAATAGATTTTGGAATGCAATTTTTGTGTGTGTGCCAAAGTTAACGTTTTTACGTGCAAGTAATTAACATTTAACAATAATATTTTAAAATTACAAACTTAGAAACTAATGCTTTTAACCTTTTTATTGAATGTCTAAATATCTTATCTAAATGCTTGTTAACAAAAAAAATGTATAAAATAGATGATGCACACTCTGCATCAACACAATGTTATACCTTTATATTAAAACAAAAGTAACCTAAAATATTTCAAATCTCATTACCTAACTCTAAGCTAGAGATCTATGCTAGTACAAATTATTTACTCTCTTAAATTATATGCCATTTTTTGGTATTTGATATGTACATTCAGAATTAGGAACATGTGTTCCTTATTATAAAGGAAAAGTTTTCTTTTTAAATTTAAAAATTAACAATATTACAATAAATATACTTGTTGTTTATCATGGTCTGATTCAGTCTACTTTCCAGTTTATTCATTTAAAAAGTTAATATGAAATTCAAAAAGCAAGCGGAGTTATTCAATTTTAAGCACGATTTTGTTCAGAATAAGTGAAATCTATGGTAAGTAGCTTAACTGTCTCACATTCTTGAGATTCTTGAGAATCTCTGTATTTCTCTTCCATTGTTTTTCTTTTAATTTCTTTTTCAGCACTGAATATTATTATAATTCTACAAAAGATCATTCCAAAGTTATCTGACTTTTCTAAACTGAACACTATAGGTCCCTGAGTCAAATCTCTTATCCAATTGTCTATCTTTACAGTTTTAATAACTACTCAAGTGTACAAACAACTGCTTTATGCTGGATATTTATTTGATTTAGAAATAGCTTCCAGATATTAGTGTTCCTGTTTTTCCAATCAACTGTTATTCATGGTATTTTAAGGTTTTTGTTTTTACTTTTAGAGTGACTGTATCTGATGATGGATCAGGAGAGCTTGATGTACCATTAAAAGAAGTTATTTCCTTGCAGCTTTTTCAAAAATGGCAAAAAGTATCAGTCAAGTTATCTGATGGCTGTTACTATGATGGTTACATTTATGCATTGGATATGTAAGGACTTCTTTTGTTTTGATATATATCTCAAATAATTTCTTAACAGCAACCTAATCTAAAACAACATAGAACTGCAAATTGTGACGTATTTATGGGAGAAAAAGGGAATCTGGCCTACTAGTGAAACATGGTTCTTTTCATCTATGCCAAAAGGTTGTTTAATTTTTTTGCCTCGACTTTAATTTAGTTTGTTCATGTCAACTGTCATTTTAAAATTATTCAAATTTTTAGAAATATTTTAAGAATTGATCCACGTTATTGTAATTATGAGGTTTACTGCTATATTTAACAATCAACTTGCTAATTCAAAAATTGAGAGGGGGTGGGGTGGGAAAGTTTTATATATGTAAAATCATTATTTTTTTATTTTTTGTTTCACTTACAGTTTTAGCTTATTTACTGCTTCAGTTTTATAGTTGTAGTGTGGACAACCAAAACTTCTGCTATGTTATTTTTAGTGTGAATAATCAACACTTCTATTGTGTTAATTTTACTGGCAATAGTCGAATTGTTCAAAGAAGTTTTATCTGTTTCAAAAAAGCTCACGTTGATGGATTGCTGATGCATGACAATGAAGAAATAAAAAAATGTCAAACTATAAAATCATTTTAGAAAATTCCACTTGATTAGATTTGTATGAACAAAGTTTTTAGAATTACATAAATTTTCATTATCTATCCACTGTATCTGAATATAAAGAAAATGAGAGGAGATTAAAATAAGGCCATTAGTTGATAGGTTTTTGTAATAAATTCATCTTGAATATCAAGAAACATTCAAATAACATTCAAAATTGTAACAAAGTTGATAGTGAGACATTGTAATTGCTAAAGATTAAATCTTTTCAACCATATGTCCTCATAAAATTAATTGCCACTATCTTTATCTTTAAAGGGGTGATATGTTAAACATTTTAGAAAATGGTTTGTGAAAGTTTTTTATGTGGAACAATAAAATGATGACAGCTTTTTTAAAATAAAATAGAAATTATTTAAAGAGTCATTTAAAAATGGTATACAGATTTTGTCATTAGTGTCATTAGAATTATTTATTTCTTTAAGAATATCTTATGACATGTAAAAAAATTATATTTAAGGTGATAACAAGGGGGATCAAGGGAAAGTATCCAACTGAAGATCCTCTATTGTCAAGCAGCTGTATAAATAAGAAACCTCCTATTTTTCAAAATATGCTTTTCTTCATTACAGCCGCAGGTGACTTTTCAATGGCTTAAATAATTATTATTAGGACAAAGTCTCCTTAAACATCTCGCACTTTACATTCTTTAACATTTTATAACATACCTGAAACATAGCCAGATAAAACGATGGAATTGTAAACAAAGTATATATATAAATAATATAGTTTAATTTTAAAGTATTGGTTTTATTTTTATCAAGTCCTTATTATTTAGGAATATTCAAGTTAAAGGGTTGAAAATTTTTATTTCAAGAAATTTAATTTTGAACATTTACTGACAGTCTGCTTATACGTGCATCAAGATGCCAAAGAAGACACCAAGGATTTTGATTTAGTATTATCAAAAGCAGACTGTATACAAGTTGCACCAAGAATAATTGTGATCGACCGAACTCGGATCTTAAACTTCAGTCGGCTAAATTTAGATATTATACTATTATTGGCCAAAACGGTCCCAAGCGTTATTTGGGATGTATCCGCCTTTAACAAAAGTCCAATCCTCGCTTACAAATGGCTCGTTGCATGCTTAACAACGAACAAAAAAGTTGATGTTACTGCAAGTCCGTTCTCATATGAAACCTTTTTATCTTCACAAAACGAAAAGTGGAAAAAACGATCTTTATCTTACGTATGGATTCCACTTCCAATATTTTTACAATCGAAGCGAAACTAGGGGTTTTGTTTCTTGAATTGGAACGTGTTTTTATCTTAACTTTTCAAGATTATTATATTGCATGTAAATGTGACAGTTTTGTTTATTTGATCAAAAAATGCCCATTTCTTTTGAAAACTTTCCTTTATTACCAACATCTCCATTTTTTTTTTGCAGCTAAAATGTCCACCTGTAAAGGACGCTTCTGTGTGATCAGTAATTTTTCTGCTCATTTAAATCTAAGTTTTTACAAGCTCGGATAAAATTCTTAATCGGCAACTGGAAGTTTTTCTAAATGTTGAAGTTTCTTTAACATGTTTTGTTATGATATTTTGTTTTGATGTTTTGTCTTATTTCATATTAAGTGTTAATATTTAAAAAGGGAAATATTTTGTTATAACTAGAGATGATTTTTCCTTACCCTAAATTCTCTACAGATGATCACGCCCTTTAATTTACGCGAAAGTAGGAGGAAAGTATCTTTATAGTAATCCTTACAATATTTCTGCTCTATTAGATAAATCTATAATGCATATACGTTTTTAATTGTAATAGGAAGTGAATTTAAATGTAATAGGAAGTGAATGAGTAGCTTACACCGATCATCCTGATAAGAAAGACTCTAAAGGAATTATCCTGTAAACTACAGCTTAATCATATGAACTTTTTTGAAATACCTGAAGGTGTAGAGTTATGAATTAATTATGACTGTCAATCAGCCAAAATTTTGTGTGAGCTCATTTTTAGGTGTTTTCCTGAGAAAAACACCTAAAAATGAGCTCGCATAAAATTCATGTACAATGTCACTCATCTGACTGTCAATTGGTGACTTTATGTAAAAAGACAATTGAAGTTGATAAAGCCTACATATTCTAATAACGAGACATGTGAATAATATAGTGTGCAGCACAAGTGTCATATTTTTACTTTGGTTTCGTTTTGCGGAATTCTTTTTCTCAGCATTTTTTGCAGAATAAAATTATTAAGTTTAAGACATCCTCCACTGGCAAAAATGTAAACTATGTTCAAATTACCACCATGTGTTGAATTTTTATTGTTGATGCTGTACAAATTCAAGATTTAATGCTGCCATTTTAAGCAAAGAAAATTAAGCTTAGTTCTCCTGAGGTGAAAATGGCTGAAATCTAAAAATTGCACTGAGAACATTTAAGGTGGCTCACCCCCCATTAAAAATCAAAAAAAAAATTTTTTTTTTTGAATTATGTTATTTTAAGCATCGAAGTACAAAATCCATAATATATTTTTACTATTATATGCTTAAAAAGTAACAAAAAATACCATTTTTGTGGTTAATACAGTTTCCTACTCCTTAGCAACGTCATAGCAACGGTATAAACAACAAATTTATTCATTACTTCTGGAAGGTTTCAACTTTAAGTTTTGAAGTATTTTTCAATGTCAGATCTATTATGCTTTTCTACTGTTCTGTAAAATATAAAATTTCTTAAAAATATGCTCTGTAGCATTAATACAATGTAACTGAGCTGAAAACTATCTATCTGGATATGGCGAACAAAAGAAATAATATTAGAAATTTAAAGTGAAAATATCAAGGAAATAGGTATACATGGAGAGCAGAGGAAGTAAATGGTCGTAGCAGGAAATTAGAAACAACAAGTGTATCAAAGCTTAATAAATAACATGACTTAAGTGCTGCAACAAATTGTGATTCCAAAGTTGACAGTTTTTTCTTTATTTGTAACTTTAGAATTATTAAAAATGTATTTGAACAGTATTCTACATGCAGTGAGTGTAATAGCAAGCTAACTATTTTTCATAATGAATCTATAGGTATGGGATTTTCTATTGGAATTATAATACAATGTCCAAACTGTGACTTTGAAAGTACATTTTATTCATCACCATCTATAAATTGAAGTGCTTCCAGTTCAAAGCTAGTGACACAATTCAGAACTTTGTTGAAATGGCTATAAGACAAAATAAAAATAACCTACTGAGTATAGGAAACTCTGTAATAGCTGTACTTTACCATTGTACAAACTTTCCATATGAAGTCACTCGTCATCAATTTTGTTTAAAAGTGAAAAACAGTTGGTGCAAATGGCAATCAGATAACGTTATGGGTAAAACAAGCTATGGATAAAAAAATTAATTTACCTGTGACAATTATGGAGGAAATTAAACCTATTTTTCAAGAATTGTCAAACCCTGAAACGCTAAGAAAGTGTTTACATGGGATGACACAAAACTGCAAAGAGTCATTGAGTGGTTTCATTTGGAAGTGATGCCCTAAAACTACTTTTACTGCAAGGAAAATTCTTGGAATATCTGTTTATTCTTCTATTTTAAATTACAATGATGGATTTTCTTCTTTAAGTTGCATTTTTAAAATGCTTGGGTTTTCTGGAGGTGTTAATTTCGAAAAAAGGAGCTTATAAAAAAGATAAAAAGTGATAATCAAGTATGTCAAGAAAATTGACTGATATTAATAAAAAACGAAGAAAACATATAAGATCAATAAATGAAGGTTATTTAGACATTGAGAAAGAGAAGGATGATGTGAACTCTTATGCTAGTCGCAGTTTTTAGTAACTTTTTATAAAAAAAACTTTTTGTTTTTGTTGTTTTTTTTTTTAATAGTGTTTTTTAAGACTTATTTTAATATGTTTTTCTTACGAAAACGTTAATATCTTCAGTTTGGTTAAAGCTTTTTTCTTCAAATTTTCACAGTATGTGTATTAACTTATTTATGAGGGCTGGAACTAGAATTGTAATATTTTAAGTATAAATGAGTTAGTTTCAATGTAGTTTGTCAGACTGACACAGGCAATTAATCGATTTCAGCACATTTATTGCTGCCATTTTAGTTTTTTTTAACATTTGAAAAAAATTTTAGTTCCAGCCCTAAAGCAACTATTTAGCTACAATTTGGCAAAATATGGTGTAATAAGTGCAAATTTTACTCAAGATATCATTGTTTTAGATAAGGTAAGATTTTAGACAAATTATGCTGACTCAGCATCAAAAAATGCAAATTTAGGGTGGAATGCAAGAACCGAACTTCAAATTTGAAGTCGAACTTCAAACCTAAAGTGCGACTTGAGCGAATGCACAAAGCGAACTTCAACTCAAGTCAGACTTGAAAACCGCTAAAAATAGACCTTTTTCAAGTCTGACTTCAAACCAGACTTGAGAGAGCAAAAATTCCTTCCGAATGCAAGAACCCAACTTGAAATTTCAAGTCAGACTTCAAATCTCAAGTCTGACTTGAACGGAATGCAAGAAGCGAACTTGAACTGAAGTCAGACTTGAAAAACGAGAATTTTTGAATTTTCAAGTCATTTTTTCAAGTCTGCTCCAGACCAATCTTGAAACCAAACTTGAAAAAAAAAACAGACCGCCATTATCATTTTGCTGATGCGTAACAAAACTTTACTATTACTATATAACTTATTACAACCTTTGCAAGTATGAAAATGAGTTTTTAACAAGCAAAAGTAGTTACTTGGGCATATTGACCTAATTAATTTAGAAGGTTACATTGTGAAAGTATATTTTTAAATGAATTCATTACAGAAAACTGAATATTAACATTGCGAAAACGTGTCTTTTAAAACATCCTGTAACTCGTATGTAATGATTCAACATGTCATATTTTGATGCCATTAGAAATGTTTATTAGCTTTTTGAAATGTCGAACATCCTAGCATTATAAAAGGCTGTTGATTAAGGCACATTTTTGTGATACAGTATAAAAGTAAATTCCATTTAGTAATAAATAGTTGCAGTTATACAAAGAGGTGATACGTGTAAAAGGAGTAAAAGAGAGTTCATGAGAAGTAGTTACAATTACATGAAGTATTAAAAAAACTTTTTTTTAAATGTTCAAAAATGAATCGGTATGAGCTGAGTTTTAGAAGAAGAAGAAGAAAAAATAAGCCAAGTCACATACCAAGGTTTATTATTGACAGAGCTAATCCTTTAGAAGTTTACCACGGTATAGAATTTAAAAGGTGCTACAGATTTTCCAATAAAAACCTTTTTAATATTAGCTAATGACATTATTAACAACAATGTTAACAATCGAGGGTGCCCTCTTTCAACTGTACAACAACTGGCTATTGCATTTCGGTTTTATGCCACTGGTTCATTCCAAGTGAGTAGATATTCAAGAAATGGTATCAGAAAATAGCACCTTCTTATTGTAGATTTTACATTACGTTTTTAAATAACAACATTTTATACCAACAAATGATAATATACTTAAGTAACAATAAATAAACTCTCTTAGAGAATAACAGGAGATTTGGAAGAGCTGAAACTCAACTGGTTGTCCAGTGGTTTAGAACATTTCAATTCAAATGGCTAACAAAAGATATCAGTACATAAAGTTTCCAACAGAAGCTGATTCTTTGATAATTCAGCAAAAGTGATTATAAGTTTTCATGGATATCTGATTTTGCTATTTCGTACAAACTTCAAACTTTTCTTAGATAAAGAAAATATTTATATTTATCAACCATTATTTAGATTTTACCAAATTCAAGGATTCCCAGGATGTATAGAAGCAATTAATGAACACATCTTCCTATAATAATTCCTTGTGGAGAAAGCGCAGAAATTTATCGAAACAAAAAGGGATTTTTTTTTTAATTGCCAGGTCATTGCAGGTGCTTCATATGAAATTTTATCTGCTTGTGTTCAATGGCCTGGAAATGTTCAGGATTCATTTGTTTTTGCTAACTCAGCTATTAAACAAGTTTTAGAAGCTCGCCAACATGTTCATGTTTCAGGTGATTCTGGCTATCCTTATAAACAATATTTAATGACACCTTTTTCTAACCCAAAAATGAAAATGAAATCAGATACAATTACAACTTGAGAAGTACACACATGTTGAATGTTGTTGTTGAATATTGTTTTGGTATATCAAAAAAAAACAATCCCTTGCATTAACATTCCCTTAGGAACAAAACTGCAAAATTCCATAGCTATAATAATATCCTGTTTTGCGCTTCACAACATTGCCCTTCTACAAAATGATTATTGTGGAGGCAAAGAAATACAAAATAGCAATGAAGAATGTGGTGCTAAAGCATTCACTAAAGATATTTTTGCAGAAACAAAGCAAAAGTCAAATTTCAGACTTATTTTTTTAAAAAAAAAATTGTGTCTGATAATGGATAAAGGGTCTAATAACAAAAACATTATTTTCAAATATTTATAATACATATTATTTCAAAAGAATTACATTTTATATTTCAAAATAGTATTATATATGAAAAAAACAATTTCACTAAAAAATAAAGTGATAAATTAAAACATTCCAAAAACAATTTGGATCTGATATTGTTAGAAAATAATAATCCTCACATAGAATAATTCTGTTGTGTTGCTTTTTTAAAACTTTGTGAAAATTTTAACTGTGAAAATTTTCACAAAGTTTTGTTTGTATTGTTGCTTTTTCTGGAGAGAGTTTTTTTTTATATCATCTATTTCTATTTGTTTTTGCATTAGTTCTTTATCAAGATCATGAATTTCATTATATTGCTTTTTTGTATTTTTTTTTTATTAAGAGATTTTTGTTTAACGTTAAACTTTGTTTTTTTTTTCATGTGTTAATGAGCAAGATGCTATCAATAGTTTTTAAAAGTTTTCTTTTCTGTTTCTATAAGTTGCCCAATAATTTCAGAAGACCTGTCTCCATATGTGATCGCTATTGACTTACATATGTAAATGGTATATATATATATATATATATATATATATATATATATATATATATATATATATATATATATATACACACACACATAGTATTATGTAGTATCAGTATTGAGAAAACTAATTTTGTTTAAAGTAATTTTCTCAGTATTTTTAAAAAAAAAACCATTATTTTCATTAAAGTATTAGTAAAAAGATAAATAAAAATACATTGTAGTATAGTATCATCCCCAAAAAGCGTCAAAATAAGATTCTGCATTTTCTAGAACATTTGCATGTATTTTAATTCAAATGGAATCTGTTAAAATGGAGAAATCAAGAGAAATTGTCTTGATCACTTAAGTGGTACATATGACCAACCGTTGTTTACCAACAACTTAGGATTTGGAACTGAAAGTGCCAAGATGAATTTGTTTTTCTGATGAAAAATACATAGCAAGAACTTTTTTTTTTTTTACTGTTATTAACTTTTTATTTAATCGTATACTATACAAATATCATTACACGGAATTTGTTTCAGTAAAAGGTTTTTCCCGTAAAAAAAATCCATTACCGCTATTGGTTGCGAAGTGCATTTTCCGATAAACGCCCTAAATTCAACGCCTCGACTATTTTTCAAGTTCGACTTTCTCAAGCACGAACTTGAAATTTTCAAGTCTCGTTTACGCATTCGCTCAAGTCAATTTTTCAAGTCTGACTTGACAAAGTCGAACTTGAGATTTCAAGTCGAACTTGACTCAAGTTCGGTTCTTGCATTCCACCCTAAGTAGTCTTGGCAATCCCTAGTACTAGGGATTGCCAATTCTGCGTCATTGACCATTCGCCAACCACGAATTTTTTAAATTGCGTTTCTGAACCATAATGTGAGCATGATTTTTTTATTCCGCGCAGGATTCGTGCAGTATTTTTGTGTTTTAGGGAATTTCCCCGTGCAGGATTTCGCGCCGTGACGTAATGAAAAATTAAAAACATTTAAAATTTTTCTCGTCGTCATTTTCAGTCTGAATTTTTTTTCTTCTCATCATCGTGTGCGCTGATGCGTTTTATTTTCCAAGTTGTCTTACTCTATCTAATCTTGCATTTCTTCTGAGGTTGTATTCTTCGTCTTCTTTTTGTTTTTCGAGTAAACTTTTATATATTTCTTTTTCTTTCCATTTCAGTTCTCTTAAAATTTTATATTCTTTAGTGAAGAAGACTGGAATTTCCATTCTGTTTAATTCTTTATTAAACTTTTCAATGGAGTAGGTTTCTCGAATGGGGTAGCAGCTCATTTTTTATAATAAGAAAAAATTTATTTATATCATTTTTACAAAATATTTTTCATACGTGCGCCAAAAGAACCAATGCGTAATAATAGACCTGCCCAAGAAGCAGATAAAAGCTTCCGGATTGACCGACTTGCGCGTTTATTTTCGCAAACTGATCAACTCTTTATTATCCACCCACGAGTTGAATGAATCTGGATAGCAGTACCACTTGACTAATGATTTGTTCTTTTGTTTACGAATGACTTTTTCAATTCTAAATATTTCTTGATGAGTTTTTTGCATTTCTTGTTCGTAAAATGTGCCTTGTATTTCTTCGCCATGAATGTCGGTTATTTTATACGTGGGTGGGTCTGTGTACTGAATTTTTGATACATTAAAAACCTCCTTAGTCCATCTTGGCGTGTATCCTTTTTCAAAACTTGACTTCTTTTTAGTTATCCTAACTTTGTCACCAATGGTGAATTTCGGATCTGGTCTTTCGGATCCATCTCCATTTAAATTTAGCCAAACAATATTCTTATTCTTTTTATCGCTGGCTTCAACTGGAGTCATTTTAATGGAAGAGTGTTTTGTGTTGTTGTAGTTGTTTACCAGCTCATCTAAAAAGTCAATATATTTTTTAGTATTATTAGATGAAAAACACTTGAACATTTTTTCTTTCATCGTTCTATTCCATCTTTCAACTACACAACTTTTTTCTTCATTTTCAGTGGAGTATAACTGCACGCCTAACGCTTTCACATACTTGTTATAAAATTCTTTTCCTTTATCCACCCATATTTTAGTGCACCTTCTTTCTTTGAAGATTTTACTTAAAGCGTCAGCCACATCAAGATCAGTTTTACTTTTAAGGGTACAATCCATCCGTACTTTGAAAATACATCTATAACCATGAGTAAGTATTTTATACCGTTATTGAATTTTGAAAAAGATTGCATGTCGACTAAATCTGAAGCCCATATTTCATCAATGTCATTTACAATCACTTTTCTTCTTCTGAAATGATGTATCACAGGTTTATGAAGGTCATCTGCAAGTTGATCAGTCCATTTCAGTTCTTTGTTTGCCGGTAGTTTTTTTTTACTCCTAGCCCAAATTTGGCTTTGGCCTTGATGTGTGATGATTTTTTCTTTGGGTGTGATGATTTTTCTTTCGTTTATTTCTCTTTGGCTTGGATTTGGTATGGAGTCCATTTCTTCAAGCATCATTTGATCTGCTAAACTTCTACTTTGCCGATCGCTAAAATATTTGTAGGCTAGATCGTGATGGTATGTGGCATTATCCACCCTGTCAACTGGTTTGCTCCAATCTTTATAGGCATCAGTGGAAGTGAGTCTTTCATCTAAATTTGTACAGGAACCGGCAAAGTTCATACCAGGAATGTGCATTTCTCCAGGAAATTTAGCCCACGGTAGTTTGATTTTGCTGGATATTTTGTTGATGAAGTTGACCAAGTCTCCTCCTTTTTTAGATCCTTTGGATCCATATGAATTAGGTCTTTCAGACCCATTCGAAGTCACAGATACAAATTTTTTTTTTGTTGTTTGGAAAGTCTGGTTGCAGAAAAACGACATTGCTATTAAATCTATTACTGAAACCTGGATGGTTGGATTACAACAACTTGCAAGTTTTTGGAAAGTCTCTTTTTTAGCCAGAGTATGAAATACTGAAAAGTTCTTTTGAGAAAAACTTACCGAAAAATGTCATTCTTGAAATGTTTTACAATAAAAATAAGATAAAAGAAGAAGGTATGAGTGCTGATTTCGTCACAGAGGAGATTTCAAAAAAATTGAATGGTAAAACAAATATGGAGTGTAAGTTTTTTGAAACAGCGGATGACGTACCTGATCCTAAAGATCTTGATGCTAATAAGAATAATTTGATGATATTTGATGATTTACAATTGACAAAGTAAAATATGTGTGAAAATTATTATATAAGAGGAAGGCATTTTAATGTAGATTGTTTCTATTTAGTGCAAAATTATTTTTTGCTTCCTAGACAGACGATCAGAGAAAATGCAAATTTTATTTGTTTGTTTCCACAGGATGATAAAAATGTAGATCATATTTATAGAGATCATGTTTCTAGCGATATGAAAAAAGAAGAGTTTTAAAAATTTTGTAAGTATTGTTGGTCTGAACCTCATGGATTTGCGGTTATAGATTTATCATCTAGAAAGGATTATGGCAAGTATAGAAGTGGTTTTAATGATTTTTTTTTTTCCAGAATTGAAAAATTAAAAAATCTTGCGCTATAAAAAATGTCAGATTTATATATAACAGTTACTGGAAATGATTCGGAAATACGGACTCGATTTCCAGAACCAATTTATTTTGATAGAAGTAGAGCGTATGAGATGGCGCTAGTCGGCCTTGAGACATATAACAGTTTTATCAAAGTTAGTTTTGAGACATATAACAATACTATCAAAGTTAGTTTTGATAATGGATTAAAATGGAATGAAATAAAAATTCCTAAAGGGAGTTATGATCTTAAAGACATAAATGATTATCTTCAAAAAGAAATGCAATAGCAGAAATGATTAAACAAAGTCCAGTATACGTTGTTGTGCATGGTATTAAATACTCTCTAGATAACATAAAAATTGGCGCAGATTTGAATACGCTAAGATCAACTTTGACAATTGCTACTAATTATCTAGTTGATTTTAACATAGCAAACTCTCTTGCTTCAGTTCTTGGATTTTTGAAACAACAGTATGATTCAGGTGAATATGAGTCTCCTTATATTCTTAGAATATCATCTGTTAACACTTTACGAGTATTAAACGATAAAATAGGTTCAACATATCTTGACGGAAAAACCACAAACGACATATATGCGTTCTTCCCAAGCGTTGGTCCTGGGTATAAAATTATTGAGAAACCTACAGATCGGATTTATCTTCCATTAGTTGTTAGTGTACTTTCTGATATGGTTACAAAGTTAGTTGACCAAGATGGAAATAAAATTGATATACAAAAGGAGGCAATACTATTAGATATCATTTAAGGGAAAAACGAGATTCTTTTTATGATAGAGCAATTACAGAATCTCTGGAAAAATTTTTTCGTAAGTTATGAATTTTTTTTCGTACGTTATAAAAAATGAGCAGTTATGAAAATATCAAAGTGAATATTTCACAGGGAAACTCGGTTAGTATTAAACTATCTCATCAAGATCTAGATGGTAATCACGTACTAGCAGTGACAAAGACTCAACTGAATAAAATTATAAAAGTGTACAAGAATGGTAAAGGTGCAACATTTACACTTAGTAAAAGACAACTTGAACATAACTCAAAAGTAAATGGTGGATTTATAGGAGCTCTTTTACCTATATTAGGGATGCTTGGAAGTACACTTGCAACAAGAGTTGTTCCAGCTCTAGCAACAGGATTGCTAGCGGGAGTTGGTTCGTCTGCCGGTTCTGCAATGATAGATAAAATTGCAGGTAGAGGAGTAGTCTATTTGAAAAAGAATGGAGGAGGAATGAAAGTGAAAGCTGCAGGATCAGGCTTGTTTTTAACACCTTGGGTAAAAGGAGGATCTATAGGAGACGGTATTTACTTACGAAGCGGAAATGGATACGAATTAGTGGGGGCAGGTTTATTGCTAGGACCAAACTCGCCATTCTCAAGCATTCCGTTTTTGAATTTGATTCTTTAACAAAAAATATTTTTTTTATCATAATAAAAAGATGAGCGCTCCTCACAAGTTGTTTAAGCATAACGGTGCAGAAATTCCGCATTATAATTTATAGTTTTTTTTATCATTACGATGCAGAAATTTTGAATTATAATTTGTTAAAACATTTCGATAATCAATTTAAGACAAAAGAACCAAAAACAACGATTGTTTTAAAACATTTGGCTTTAGAACATCCCCCAGTGTTTGCTAATGGGAGATATTAGATATTTGCACAAAAAGACATTAGGCTCGTTCAATTATCACATCAGAAATTATCTTTAAAGATTGGTCTTCAAGTAACAAGTAGTGTAGCTTTAATGACGTTGAGGTCGGAGATAAAATCCAAACTAGATTATTTTAAACAGGAAAATATATTAGCAGAGTCAACTGATGATATTATAATGGAAATTTACAACAACAGCAAGCCAGACGTGATCATCAAAAAAGGAGAATGTTTATGCTTTATTAATTTTTTCTTTACTTTATAAAATGGAATATAATTGTGATGCTATTTGTTATTTATCTGGGTCTGAAAGACATAATAATAAACTGTATCCATTTCTTCCGAACGCCCCTGTGGATGAAGGTCATAACTACCGGCTTCAAGAAATCAGCGAAATACAGAAAGAGAATGAAAGGGAGAAGAGGAGCTGTAAGAATCATCTACTCTGTAGATAGCGTGTTGCAAGAAGGTGGAATTGCGCTTGGAACCATTGGATTGGGTCTTTTAGAACAATGATTGCAGCTCCAGTGGTGATTGCATGCGAAAGTGTTGCGCTAGGAGCAGGGTTTTTGTCGATCGTTGGAGGACAAGTCAACAAAAAGCTGAGCTTAAAAGCAGAAAAGCATGAAAAGATAAAAGTGCTAGCTGATTCAAAGCTAAATACAATAAGCGATTATATTTCAAAGTCATTAAAAGATGGAAACATAAGCGACAACGAGTACGAGCTAATATTTGGTGAGCTTCAAAAGTTTAAATCCATGCTTGATGACATTAGAGCAAAAGTGCTTGACAGTAATAACATAATAAAAGAAAGCTTGAAAGGTGCTGTTGATAAATTAAATAAAGGGATGTTGGCTGTTTCTTCTTTTACAGATACATCTCCAGAGATTTATGATAGCCCATCTTTAGATACCACTCCAGAGATGATAACTCCAGAGATGATAAGCAGAACATTATGAATTTGGGTAAATATGCAGCGCAATATTTGGGAATGTACACTTTAAGAGGAAATCAAGGAGACAAAACATTTGGAATTAAATCAGAAAATGGAAAGTTTTTTATTGGAAAAGATTAAATATCTATTAACAACAATGAAATCATTGTTGGTGGTAAAACATATAATGGAACAAGAGGACTTTGGGAACTGTTAACAAAGCCTAGTACAAATGATAAAATATATGATGAAGAAGATATTAAAAATTACAAGAGTATACTTTTAGAGACGGATGCAATTCCAACTGAAGCAAATCCAAATGAAGGAAGTATATAAATACAATAGCACCCATTTGGGAAAAAATGAGATTAAAAAATAAAAAAAGGGTCAGGTGTAGTTGTTCTTCCAGGAGATCCAAACACGCTTGTAGAAAGACTTAACTTGAGCGTTGCTTCATTGGCAGCTGGAAATACAGGATCTAGAAATGTGGCTGTGGGCATATGCGATGAGCTTTTAAGAGAAGGAGAGATAAATAGAGAGGAATATAAAGCAATTCAAAATTATATCGCGCATCTGTGAAATAAAAAAAAAATACGCTTTATAAAAATGATTATTTATAACAATAGGCATGCAAAGAAGTATGTTGTTGGTGAAAGTGGTATATTTGATACAATTAAAAATTTATTAAGAAGAGCCGCAGCTACAAGTGCGTCTAAATCATCACAAGCTTTACTTGAAAAAATGGCGGCTAGTGAGTTGGGAAGAGAGGCAGTCACTGCTGCAAAATCAGCAGGAAAAGAGCTAGCTTCTACAGCCATATCCACTGCTAAAGACGTTGCCATCGATAAAGGGAAAAAAGCGCTAGATAAATTGTATTTACGTACTGGAACAGCGAAGCCTGAGCCGAAAAATCTTACTAAAAAAGTAAAGACATACTTTCAAGATTGGTCAATAGATGAATTCGATTCAATGTTCGGAAGGTCGTTGAAAACTATTAGAATATGAGGGTCGTTGAAAACTATTATAATATAGAAAAATTTGAGTTTTACGAGTACATGCCAGACAGTTTAGCAAGTATAAATAGAACTGGAGAAATAAGAATCAAAATCATGTAGTAAGACGCGCATTTTCTTCCATCTAAAGCATATATTTTAATTGAAGGTAGGCTGACAAAAGAAGATGGAACATCCTATGCAGATGTAGATATAGTTTCGCTTGCAAACAATGGTATAATGCACATGTTCAGTCAGATATCTTATCAATTATCAAATAAAGATATTGAGATGGTATATAGTCCTGGGCAAGCAACTACAATGTTTGGATTTCTTAAATATCCAATTGAGTTTCAATTGTCAGAAGGTATGAATCAACTTTGGCAAAGAGACACCACAGATACACCAGATTTTACTGATGCTGCTGGAAATGCTGGATTTAGAGTAAGACAAAACTACATCATCAAGCAGCCTGCTGCAAAAAGATCATTTTCATTCTGCATAGGGCTCAAGCATATTTTTGGATTTTGTGATGATTATAATAAAGTGCTTTATGGATTTAATCACACTACAGTTTTTACTAGAAAGGATTATAGTGATGCAATTTATAGAAACAACGCTGCAGCAGCAGGAAAAATAAACCTTGATAAATTGTCCTCGTTTATGTCGCGAGTCACTCCAACTCTCAAGGAGGGTTTAACTCTTTTAAAAGTCATTGAATCACAAGTGTCTTTTCAAGTAGCATTCAGATCGAGACAGTGCGATTCAATTGATGTACCTCAAATCACTTCACTCAATTGGAGATTAGGTACTAAAACAGCTAGTGAAAGACCAAGATACATTATTGTTGGATTCCAAACAAATAGACATGGTTATCAACCATATAGATATGACTGAAGCAGAAAGGTACCTTATGTATCAACTAAGAAATCAAACTAAAGAACTAAATGCTTCAATTACTAATGCATCGTCGATATATTATGGTATCAGAAATTACAAAATAATGAAATTAAAACGTACACAAAATTAGCAATCAATGAGTTTAAATATTAGTTCATTTAAACCAATTTTGTCTAATGATAAATTCAAAAAAAAAACATTGCAACTAACACATTGACTAAATAAGTTAAAAAATCTCAGACTCGTGATGTAATTTATTCCGAAAAACATAGTATAGATATAAATAAAAATTGTCTAAGTCGTAGATGCACAAATGCTACATCATTAAACAATAAATTTGAGTTAGATATTGCATCCTTTAAACCTGATATCTATATGATCACAGAAACATGGTTTAATGAAAACTCAGTTACACATGTAAATGGTTATCAAAAAAACCATAATAATAGATCAAAAAGTCGTTCAGTTAAAACACATGGAGGTGGTGTTGCTATCTATGTAAAAGAAAGTTTTGTAGTTTACTCACCCAATGATAGTTTTACTAAAAACAACAACATTGAACATACTTGGTGTATTTTAAGTATAAAAAATGATCAAATTTTACTTGGTTGTATTTATCGGCCACCTGATGCATCTGAAGAAATAAATAACTATATCTGTAAAATAAAAGAATCAGCTAAAAATAAAATTAATCATTATAGGTACTCTGGTTTATTTATTTCAGGAGATTTTAATTATCCAAATATTATATGGAAAAAAAACAATGTTCAAAACATGAAAAAATATGATAAATACTCCACCAAATTTGTTGAATATATAAATGACAACTACTTACATCAAGCAGTTATATCACCTACATATAATGCAGCTTTAATTAATGGTAATATCTTAGATTTAATTTTAACAGAAACACCTGAACGTACAAATAAAATCCATCATAACCCAACTTTAGGCAACACTAGAAAGGGACACCAAATACTTAGCTGGAAATATTTTGTAAAAAACACTAGTAAAAATGAAATGTCAAAATTTTGAGAAATCTGGGTTTAACTATAAACTTTGGGAAATCTGGATTTAACTATAAACTTTGGGAAATCTGGATTTAACTATAAACTTTGGGAAATCTGGATTTAACTATAAACTTTGGGAAATCTGGATTTAACTATAAACTTTGGGAAATCTGGATTTAACTACAAACTTTGGGAAATCTGGATTTAACTATAAACTTTGGGAAATCTGGATTTAACTATAAACTTTGGGAAATCTGGATTTAACTATAAACTTTGGGAAATCTGGATTTAACTATAAACTTTGGGAAATCTGGATTTAACTATAAACTTTGGGAAATCTGGATTTAACTATAAACTTTGGGAAATCTGGATTTAACTATAAACTTTGGGAAATCTGGATTTAACTATAAACTTTGGGAAATCTGGATTTAACTATAAACTTTGGGAAATCTGGATTTAACTACAAACTTTGGGAAATCTGGATTTAACTATAAACTTTGGGAAATCTGGATTTAACTATAAACTTGGTAATTACACAGTCATAAGTAATGCTATTAATGAAAATGATTGGGAAATTTTTTTTGGAAAAAATAGTATTAATGAGTGCCATGAAATATTCCTAAATATCTATAATGAATTATGCAACAAATACATTCCTAAAAAAAATATATACTTCAAAACAAATTACAGCCCAAACCTTGATTGATAGAGAAGCAAAAAAAGCAATAAGAAACAAAACAAGTTTATGACACAAACTATTATCTAATGGTTTTAAATGTGACAAGCTAAAAGTCTAATATTTTTTAATCAACAAAACAATAAAAAAATCTAGTTAAATCAAAAAGAATAAATTATGAAAAAAAATAGCTGAGTCATCAAAAGAAAACTATTTTATGCATATGTTAATTCAAACAGAAAAATAAAATCAGGCATTAATATGATAACAGATAAAAATGGTTCTTTACAAACAAATCGTGATATCTATGCTAATATCTTCAATGAAAACTTTCATTCAGTATTTGTTATAGAAGATCTAACAAATCTTCCTAAAATTACAGTAAAAACAAGCAAGATTTTAGAATTAGATATAGACTCAGTAATAACTCAAGACACCGTTAGAATTAAACTAAGTGAACTAAATGTCAATAAAGCATGAGGAGAAGATGGTGTAAGTTCATATGTGTTAAAAAAATGTCAAAATAGTTTTTGCAAACCTCTAGAGTTACTATTCAAAAGATCCTTAAAAGAAGAACAAGTTCCACTCATATGGAAAATGGCAAATGTAACACCTATATACAAGAATGGAGATAAAAATGATCCTGCAAACTATAGACCAATTTCATTAACGTCAATACTATGCAAAATTCTAGAATCAATCTTAGGTGAAAAAATAATGGATTACATGTTAACAAACAATTTATTAAATAGTAACCAACATGGTTTTCGAAAGAACAAAAGCTGTACTACTAATCTACTAGAAACACAAGATATTTTATTTGATGCTATTGAAAATGGCTGGTGTGTTGATATGTTGTATACAGATTTCTCAAAAGCCTTTGATAAAGTACCTCATATGCGATTGATGTTAAAGTTAAAATCATATGGCATTTATGGAATAATTCTAAATTGGATAGAAGCCTATTTACATAATAGAAAGCAATGAGTAATTTTAGGGGATTGTGTATCAAAATGGCTAACACAAGGTTCTGTCCTTGGAGTTCCACAAGGTTCTGTCTTCTATTTTTTATTTTTTTAAACGATCTGCCAGACACATTAAAAAATAATATTAAATTATATGCAGATGATAGCAAAATTATAAATATTTTTAATTCAGATGAAGATATTCGCATAAACAAATTACAACTAGATATCGATAATATTATGAAATGGTCGTCATTATGGTTAATGAAATTTAACTATGAAAAGTGTAAAATTATGCACATTGGCTTTAAAAATCCATGTATAACTTATTCAATGTTCGACGTTCAACTCAACAGAATAATATCTTAGCAACATCAAAAGTAGAACGAGATTTAGGAGTAATGATGCTATCTAATTTAAAATGGACCAGTCATATTGATAAAGCTGTCGGAAAATCAAATCAAATGCTTGCGCTTATTATACGAATATTTAAATATTTTGACTCGAATATGGCAAAAAAATTATACAAGACTTTTGTAAGACCCCATCTTGAGTTTGCGATCCAAGTATGGTGTCCTTATCTGAAGCAAGACATCTTAAAGTTAGAAAAAGTACAGAGAAGGGCAACAAAACTCGTATTAGCTTTTAAAAAAATGCCATATGAAAAAAGGCTACAGTTATTGCAACTAACAGCTCTAGAAGAACGTCGTTTAAGAGGAGATCTTATTTTTCAATATAAAATACAGAACGGTTATGAGGAAATAAATTGAATAAACGAGTCAATATCTAAAGTTCAATTAAAACCTTACAATTTTCGTAGTCCAAAACCAAAAGTTAACAAAGGCATACTGTAAGAGTAATGCTAGATATAACTTCTTCTCGTGTAGAGTCGTAAATGCTTGGAATGGTTTAACACCAGATATTGTCGAATCAATAACAATTGACCAATTCAAAAATAAACTTGATAAATCAGATTATTGCAAAAATTATTTATTAAGTACTAAATAATATTTATATACATTGAAAAGTAAATAGTGCTATGTTTAAAACATTTATAGCTGTTATAGCACAACATCTTCTGTTGTTGTACTCCACAATTGATTTCATCGATTGTCACAGTGTACATTAATATTATTATTATTATATAATTAAATTTATAGAGTATAACTGACATAAAAATATATAAAGTATAACTGATATAAACAAAAATGAACGTACATACATATTACAAAATATTCTATGTTTGATAGGATGAAAAACATTTTGAACATAATGGGAGGTCATATTCCAGACAAATTGTTTTTATTCGTTTTATATTTGGTTTTCAGCACATCTACATCTACGTCTTGGTGTTCCTTCCACAGGAATATGTGGAGATTTTGAAGATGCGCAGTTTTTTCATATGGTCCTCCTCTCGACAATAAACGTTATACAGCTGCAGTTTTTCTTCTCTCATTTATCATTTCCTCTGCCAGGGGAAACAATAATTGCTTCCAAAGAATTTTTTTATTTGTGGCCTCCTTATGTTTTATCCAAGAATTTGCAAGGGACATCATAAGTAAGCAATAAAACACTTTCTTCCACCATTTATTCGATTTACGATCCAGTTCATATAGTCCTATCATTTGGTCCGCTAAATCCACCCCCTCCCACAATTTCGCGATGAAACGCAACCATCTCTGGGCAAGAATCACTAGATTTTAAGCCGTCTTTCAAAGTTTTCGTCACTTCTGTAACATCAGCTTTATGAAAATTACTCAACATAAGCACTTCTTTCGTGTCTTGCCATTTCACAAATAGCAGTCCATCTTCACTGCACTAAAATACATATTCACCTCTTTTCAGCTTTTTATTGATTATAGGTAAATATTTTCTATTTCTGTTGCACGCTCCTAAAGCGTCATCAACAAATAAATATATATGCATTTCAAGCGAATTTTACTCACAAAAGACGTCTAGATCAGCTATGTAATTTAGTGGTACATATCGCGAGGTTAGAATTATTTTGTTCTATCTCCCATTTTAAAAGTTGGGAGAATATGAGTTATTAATTTTAGTTAGTAATAATTACATTTAAAATACGCTTTATTTTATAAATCTTTTTTCTAAATAATTTGCTTAAACATAAATTATTTAAAGCATAAGTTATAATTTCTTTAAAAATTAAAGCTAAAATTTTAAATAACTTTTACTTTTAGAAAAATCAAAAACTTTTAAATTTGGAGATAGAACAAAATAATTCTAGCCTCGCGATATATGTACCGAGAGTTTCGAAAGGGTGAAAGTGATAAATTTTGTTAAAGGGTTAAAATGATAAAATTTTTATTCAAATATTTCGACTAAATCGACTTTTAGTCGACTAAGTCGATTTTAAAAATGTATTAGTCGATTTTCGTCGACTTTAAAAAATAGGGGAGAGTATGCACCCATGATCCTAAAAATCTATCCGGCCAATTTACTGAATATATGTTTTCACTTTGACCTCTAAATTAACAGTAAATGATAGCAAACTTTATATTTTATTATAATTTAATAATAGTTTACTTACCAAAATATTTAAAATGAATTAAAAATAATAAAAATTGATATAACTCAATTGTGATCAAGGGTGCATACCAGTATGCTCCCTTGATCCTACATTTATGCACCCTTGATCCTATTTTTGTATACTTGATCCGAATCCAAATTTATACCGTGAATGTGTAAAAATTGTTTTTAAGTCATTCAAACAATGTCCATATTAAAAAACATTTAATTTTTTATAAACTTTATTACAACTTTGTTCCTCTTATTAGAAGAAAGAAAAGCAAAATCAATGAAAGAAAAAAATTAATGCAACAAAAAAAGAAAATTCAATGATAAAAAATGTTGTCTTTTTACTGAGGCTCTATGTTTCCTTAGTTGTTAAAGTACGAAATTACTTCTTCACAATATCCTTGAGTAGATCTACAAGACAATTCATTAAAATGCTGTGCTTCTAATATATTACTGTCACTGTTATGGCTGTTCAAAATATTTTCATTTTTTCTTTTATAATGTTTGACATCAAGTTTTCTTTTTCTTGTCATGAAGATTTTTTTTGGCATAAAGCTTTCTGATTTTTTGACTTTTTAGACTGACATTTTTTTTTCATTTCCTGAAGTCTATTTAGTTCATTTCGAACAGGAGTATCAGTGAGTATTAGGGTGCATACATACATACAAAATATGTTAGGATTAAAGGGTTTAATGTTTCCAAGCTATTTGTGACCTATTCCATGACTTAGGAATACGTTTACAAAGAGTCATTGCAAATTCATTTGCCAGTTTTCGTGTTGTTTTGGTTGACAAACCATAATGAAGTTTTGAAGCCTTTAAAAGATAGTCTGATAAAGTTGTTTCTTCTTCATCGCTAAAGATTTGCATTGTAACAAAGTTAGGTTTGCAGACTGTATATACATACATACATACATACATACATACATACATACATACATACATACATACATACATACATACATACATACATACATACATACATACATACATACATACATACATACATACATACATACATACATACATACATACATACATACATACATACATACATACATACATACATACATACATACATACATACATACATACATACATACATACATACATACATACATACATACATACATATGTATATATGTATATGTATATGTATGTATATATGTATATATGAATACAAAATAATATTTTAAGAACAAAAACAAAGAAATAATAGCATAAAAATCTTTATCATAAGGCTTTATCCTAAAAAAAAAATTACTAAAATACAATATGACATATTGTACAGAAATGTTCATGTGACTATAGTTTTTACATTTTGTTATTTTCTCTTTCTGCGTATGCACCTTTGATCATAGGATCAAAGGTGCATAAACGCATTAGGATCAAGGGTGCTAACCCGCTCTATTTTCACAAAAATTTCTTTTTTTTTTATATTAGATGGTTTTACAACATAACAAAAACAACCATAGAAGAGGTGAATAATTTAGTTACAAAATGGTACAAACAGAATTTCTCAACACAAGCAAATGTTAAAGATCTGAGGTTCCTTCTAAAAGTAAAAAAAATACTTTTTACCGTCAAAATAAAACTTTTTAGAAACAACTTTAACAATGGCCTATTTTCTAACCAAAACACAATAAAATTTGTAGAAGTAGTATTTATAACACGATGGCTATCAGCCATTTTTAATAAGTTATGTAAGTATAGAGATAACACTGTAGGATCAAAGGTGCATACGGATCAAGGGTGCAATTTCTCCCCTACATTAATCGATTTAGTCGACAATCGAATAATTTCAAAGTCGTAACAACACTAAGAATTAGTGGATGAATTTGAAAGGGGGGTGAGGGGTGGTTAAATCATTAAATAGTAGTCGCCATCGTCGAATAGAAATTTTTTTTTTATTATTTGATTATTTGATATATAATATTACATATCAAACAACAACAAAAAAAATTTAAGTTTATTTCTATTTTCAGATTTTCTTAAGAAGGTTTCAAACAATTTTAAAACCCAATTCTGCATTTAACACTGGGTACCAGGCTACTAAAATTAAACTTGCTATTATTGTTTAAATTTCAAATATATTTTTTTAACTAATCAAATTAAAGATTAATAAAAACCGTTGTAGCACATCTAGAATGGCTACTAGAGTTGGCTGTACTGAAGAAAATATAGCGGAGGCTGTTGCAGATGTAAAGAGGTAAGCTTAAACTATATTTGCCTTTACGAAATGTTACTCTCTGTTAACCATTCACTATCTAATAACCTATGCTATAAGTTCTTACTGCGTAGGTAGCTACATATTTGATTATTTTTTAGCGATTGAAGAAGCACCACTTGTGCATCAAAGCAATATGGCATTCCTAGAACAATCTTGAGGGACAAGATTAGTGGAAAAGCTCCTATGATCAAAAAAATGGGCCTCTGCACTTTTTTGATCGAAGCTGATAAGCAAGTGTTGGTTAAATAATCAATCCACAAAGGAGAGCTCATTCTATCACCTAAGACACAATAGACTGGACAGAAGTGACACATCATGTCACTTCTGTCCAGTCTATTGTCAGTTGAATGTTTTATGGGTAAAATAAACTGGGATAGACGAGAGTAACCGATAAATACCGATATGAAAAGATATGAAACAATACATTGTTCTATTTCATAATTTATTCAACTTAAGGAAATATAAATTCATAATAAATTTCTGAATTTTTGCTTCTGTCTAAAGTTCCAAACTAATCATTGTCTTCAACTGCCAGATCAACCACATTAGGAGTACTGGTACGAGAGGCAGCAAGAGACGGAGAGGCAGGTCCTTCAACGGCAGCAGCTTCATCGGCTTGTTCTTCAGCAGAAGTGAGCAACCATTTCTTGATTTTAACTTTGCCATAGTTTTGCTGGTTGTACAGGAGTTTCTCTACTGGTTCTGGTTGCAACTTGTTTCGTTTGTAGGAGACAATAGCACTTCCAGCACTTAAAGCTCTCTCTGACGAAGCACTAGATGCAGGCACAAAAAGCCATTTTCTTGCAGATCCTTCCAACAATGGGAATTTGTGTTTGTTGGTCCTCCAGAAGTCCAAGACATCCAATCCAGTGACTGCAGGTACCTTGAGGTACATTTCCCATTCAATAGTAATGGAAGACTGATCAGCTGGGGCAGAGGTAACTCTAACTAGGACGTCACTAGCCAAATCAAAAAAAGGGTCGTCATCAGATTGGGAACCTTGAGATCTTGCCTCTTCTAGCTGCCTGGCATCCATCTCTTGTGTTGCCTGGATCCATCGTGATGGTTCTGAGATTTTGTAATAAGAGCGTCATAGGCCTCATCAAATCCACCAATCTTTTTCAAAGCCTGGCCCTTGTACAGAGGATTCAGTAAGTTGGCGACTGAATAATGCAAGCTGGTCGCTCTAGATTTTGGAAACCGGAAATCAATGGCTTTAACTAGTTTTCAGTAAAACATCTCAGCATTAGGAGACAGGCCACCACGAATAGCTTGCAGAAGTCGGTATTTCAATCCATACAGATGAGAGATAACTCAGTGAATGGAGACTTTCTTGTCAGCAGAGAAGCTTTCCAAAATGTCCGAGATTTTCCTTAAAATTGGCAAAATTTCGTCAAAGAGGTCAAATTCATCCTCACTGGGAATAGCGGGTACAAATTTGTTAGGGTCAGAACCTGGATAATCCCTGATTGAGCTCAAAGGTCTTCTCATCCTTACAATACTGTCAATCATCATTAATGTGGAGTTCCAGCGGGTTTTGACAGGTGAGATCATTTTCACATACTTTAATTCATCCTTGTTAACTGCGTCGTTGTCATCCAACATGTTTTGATTCTCCTTCTTGATTCGCTGTTCTGACAAAGAGGACTTGTGGCATAGAGATGACAATTCTGTGGCTTTTTTAATGGCTGATTCCAGATCCAAACTTTCAACTGATTGGCTTCTTTAATTGCACCTTCCACAACCAAGTTCAAAAGGTGATCAGCACAAAGCCCAGCAAGCACACAACGTTGAAATAACGTTGAACGACGTTGATCAACGTTATTTCAACGTTGTTTCAACGTTGTGTGCTTGCTGGGAGCAGAGACTCGTTAACAAACTTGCATTTAGGGATGGCTGCCTTCAGGTTGGAAGCTGAGTCATGAACACAAACAACATAGCTGTGTCCGGCATTTCCGGGAATCTCTGAGACATTTCTGAAAAAAAAAAAAAAAAAAATTAATAAGTATAAATATTATGCAAATTAAAATTTACATGTAACAATTTTATACCTTTAGTTATAATATTACAGTGGGTTGCATAAATATAGAGTCACTACTTAGTTTGTGTGAAATTTTCGTTTTTTTCACAATTATCTTTGAAACCAACTAACTAATACGATTAAAAGTGTATTAAATGTCTTAATTAATTGATTCTCTATCGAATGGTATATAATTCGAACTCGTTAGGTTAACCAGTCTTGAGTAATTATTAATTCAATTAGAACATACCTCTATTTCTTATGTAGCAAAAATATAGAGTCAACTAAAATTTAACGACTTAAGTTGAAATATCTCAACGAAATGTTTTCCGAGCGATGTAAAACTTGGTGGTTGATTTCTTTCGAACTATATAAACGTACTTGCGAAGATAAAATTAAGTTATCATTTTTATATCTTGAGTTATTTGCATTGATAATTATTTGGTAAAGTAAAAAGATAAAAATGGGCAGAAAAGCTGTTTCAGATAACGTACGATGGAAAATTGTTGGTCTGCTAAAAGATAAAACAAAAAGCCAAAGAGAAATAGCTCGAATGTGCAATGTTTCGCTTAAATGTGTACAAACAACGTTGAAAAACCACGAGCTACATAATGATGTCAAAGATTTACCAAGGCTTGGTAGGCCTTTAAAGCTAACTTCAAGAGACCAAAGTTATCTCTATCGAAAGGTTAGACAAGACCCTAAAATTTCTTACCGCGAACTTGCTGAAGGGTTCACAAATACGCCTGGTAACGTTAGTGTTAGTAAATGGACTGTACGAAGATGCCTAAATAAGAAAGGCTTAGATTGCTATGTCGCTGCTCGAAAAACACTTTTGCGTGTCTCAGATCGCCTAAAAAGATTAAAGTGGTGTAGAGAAAGACTTCACTGGTCTGTAGAAGACTGGGCCAAAAGTCATTTTCAGCGACGAATCCAATTTTGAGGTGATAAATCGCAAGTCAAGATTAATAATCAAGAGGCTGGCTGGTGAAAAGTTCAAAGAGCGTTTTTGTGTACCAAGGATACAAGGTGGAGGAGGATCAATTGGAATATGGGGATGCTTTTCCCATAAAGGAACAGGGTCATACAACATTTATAACGGCAGAATTAACCAGTACAACTACAAAGAGACCCTCGAAAGTAAACTTTTGCCAACAGCCAGAGCTTTTTGCGGAAGACGAGAACAATGGGTTTTTCAGCACGATGGCGCAACGGCTCACACTGCAATCTCGGTTAAAGAGTGGCTTGATCGGAAAAACATTACGGTCATGCCTTGGCCAGCTCGTTCTCCAGATCTCAATCCCATCGAGAACATTTGGGCTTGGATAAACAAAAGATTGGTCAACGAGAAAATAGCCAGTGTTGCGCAATTACAGCAGGCCTTAGAAAAGCTTTGGAAAGAATTTCCAAGAGAATTATGCATCCGACTAGTTGAATCTATGCCTAGACGTGTTCGTGCTTGTGTGAAAGTTCGTGGTGCGCATACAAAATACTAAAATGCACCCTGACTCTATATTTTTGCTCTGTTTTTTTTTTTTTTTTTTTTTAACAGCTGTATATATTTCTCATAAAAAAGTATCTTAAATTTTTTTTTTTGAAAGAGTTTTTTTTCTTATTTTGTTTATAAAACCACTCTTAATAAAATTTAAAACAATTTATATTATGAATTTTTTTGTGTGCTTTAAATTTTAAAAAAACATTAAAAAAATCAAATTAAAAATCAAGTGACTCAATATTTATGCAACCCACTGTATATTATAAAATTATAACTAAAGATATAAAAAATATTACATGTAACGGGTAATATCACTAATATGTTAAATTGTATAAAAATTTGTACAACAACAAATCAACAAGTACTACGTAATTAGCTTACTTAGTAATAGTAAGTTAAAGTATTAGTATAAGTACTACTATACCAAGTTTCTATAAAATTTACTTATTGATCCAGTCTGTTTGCAATAGCTTCTGCGTCCAGAAAAGGGTGACACACCAATAACAAACATCCGGTGGTTGAAGTCTTCATTGATGAAGTGGAGGGTCATGGCTTGATAAGCGTCATTATTCCGACTTTGCTACATGTCAGAAGAAATGGCGAATCCAGGACTTTTTGGCAACTCTTTCTCCAGAGCTTGATCCAATTCTGTTTTCACGTTTTTGTAAAATAATTTTTGTTATCTAAGTTTCTCCATATTTCACTTAAAAAGTTTATTAACAAAGTAAAAATAGACATTTCGTACATGCTACTATATTGTAACAAATAAAATAAAACAAAATTTATCATATCTTACCTTCAAAATTGCTTAAATTTCAATGTTTTTTTTGTGGGGAATTGTTTAGACTTTCCCTGAGACACTAAAGAGTCACTGTTTTCTTTTTGAACTTGATATTATTGTTCCCATCTGACTGCGAATCATGCAATTTACAAACTACAATCCCTTTTTATACAGTTTTTCAACCGCGCCATTTCGACACATTAAATACATTAAGACATTACATGCGTTAACACCCACATACATTAACACCGACACACATTATTACCTTACATACATTAACACGCTAATTGCATCTTGACGACAATATTCCTGACTTTTTTGACTTTAGTTGATCAACAAAGTTTTCAGCTGACATCCTATTTAATTGGTCTGGAAGGATTAATGATATCTATTAACTAGATGTCTAACTTGCGCTTCCGCAGTGAAGCAAATATTTTGCCAGCCAGGTTAGTTTTGCCAGACTGAAATGACGTAATGATAAATCAAAGCAAAACAAAACTGAAGTATTATCAGTTTAAATAAAATGGCTACCGGCATTAAAAAGTTTAAAAACTTACTTCACTTTTTCTTATACAATAGGGAAGGATTAACTTGTAAAACCGGTAAAGATAGGCAAAATGACATCTTGACTCGACTTGAAAATATATAACATATTTGAACTAAAATTTGGCATTTAAAAAGAAAAAAAAAATTGTGATATTGTAAAAAAATATCGTTATTATACCGATAAATATCGGTATTCTCGTTATTTTTATGTATTCCGATAAACCGATAAAAAAAGCCGATATTATCGTTTCAACCGATACTTTTCTAGTCAGTTATTATTTCAAACGATAAGTTATCGTTTCATAGACAAACTCATATCCTTTGATATCGTTATAAACGCCTTTTTGTTCTTTTAGCTTTTGTTAACCCTTTGGAGATGGCAGATGTAGATAGCTTTTGAGTTACGGCAATCTAGTTTGGGGTTAGTGATGTAAAACACCAGACGCGATATTTTTCCAGTAAAATCTGAAGTTTTTTTAATGCATAAATTGCAAAGAAAAAATTGCGCGAAGCTATAAACGATGAAAAAATTACAAGATATTATAACCGTTTTTCATTCCTGCTCTTGAACCATATTTTCAGAAAAAGGTTCGTTTCTTATCGGAAAAAGTTTAAAATTTTCTAATATTTAAGATTTTTCTTCGTAAAGCACATCAAACTTTACGCTCTTCTTAATTTTATTTTTTAATCTAATTTAGACTTTGGTAATACAGTGCAAAAAACCTCCTGGAGCCGTTAAAGTTACAACTTCGGATTTGAGGTCAAAAGATGTTTGATTAATTCCATTGGGAAGTTATAAAATTTGTTTTTAAAACTTGACGCGTGTTTGGAAAAACTGTATGGAGTAAAATCGGCGCAAATAGATCGCCGGAGCATTAAAAACCAAACAACTTTAAGTTTTCAGAGTTTATTTTTCTTTTTTTACATGAGATACAAATTAGAAAAAAAAGCAAATAACAGTTAAAAAGATACTTTACAATAAATAAGAGATTAGAGAAATATTTAATTTTGTATTAGTGCTGTAATATATTGATTTTTTGAGGTAACTTTAATTGAAGATATCTTTTTAATTGAATAACTCTTATGCTATTATGAAAGCCTTGCAAAACCTAAGGTAGCACACTAATTACTGCATTATAGGAAGCTTAATAGAAAATTCTTCTATTCTGAGATTATTACGTTCGTTCTACAAAAGGATACCGTTCTGACAATTATCACTTGTTACGTAACTTAAAACTTGTTGAGTTATCGCGCTACAATTATCCGTCCTGTCATTGCCACAACGCTATTTTTGTAACTTAGCTTATTATGGGACATTCCGATCTTAATCATGCGTGGTTGTGGTATTTGGGTGCTTTACCATAAGTGCTATATATAGCCCATTTATGAAGATTGATAAAAATAATTTAGCTAGTTTTAACCGATCAAAACTGTATAAATAGAGTAAAAATTTATCAAGAACATGTTAATTAAAAAGTAACAAAAGCGGTGTTGATCTTCAAAAAAAAAAAAAAATGTAATACGCAATCGGTATTAATCTTGATCACCTTCGGATCAAAGTTGGTAGCAGAGGGTAGTTTCTTCACAACGGAAGAATGGTAAAAAGAAGAAATCAGAAATTAACAAATCAAATGGAAGATCAACTAACCGTCCAAAATGAAGTGTCAGCATTAAACAGGAAGAAAACGATTTTAAACTCTTCGTTTACGCAAATTAAACATCAAATTATTCAGCTTCTTGGAGACGACGATCCGACATGTAAAAACGAGTTACGCGATTTAACTCATCAATTAACAAAGACACAAAACGAAGTTCTCGAGGTGATGGTTGATTTATCAAACAAATACGAGTTTCTGGAGTCAAAAGAAAATTTAGAAAAACTCAATCAAGAAATTGAAAGAATAAATGGCGAATTCACGGAAGCGATGGAACATGTAAATAGATGGATATTGTGCAACGGAAGTGAAAGATCTAATTTTGACCAAAGGATGGATCGAGAACCTATGCGGACAATGGAAAAGCAGCAACGTGATCAATGGTCGAGTATTCGAAAATTAAATGACGAAGAAAAAGATAATAGCGAATATGAATCAATCAAATCGACTCATAGCCGTTTGCGTACAACAAATAATTTAGATGAAAAGACTGCAAAAATTGGACAGGATTTATGGAAACAACTAAAACGCGTTTCTATACCAATATTTAATGGCGATAAAAAGAGCTACGAAAATTGGAAAGCTTCATTCAACGCATGTATCGATCAAGCTCCAGCGACAGCTGAATATAAATTACTTCAGTTACGTCTATATTTATGTGGCGACGCATTAAAAGCAATTGAAGGACTTGGGCATTCATCGTTTGCCTATGAAGCTGCAAAAGAAAGACTTGAAAGAAAATATGGCGGAACGAGGAGAAAGGTCCTCATGTATTTGGATGAATTGAACAACTTCAAACCTATGAGGGAAAACCAACCAAGAGATTTGGAAAAATTCGCCGACTTGTTGGACGTGGCAGTAATAAACTTAAAAGAAGCTAATAGAACTGAAGAACTTGGTAACGGAACATTATACCACCAACTGCAAAAAAAGGTTCCAGAGATGATGTTGATAAGATATAAACGTTGGGTGCATGAATACAGATTAAACGAAAATGTTGAAACTCTAAAAAAGTTTATTGTTGAAGAAGCGGATTTTCAAATGGCAGCAACAGAGACTCTTCATGGCTTAAAAAAAGGCACTGGTAGCAAACCGTCTGAAGGAAATTCATACTTTACAGACAATGAAAGAAAAAAGAAAACAAATTGGATAAAAAAATGTGCTGCTTGCAAAAACGATCATAAAATATGGGAGTGTCCAACATTTAAAAATCAAGTTGTTGAAGAAAGATGGGAAACAGCCAAGAAATGTAAACTCTGCTTCAGGTGCTTAAACTCTAATCATTTGTCAAAGGAATGCAGGAATACAAGAAAGTGTGGGATTGACGGCTGTACAGATACTCACAATCGCTTGCTTCACAAAAAGAAACGTCAAAATGAGAGAATTTCTGAAGAACCCAAGAACATGGTAATTGAAAACTCTCATATATCAAACATCCAACTACATTCAAAACACGTCATGAACTGTATATCGCTTCGAACGGTGCCGGTTATTCTTCGTAATGGAAATAAAAGAGTTTTAGTTAACGCATTGCTTGACGATGGAAGTACAAAAACGTATCTGAATTCTGATGTGGCGGCTGAGTTGTCACTGCAGGGTAAAACAGAAAAAGTAACTGTAAACATGATAAATGGAAAAATTGATTCATTCGAAACCATGCCGGTGGAATTCCAGCTGGAATCATTGAATGGAAAAACAATTATAACAGTGGAAGCCTTTACAGTAAATAATGTAACTGGAAACTTAAAAGCCGTTAATTGGAGAAAAATGTCAAATAATTGGAGACATCTGAGAAACATCGAGTTCCCAAATATTGGACCCAAACCAAAAATTGACATTCTAATTGGTGTAGACTATTCTGAGTTGCATCGTGCAATTAAGGAAGTAAGAGGAGAATTTAATGAACCAGTGGCCCGGCTAACACCGCTTGGATGGACATGCATTGGCGGCACTGGAGGATCCCTTCAAACACACTTTACGAAAATGATACCAAAAGCAAAGGAAATAGAAGATGCGAATGACACCATTAAAAAGTTATGGACAATTGAAGGTAAGAAGAGATGCAATTAAAAAAAATGATAACAAGCCCAGAAGACACTACCGCCCTTAATATAGTTACAAGTTCGCTGAAAATAGAAAACGGAAGATATGAGCTAAAATTACCATGGAAAGAAAATAGACAGCTGGATGATAATTATATAATGGCGTTAAACAGACTACAAAACACGGAAAAACGTCTAATGAAAAACCAAAGTCTCGGAGATGAGTATAAAAAAATTATTAAACAGTATCTAGAAAAGGGATACTTGGAGAAAATTGATAAAAAGAATCTAGGAGATGGTTGGTACTTACCACATTTCCCAATTCTCCGTCCCGAAAAATCAACCACAAAAGTCAGAATAGTGTTCGATGGATCTGCAAAATACAATGGTAAATCCATTAACGACTTTATTTACCAAGGACCAAAACTTCAACAAGATCTTGTAACAGTTTTACTTCGATTTCGAAAATATTCAGTCGCTTTAGCTTGCGATATAGCAGAAATGTATTTAAGAATCGGAATACATAAAGATGATCGAAGGTACCAACGAATTCTATGGAGAAATTTGGATCCAACTGCTGAGCCTGATGTGTTTCAGTTTAATCGACTGGTTTTTGGGATCAACTCAGCGCCTTTCATGGCTCAATTTGTAACACAAGAACACGCAAAAAAGTATGCACAAACATTTCCTTTAGCTTCTGAAGCTGTTCTTGAAGCAACTTACATGGACGATACAATAATTTCTGTAGTTGATGAAAAAGAAGGAATTCAATTGTACAAAGAACTCACGCTACTATGGAGTTCAGCCGGAATGTTTGCACGAAAATGGCTTTCAAACTCGGTCAAAGTTCTTAAAATAACACCCGAAAATGATCGTGCAGAACATATAAACTTAGATTCTGGAGAATTACCTGCCATGAAAACGCTTGGAGTTGTCTGGGAAGCAAAACCTGATTTATTTACTTTTCATTCCGTCGCTACCGAAGAAAATGCGGTATATACAAAAAGATTTTTGTTAAAAAAAATTGGCAACTTTGTTCGATCCATTGGGTTTTTTATCACCATACATCATTCGAATAAAAATAATTATGCAAGAGTTGTGGATTGACGGAATTGAGTGGGATGATCGAATTCCGGATAGGATTTTGAAAAATGTTAATCAATGGTTTCAAGAACTAAAAGATCTTTCTATGATAAACATTCCTAGATGTTTACAAACAACTTCGACAGTTGTAAACCGATCCATACACGTTTTTACGGATGCGTCTTGTAAAGCATACGGTGCTGTTGCTTATCAACAATGTTTGTATGACACAGGAGAAGTGACCTGTGTAGTCATAATGTCAAAGGCCCGAGTAAGTCCATTGCAGTCTATCAGTATACCAAGACTGGAGTTACTTGGAGCTGTTCTCGGTTTACGACTTGCAGAGAAGATTGTTAAGGCCTTGAAGCTTGAAATTAAAGACGTAACTATATGGTGTGATAGTCTTAACGTTTTATGGTGGATAAGGAATCACAGTCGAAAGTTGAAACCATTTGTTGCTAATCGTGTCGGACTCATTCAATCAAAGACTGAACTAAAACAATGGAGGTACATACCTACAAAAACTAATATAGCCGACTTATTATCTCGAGGAACATCGGTGAATGAGTTAAAAAACAATAATGTATGGTGGCATGGACCAAGTTTTCTGAATTCTTTAGAGGAAAAATGGCCTCAGAATCACGTTGAAATCACACATGAAGCTTCAATTGAAGTAAAGAAAAACGCTGTGTTAATAAATTTCGCATTATCTTCCGAAGTAGTAAATCAATTGCTTGATATAAACCAATTCTCATGTTGGAAAAGACTTGTCAGAGTTAACGGATGGATGTATCGATTTATAAAGAACTGTCGATGTAAAATTGATTTGCGTATGATAGATGATATAACAGCTGATGAATATCATGAAAGCGAAAAGGAAATTATTGTTAAAGCTCAACAGGAAAGCTTCAAAGAAGAATATAACAACCTTAAAAAAGGAAAAACTATCAGTATCAAGCAAAATTATATCTTTAAATCCACAAATTGATGAAGATGGCTTATTACGCTCTTGTAGTCGATTACAAAATGCTTACTACTTGCCTTACGATGTTAAGCATCCAATCATTTTGCCGAGAGGTCATGCGGTTACAAAATTGATTGTTAAACATTACCATGAAGAAGGAAATCATGTAATGGGAACAAATCAGTTACTCACAAAATTATCAGAACGATATTGGATTATACGAGGACGAGAAGAAATCCGCGATGCAGAAGCAAAATGCAACAAATGTAGAAGAAGAAAATGTAAACCTGCTCAACAGTTTATGGCTCCTCTGCCAGCAATTCGCTTTAAGGAACCATTACGTGCGTTTGCCCGAATTGGCATTGATTTTGCTGGGCCATTTCTAACGATGCAAGGTAGAGGGAGGACACGACAAAAAAGATACTTATGCTTGTTTACCTGTTTACTATCACGAGCAGTATATCTCGAGATAGCTTATAATTTAGATACAAATTCATTCCTCAATGCCTTTTTTCGAATGGTGAATAGAAGAGGATTACCACTGGAAGTTTTGACGGCCTTTACAGGTGCTGAGAGTTTATTGAACTCCCGCCCATTAACGTATCAGAGTGCTGATATAAAAGATGATGTTCCATTGACTCCTAATCATTTTTTAACTGGACAAGTGGGAGGACAATTCGCTCCCGACTCAAGTCAATCAAAAAATTATCATCCTAAAACACGTTGGCGTCGAGTACAAGAATTATTACGTCACTTTTGGAAAAGATGGTTGCGAGAATGGCTTCCCTCTTTATCAAAGCGGTATAAATGGAATCAAGAAAGCCGAAGAATGAAAATAGATGATATTGTATTAGTCATTTCTCCGGATACAGCCAGAGGACATTGGCCGCTCGGTAGAATTACAGAAGTATTTGAAGGAAAAGATGGACGTGTAAGAGTTGTAAAAGTTAAAATTGGAGAAAAAGAATTTATACGACCAATTACAAGATTGTGTCTTCTTGAGTTCGATAATTGAAAAGGTTTGATAGACTGGAGTCTATCAAAGAGGGGGAGAATGATCGGAAGAAATTTACGTTAACGCTATTTTTGTAACTTAGCTTATTATGGGACATTCCGATCTTAATCATGCGTGGTTGTGGTATTTGGGTGCTTTACCATAAGTGCTATATATAGCCCATTTATGAAGATTGATAAAAATAATTTAGCTATTTTTAACCGATCAAAACTGTATAAATAGAGTAAAAATTTATTAAGAACATGTTGATTAAAAAGTAACAAAAGCGGTGTTCAAAAGCGGTGTTCAAAAGCGGTGTTCAAAAGCGGTGTTCAAAAGCGGTGTTCAAAAGCGGTGTTCAAAAGCGGTGTTCAAAAGCGGTGTTCAAAAGCGGTGTTCAAAAGCGGTGTTCAAAAGCGGTCTTCAAAAAAAAAATAATGTAATACGCAATCGGTATTAATCTTGATCACCTTCGGATCAACGGTTGTTAATAATATCAAAAAAGGTTGTTAAAACTTTTATATTTATTTGAGAGCATCCTATTATCGCGTGATGCCAGTCTTCCTTCATCACGCTTTAAAACGTTTCAAAACTCAACGCAAATCCAAACCAAAAGAATGTTTTGTTTTCAGCAAACGAAACAAACATTAGAAATGAGATTTTCTGACAGTTGCACCTTACCCTGTTTTATTTTTTTCAATGTCTTACTTTGTTTCAATACTAAACAAATAATTAAGTCGATTCACTTTGGTAAGATAAGGTCTCGTCATTTGATATACAAACTGGTTTTCTATTTGCTTAAGTTTTTGCATGATTACAAAATAAAACTCTATTAACATGGTGTAACCTACATTAGAAATGTTGATTGTAAAAGACGCATTAGGCAGCGTTATGGAAAACAACCTGTAATCCTTATTTTCATGGTAATCAAAGGTGGAACCAAGCGCGTTTCAGGAAATATTGCAACGTTACTGTAGCCGTTAATTTTAAAAGAGAAATTACGCAATAAATTTTTCCATTGTTTCAGCAGGCGCCCGTGAACCACCTGCTAACTGCAATTTCGAACGGTATAAATTGATTGACAAACGCGGTTAACATTCTCTTTGAACTTGCAACTTGATGCGACTCGTGAAGTAGAGAATCTTCAAAGAAGTCCAAAATGCTTTCACAACGCATATCACTCTCGTTGAACTAGACATTTCATTTGTTACAATGGATTGAAGTTTTTCTTCACGTAAGTTCATCTTTTGTTAAAATATCGTTTTCAAGTGAAATTCTGCCCGATTTAAAAGAATTTATTTTTTTGGAATTTTTTTTTTAATTTTTTTTTTCGAAGTAAACGAACAAAACAGTCGCATTATATTTATGAACTCATTTATGACGGTTTCAATCTTAGTTTGTTAATGACATTGACTTTTTTTTTTTAATTTAAGTATTAAATCCTAACTATGATATGTTTTATTTACAACTATGACTCCATCCATTTTTACATGTTCAAGTTTTATGCAAACATGCGATGAAACAAAGCGGTGCTCCGCCTAATCTGAAACAGTAGCGTCGCGTGCTTAAATAAAAATAAAATTTGTCAATCTCGGAAGAATACTGGAATAAGTTGTTACGATAGCTTACTAAGATAACCATAGAAGTTAACATTTAAAAAGTATATTACAAAATAGTTATTTTCCGAGCTGACATTTTAAACAGAAAAGATTCTAAAAGAGAAAGTTTTAGTTTGCAAAATCTGTTAGATTTTTTTTAATTTAACAACTTCAGTGGACTAATGAACGAAAAGTGTTTTATAATTTCAATTACTTCTCTTGAATATAATTGTACTGCTGACTCCTTTGCTCTCATAACTTTGCCAAAGGAAAAGCGTAATTTTAATTCGAAATTTTAATGCGTAAAATAAATTCGAGAAGCTAGTTTTCTCAAATATAATCCTAATATTTCAAGTTTGGGAGGGGGGGGGGGTTTGAGTGGTGGTTGAGGTATTTTAATCAAAAATATTACTCTTAAAGTTATTTCTTCTTTGAAGAAATTCTTTCAACAATCAGTAAAAAATTTAAAAGCGCTCTTGATCACTTTCTTCAAAATTTAATTGTCTAAAACATCTTTAACTATTTAAGAATTTCGATTGAAACAATTTGAAACATGTCGACAGTTATAAAGTTGTTCTTTTACTTTTATATAAAATTATATTTTAACTTTGAAGCAAACTTCATCCGAAGTTCTCTCAGCTCTTTCCAATTCACACGAATATATGGTTAATTCTTTTACTCTTATTATGACCTGTAACAGTGGCTATCTTAGAGTTCTTGCGGTGTATTGCTGTAGTTGTAATATAAGCTGTGAAGTGAAATAATGAGAAAATGCGAAGTGAAATGATTAAAAAAAATAAGGTTATGTAAAAGTTGGCTAGTATAAATCTGACAAAAATAATATCATTTTAACGTTGTATTTAGTGAAAAGTTTGAACAGCTCAACAGCTTCAACAGCTCAGTTATCAACAGCTATCGGTTTTGAATGTATTTGCTGTTTTCAAGTCAGTCCTTCTTGCATAATTATTTCCTCGCAATTATTTTAGGTAACTAAATTTCCTCTTCAAGTTTTATTTTGTTGCTACGTTTAACGTTCTTGAGCATAAAAGTTTTTCTATCTGGAAAAATTAAGTCGCAGAATTACTTTAACACGCCCTCATGATGGCAAACAAGTGGGTAAAGGGCGAATGATGGGGTAAATTATCCTTAATTACCTTATTGTATTGAATAGTTCAGTGTAAGTAAAATCACTCAAATTAAATTTCTTAAATATTAACCATCGATACGCTCAATCAGCAAGACGAACACTATTTTAAAAATTTCACTTTGAAACATGCCTATCCTAATCTTTCAAAGTCTTCTATTTTTAAATCACGATATTTAAGATAGCTAAAAAATTCCAAGAATTCAAACAAGATTTTGCGCGGGAAATTTTAAAGTGAAACTGAGGGTCTTTTTTTTAATGATCACTATGCTAATTAATCATTTGGCAAATATTTCTCCGAATTTTTAATAGAAATTACATGAACTACTTTTACAGCTGTACGATTAGGCTCATTAAACAATTAGTAATAATTAGTATAACTATTCCTAAACACAAGTTACACAAAGACATTTAAAACAAACGACTTCGAAGTCAGCCAGGTATGCCTGAGATTTAAAAAAATCCTGAAAGGAAATAAATCTTTTACAAACTCTTTAATGATGGTTTCCCTTATTTCCCTTATCTCTGCAAGATTTGCACATTAAACAAGAGTTAAGGGTTAATTTAAGGAATAGTTGAAGGATTAATTTAAGGATTTGAAAGTGTACATCATCAAGGTCTGCCTGATGTTTTGAATGATTCTTTGTAAATGATTTAGTAAAACATGAATATCTACTCCTCTTTGATTGTTTGCATCTTTACCAGAACCTGCCAATTAAAACATCCATAATGACAACATCTTTGCAAGTTCATTGAATTTTAAATTGAAATAGTAATGCCTGAAAATAATTCACTTAAAAGAAAGTCAGTTGAATGGTGTATTTCATGTAAGAGATGCTTTCTTCACAAATTCTCTCAGTGTTTATGATTTAACAGTCATGTATGGATTTTAAATTTATGTTTTGAAAAAAAAAAGTATTGATCTGTAATTTAGTGCTTTAGCCATTTTGGTTTTATGTACTTCCTCCACTCTGCACATAAAGTCTTAAATTTTTAACTTAAAACTATTTGGAATAGAAATAAGTTTTTCCTTGTAAAGTTCACTGCTTTTTATAAAATCTAAAATTTAGAATTTAATTAAGGTCTAGCAATACAGAAGAAAAAAAGAATTAGTATATATATAGTTATTTAAGAAGTTTAAGCTGCTTTTATTTTTTACTAAACTATTTAAGAAATAGATTTAGAAAAATACTAAGAAGTTCTTACAGTTTTAGGTACAGAAGAAATTAACACGACACCCACTTCAAATCTAAGTAAAAAGAAGAATTATAACATAAATTTGAAAACTTGAAGGCACCTAAAGTCGAAGTTTGCAAAGCTATTTCTTTTAGTTTTAAATCGTTTCTCTCTTTCCCCAATTTTAAATTACAAATTGATTAAAGTTAGCAAAAATATTATTTTCGAACACTGCTGAAAAAAAATTATTTACATACCTTTTTGGCCTGAATCCTTTAGAACTTCTTGGAAGCTTCTGACAGAATTTTAGCAATCTATTCCTTATTTGAAAACTGTATTTCATTATAGAAATCTCACAACTGAGAGAAAATGGAGGGTGCAGTGGAAGACTTCAGGTTTTCAAATTTATGTGATTAACTTTGGAAACAATTCTTATCTTAAGCGATTGCAGGCATACTTTCCTTTAAATCTTTTAGTGTTTTTAGATTTAAATGTACTTCTATACTTTTAATTTATTCTAAATTCTATTTTAATTCTAAATTTTATCACAAGTTCTTATTTTAAAAGTGAAAAATTTTTTAAAAAAATTTGCCTAACAACAATTAACTAGTTATTAGTAGTAGAACTTTAAATTCTGTTAAAAAGTAGGCCTATGTCAATAAAGGAACTATTTTAGCTGTTGATTATCAATTATCTCATTTGTCACTTACTTCAATTTGTTTCATTTGCTCTCTCAGAGCTCTGTACAGGTTGTAATTTTATTTTGTTTTTAATTTATAGTTTGGACTGTTTGCTGACTTGGTCTAATTATATTTTGATACTTACAGTAGTACACTTATATTTCAGAACTGTCAACTTATAGAAATTTGATTTTTATTTCTTCAGACGTCATTGTCTTATTTTTCTTTAAAGAGAATCCCTTCAGATTATTAAGATTTTGATATAACTGAGGCAACTTGAGGATTTATTTGGCATCGTATCATTTTTGTTTCATCTTTTATTAAAAATTTATTTGGATATTCTACAGAAGAAAACACCAATCTTTCAGATAAGAAAGTGGCAGAAGAAAAGAAGTTTACTTTATTATATTTATTAAATTAGTTTAGTATACTTAATTTCTTTTTGTAGTTGTCTGTTTGTAGTTAGTTGTCTGTAGTTGTCTATAAAAGTTTGATTTATCACAGTATTACAGTTTATTTTATTATAGTTATTACATTAGTTTATTAATAATTTTTGGTTAACAGACTGCAAAAGAAAAAGTTTTAAATGTTTTGCCAGTCAGAATTTTTTTATTTCGTCTTGAAGAATGTTTTTGATTTAGTTTCACATACATAAAGGTTTGAAGCATCAGTTCTTTAAACACTATTTGCTGGTAAAAGTTGTATTTAGTTTTTACATCAGCCTTTGTTTACTTAGTTTCTTTATGTAGTTGTCTGTTTGTAGTTAGTTGTCTTTTTGTAGTTGTCTGTTAGTAGTTAGTTGTCTGCTTTTGGTCTGTCGTCTGTTTGTAGTTAGTTGTCTGTAGTTGTCTGTAGTTGTCTATAAAAGCTTGATTTATCACAGTATTACAGTTTATTTTATTATAGTTATTACATTAGTTTATTAATTATTGGTTAACAGACTGCAAAAGAAAAAGTTTTAAATGTTTTGCCTGTCAGAAATTTTTTATTTTGTCTTAAAGAATGTTTTTGGTTGTATTTAGTTTTTACATCAGCCTTTGTTTATGTTCTGTATACTTAGTTTCTTTATGCAGTTAGTATGTAGTTTTCTGTGTATGTAGTTGTTTGTGAAAGTGTAGTTTGTCACAGTATAACAGGTTAGTTTGTTATAGTTATAAAATTACTTTAAAAATAATTGTTGGTTAACTGGTTGTAAGAGAAAAAGTTTTTATTTTGTCTTGAGGAATGTTTTGGTATTTAAAAAAGTACTTTCTCTAATGTTGAATTTTTTCTGGAAATAATCAAAGTCTGCATCTGTTTTGCTTTTAGAATTAATTATTATTGGTCAACAGGTTGAAAGAGAAAAAAATTTTATTTTGTCTTGAATATTATTGGTATTTCTGAAAGTTTTTTCAAACGTTAAATTTTTTTTTGGAACTATTTAAAGTTTGCTTCTGTTTTGCTCTTAGAAACCTGTTTAATGTGAAATATTGAAAATAGTTAAGCAATAGAAATTATTTACTCAGCTAAAAATACCAAGAAGTTAGTTTTTCATCTGAATTCTTGACATTTTTAAAAAATTTTCAGCTGAAAGGTTATTTTTTAGATTTTGCACTAAGCTATAGTTTAGAAAAGTACTAGCTTGTTAACTAAATATTAGTTTATTATTAGTAGCTGTCATATATCAACAAAATGTAGAAAAAAAACACTTATGTAATGCCTTAATACATTTGGTGGATAACTTAAGACTTTAAAATTTTAGTTTTTGATTTTTAAAGAAAGTTTTGAGTGTGGAAAACTTTTTTCCATGAAAGTTTATTTTTGCCCTTAAATGGAGAACTGCTTGTTTGAAATGAGAAATGGAATAAAAATTTTAAACTTTTTAATTTTCATTTCTTACATTGATAAATTTTGTTTTGCAAACAAAAAATCAATTTTCCTTGTGCACTTATTTAAAATTTCTTTGCTTTGCTGTGTGCCTCTTCAACTTATGAGATTTTTATGAAGGTTTTTATGAGGTGCTAAGAGTTTTTTCTTGTGTTTGAATTTGTTAGGTGCTTTTGATTATTTTGATTGAATTTTAAACAGTCTTAAGTTTACTGTTGTAAATTTTCAACTAATTTTTAGATTATTTCTTTCAATGTTTTGCTTACAACTCTCTTGTTTTGTTTTCAACTCCCTTGTTTTGCTAGATTTTATCAGGTTTTGAGCTCCGTTGTATATAGTTCTGTGATATAGTTCTGAGTGCAGAACTAGTTGAGGTTGAAGCCCGTAGCCAAATAGGAATTTTCTGCTTGTACTGAGTTGTATTGTTTTTTTACTTATGAAAGCTGTAAAAGATTTTTACTCTTAGAGCAGTCTATTTGATATGCCCTTCTCGTTACTATATAGCAGGAAAAAAAGAAAAAAGTTTCACGTGTGAAACCTTTTAATCACAGTTTTTTTTTTGCTATTCCTATTCTTACTAACACCAACTCTAAAATACCATTTTAAAAAGCCGGATGAAATAGCTGTCTTCAGTGCGGCTTAAAATGTATTAAAATGTAAGGACTGAAGTTCCCGAAAAACGGTTCTTCGGTTCTTCGGTATTTTTCGGGGAATCGAAGGTTTCGGTTCTTTATCAGAATAGGAATCGAAAAGAACCGAAGTTATCGGTTCCTTATAAAAAAAGGAATCGCAAAGAACCAAAGTTATCGGTTCTTTATCAGAATAGGAATCGAAAAGAACCGTAAATTGATTACTCACCTTTTTTTTAATAATATACTTCCGTTATAATCAATATTTTCGATTCTTTTCAATATTTTCAATTATTTCGGATATTTCGATTCTTTGTAATAAAAACGGTAAATTTCAATTATTAATTAAAAAATCGTTCTTATTGTAAAGAATCGTTTTTATTACAATTACGTTTTAACAATGGCGTGCGAAATTAAATTCAAATTCATTCAAATTTAATTTACCTCCCCTAAGGGATTCCCCTTTACCAGTATAAATAGTGGGGTTTTGTGAAAATCTAATCAGTTACAATTTATTGTTTCACAAAAAACTCTTACAAACAACAACAACATTACAATTTACAACAATGTCTCAAGTTAATAATGCAATTTGGAATTACTTTACCAAACTACCAGAAGTGACAGTGAATTCTGTCACCAAAAAGAAAACTTATAAATCAAGTTGTAATCAATGTCAAGCAGTGTTAACTTGCTGCCATGGAAGTACATCAGGAATGAGTAAACATTTAGGGTAAGTAATGTTTTTTCAATTTTTTCGGTAATTTCGATTCTTTTTAATATTTTCAGAATTTTTGCAATTTAAGTTAATATTAAGTAAAGATTTACTTTATAAAAAAATAAAAAAATAAAAATAGTTCTAAATAACTAAATAAACATAAGCACTGATTATTATTTATTATACAGTAACAGCTAACAGTAATACTGTTTGTTACATTTAATTTAATATAGCGCCATCTATAGGAGTTATTTCAATTTTTTCGATTCTTTTCAATATTTTCAATTATTTCGGTAATTTCGATTCCTATCCCTATAATTATTTAATTTAAATCTTTTTTTATACAGATCTCAGCATCCCATTCAAGCCAAAGCTTATCTTAAGGCAAAGAATGACAAGGTAGTGCAACTGGCTGCTGACAGGGAGGAAGTTGAAAAGGAGCTTGATAGATCTTCAAGTTTGAGAGGTTTCTTTCCAGCCACAACCACTAGTAAAAAAAGGGTGGATAACCTTAGTAAAAAGTCTCCACCATCCAGTCAGCAAGGTGGTCATGAAAAACTTCAAGTAACTCTGGATGAGTATGTTAAGGTGAGAAAAATATTGTAATTTTTTAGTAGCTTAAATAATCGTTTTTATAATATTTTACCATTTTTATTTGTAAATATTCGAATCAAAATCAAGCCCAAATTGGTAAATTGAGAAAAAATATTTCTTCAAAATAAACTCGGATCTTTTGGGCGCCGTTTGGGCCATGCAGAAAATTTTTTTTTTCTCAATTTACCAATTCGGGCTTGATTTTGATGAAACTAATGTTAGAAATCTATTTTTATATTCAATTAGAAACTTTTGAGCCCTTTTCCAAATTTATAATATACTTTAAAGTTTAATAACTCTGTAAATTAATAAAAAGTTAAATTTCCACACTAGACAACAATTTAATGATTCCAAATTAATGTCCTTTTTGCTGTAAACTCAATATTAACAAAGTTATTGAGGTTTAAAGTTTTTGATTTGACCTGTCACCTAACATGTGCATGTAGATTTAGTAAACACGTGTTTTTCAAACGTTTCAAAACTTTAAAGGCTTTTAACTTTAAACTTCTTTGTTTTAATAGATAGAGTGATTAGCACTGTCTCTAGAAACTGCAACAACTTACCCATATATATTAGGTTGTCAGGTCTTGTTTAACGTAATTTCGATTCCTTGCGGTAATTTCGATAATTTCGATAATTTCGATTCCTTTCGATATTTTACATTTTTTTTATTATTTCAGATAACTAAATGGGATTCACAAAGCAGCTGTCAGCTTGATTTTGATACAGTTCTCACTCTGGCCTGCATCATGTCAAATCTTCCTTTCAATATTGTGGAAACTCCAGGAATGAAGTTGCTCTTGAACTATTTGGCACCAAAAGCAATCATAAAAACACCAAAAACACTTGCTACAACAAAGCTTGACATGATTCATCTTAATGTTGAAAAGGCAATAACCAATCAACTTGAGGAAGAAGTACCAGAATGTGAAAGTGTAGCTTTTACATCAGATGGTTGGACAGCAAAAAATGGTGATCCTTTTGAATCTCTCACACTCCATTACATCAACAGTGATTTTGAGTTGAAAAAGTACAGTTTGGACTGCCAGGCTCATTTAAATAGGAAAACAGGTCCTTTACTTGCCAAAGGATTAGACACTATGATTTCAAAATATGAAGTCTTGGCAAGGCCTGACCTAGAAAGAACATGTGTGACTGATGGTGCAGCTAACATGAAGGCAGCTGTCAGTTTATCAACTTTATTGGACAAGCAATTGGTGTGTGTTGATCACATGTTGAACAATTGTTTGAAAGACACATTAGAAAATGGTGAGGTTAAGGTAATTGTTGATAAGTGCAAGAGACTTGCTCAAAGGACACATCAAAGCACTAAGGATTGGTATGAAATCAAACAAGAATGTGAATCTCTAGGGTGTAATCCAATCAAGCTAATCCAACCAGTGCAAACAAGATGGAATTCAAATGCAATGCTGTTCAAGTCAGTGTTAAGAAATGAGCAAGGTTTGAAGTCTGTCAGAGATAACAGCCTGAATGCAAACTTGACAATACTTATACCAGGTGATGAAGATTTTCAAGTAATTGCAGAACTTCATCCTTTCTTGGCAAAATGTCAAGAATACTCAGAGATTTGGTCCTCAGATAAAACACCTACAGTTCACAAGATCCAGCAACACCTCTTTTCATTGATTACTATGTGCCATAGGACAGTTACACAAAATACTTCAGGTAAAAAATATTTTTTTGTGATTCTTTCGATTCTTACTAATAATTTCGATAATTATCAACAAATTTCGATTCTTTCGATTCTTTCGAATAATTATCAACAAATTATGCAATTTAGATTATTTATATATTTTTTTCTTTTCCAGGTTCAAGAATTGCTAAAGATGCAATGACCAGGTTTATAGAATACTTGGAAACTAGGATTCCAGATAAAGGCACTGAAGTTAATGACTTTAATCTTGCAAGTGTGTTTGATCCATTTTATAGAGGTTATTCTATCACATTAATCAAGGGCAACAAAGATCATTTAGATGGAATAGTAGACCAACTGGTAGACAATCATCCAACTACCAGAGAATACAATGAGGCTTATGAGGCTTCATTACCTTCTGCACAGCCAAACTTAGATGAAGATATGGATGATTTTGAGAGAATGGCCATGGAAAATGATGGAAATGATGCACCAACTTTGGCAGGACCATCAGAGCCTCCTCTAAAGGTAGATATTCATTTTTATTAATAATAATTTCGATTCTTATAAATATTTCCGATACTTATAAATATTTTTTCGATTCTTTGCGGTAAATTCAAATTCAAATTTTTTTTTTAGATGGAATTTAAGAGGTACTTGTCTATGCAAAAGCCAGCTAAGGATGTGAAGGTTTTGGAATGGTGGAAGGTCAATCAAAAGGAACTGCCATTACTAGCTGCTATGGCAAGGAAGTACTTGTGTCCACCAGTGACTTCATGCTCTTCAGAAAGGCTATTTTCATTAGGAGGAAATATTATTAGTGATAAAAGACACAATATGAAGCCAGAGACCTTTCAAAAAATGTTCATAAAAGAAAACTTTCCACTAGTCAAATTAAAAATAAGGTCCTGGGACAAAAAATGCCCTGGTGAACCAGGCTATCAGTCTCAACCTCTACCATCCACCTCTCAAGATCAACCTCTACCATCAACTTCACAGACTCAACCTCTACCATCACCTTCTCAGACTCAACCTCAACCATCTCCATCTACACAAACCCAATCAACCAAACAGACAAAAATGAAAAGTTTTTTGAAACCAAATGAATCACAGTCTCAAAGTCTACTACAAAGAGCTAAAAAAAGAAAACTTGTACTTGAATCACCAATGAAAAAATCACCAATGAAAAAAAACCCTATATATGATGCATCTAAAGATTTATTTAATACTGAAGCTAGTGATAGTTCTACTAGCGTAGCTTATAGCAGTGCTAGTGGTAGTCGCAAGGGCAGCAAGGACAGTGTCACTGATCTCACTGATAGTGATTTAGAATAACTGTATTTTTCAACTGTATTTCAACTGTATTTTTGAAAATAAAAATTAAAAAAAATTCAAGTTTTTCAATTCTTAGTAACAATTTCGATTCTTTGTAGCATTTTCGATTTTTTGCGATATTTCCTGCTAAGAACCGAAATTGGAACCAAAATTTACGGTAATTTCGATTATTGCTTAAAATTAGCAGTCGAAAAGAACCGAAGTTATCGGTTCTTTATCAGAATCGGAATCGAAATTTACCGTTATTTCGAATCTTGCCTAAAATAAGGAATCGAAAAGAACCGAAGTTATCGGTTCCTTATCAAATTAGGAACCGAAATTAACCGAAGGAACCGTTTTTCGGTAATTCCAGTCTCTATTAAAATGATACTCAGGTCATAATATTACAAATGAAAGGTAATTTTAATGATCCAAGCTTAATAAATTTCTTTTGACAAGTTTGAATGTAAAAATATTGAAAGAAGAAATTTACATCTTTTATTTGCATTTATTTACTTAGTTTAACTGATGCAACAACCGTTTTTAATGAGCAAAAGCAACTATACGATAGAGATATTTGAAATGTATCACAGGGAGAAATGCGAATCAATTATTGCGTTCATTCCTGGAGGTATATTAATAAGACTTCTATGTTTCAGATTCGCTAAGGGATTTTTACTTGGAAGTTGGACAACAAAGTATTACAAATTCTTATGTTTTCTATCAGTTTCTGAAAGCCTCTTGGAGTTTATGGCTAACTAATGTAATTGTTTCATAAGATGACAAATTATGTCATGTATGTCATCAAGTGTTTAGAGGCTTATCTCAATATTCAATAGAGAATAAGATTAATTCTATAGAAGCATTTTCGATAAAGTCGATAAGCGAATTTCTACCATGTAAGTGGTAGTTATGTATTAATTTTGATATTGTTTTTTCCTTAAATTCAGACCGTGTTCTCTTCTAGTTTCAACCAAATTTTATTATGGTTCTGAGTCAATAGACTTGTCAAATGAACGACATCTGATGCATCTTCACAGTACATCTTCTAGTGCTTTGAGTGACTTCAACTTTGCTATTGCTTTATCTACGTTTGTGTTGTCACGTAGCAATTCACATTGATATGCTCATCACATTAATCCTCTCTCATCATCAGAATTGATTGATGTCAATTAATTGAAATCGACTATCGACTGTCAAAAGGATGAATTTACTGCACTCCTAAGGGACATATATGAAACCACAAAATCTTTTTTTTTTTAAAAAAACATGTTGCTGAATGGGTGTCCTGCAATTTAGAACTCTAGAATTACTATATATAAGAATTTTATAGAAGAATTTAGAACAAAGTTTATAAAGTATGAAGTTCAATGAAAAAAAACCATATGAAGACCTGAGATCTGATATCCTGAAAATATACTGAGGATACAGGAAATATACTGATGAAAAGCATGTGCAAATTGGGGCATATGATTGATTATACGCCCACTGCATCACGCATTAGGCAACATGGCACAATGTATTAGGTCATGTGATTAAATAATAACAAAATAGTTTAATTTAGAGCATTGGTTTTACTTTTATCAACTCTTTGTTATTATTATTATATTAAATTATGGGTATTATTTAAATATAAGGTTATATTCAAGTTAAAGGGTTGAGAATTTTTTTCATTTTGAACGTTTAATGACATTCTGCTTGAGGGTTTTGAAGATTTTCTGATTTGATTTACTCATCTGCGTTTTGTTGCTTTACAGTTCGATTTTTTCTATTCATTAATTTTTTCCTTATCTATTTGTAAGATATTCTTCGTGTTTTCGTCTTTTCTCAGTTGTATTTAACTTTTCTTCTAGCGCTTTATCAATTTGGTGTCTTTTTTGGCATCAAGATGCCAAAAAAAACACCAAAGATTTTGATTATTAAAAGCAGGCTGTATACGAGTTGCACCAAGAATAATTGTAACAGACCGAACTCGGATCTTAAACTTCAGTCGGCTAAATTTTACTTTGGTTTTGTTTCGCGGAATTTTTTTTTCCAGCATTTTTTGCAGAACAAAATCGTTATGTTATAGACAAATCCTCAACTGGTAAAGTTGTAAACTATGTTCAAATGAACACCATGTGTTGAATTTTTTTGTTAATGCTGTACAAATTCAAGACTTTATGCTGCCATTTTAAGCGAAGAAAATTAAGCTTACTCGGGTAATTTAAGGCAAGTCTGGTTTTCAGTGTTCGGTTGCACCACTAAACATTTCTTTTTTGCATAACTTTTTTTGGAAAACAATTTACTTAAATGAGCGTTATCAGGCTAAAGTTGTTAAAAATAAAAATAATAATTTTTTACGACTTGATGGGTCATGACGGATTTTGTCTTTTTTGAAAAGGGAGAATATCTTTAAAAATAATCTCTATGCACAACTATTTCAGTAAAGTTCAGTCTAGTATTGTTATCATCATGGCCGCCGAGAGGGGGGTGGGGGTGGACGGGGAAGATTCCCGGGGCCCTGTGTGTGTACAAACAAATTTTTAAAAATAACTTTCAAAAGATTTAAATAGTTTTGACTTTTAAAAGATTTAATTAACTTTTATTTTTAATTTTCAGTGCCCAGAGCACGCTTCTTTTGGTCCTGGGTATGTAATTGATCATAATGAGGGCCCCTTAAAAAAACTTCCCCGGGCCCGAAATTTCTCTCGGCTGCTATGGTTATCATCCACTTGTACAACTTGGGATTTGTGGTACGATAAGAAAATTCGACGTTTTTTATAAACTTTTGGTGTTGCCCCTAACACTACTGAATGGAGCGAACATCGTTAACGACACTTTGAGATATAAAGTCGATAAGCGTATTTAAGGTTTTTTTTTTTTTTCAGGTGAAACCATGTGATCAAACTTACATTTTTATATGACAGCACCAGGTTGTAATCAAGTAACAAATGTTGAAAAGCTATTAAAGAGGTAATAACTTTGGGAAATGAGTCTCTTCTCCCATTGGTAAAAAAAATTATATAATGATTAGTAAATAAAAATATCAATAACGAGCAAACAATATTATATAGTCAATCTTTTAGGATTGCTTGTTGACCTGTGTTTAAGAGATTTAAACTGGCCTATGAAATTTTAGATTTTTAAATATTTTGTAGCTGTTTCAAGCTAAACAAAATTCGTTTTCTAGTTTGAAAGTTTTACATAAAAATATGTTAAAGCAGTTGTCTTGTTGCAATGTTTATTTTTTTGTATTTGGTTTTTACTTGAAAATGAGTTTAATGTTTCACTTAATCTTTTCTAATTTTTATGATTCATTCTCTGTTGTAATATACTTGGTATATGTTGCAGGTACATACATGCATACATACATACATACATACATACATACATACATACATACATACATACATACATACATACATACATACATACATACATACATACATACATACATACATACATACATACATACATACATACATACATACATACATACATACATACATACATACCTACGTACGTACGTACGTACGTACGTACGTACGTACGTACGTACGTACGTACGTACATACATACATACATACATACATACATACATACATACATACATACATACATACATACATACATACATACATACATACATACATACATTCATACATACATCGAAGTTGAGTGTTTTTATATATGTTGTGTGATTTATTATATGTTGTGTGATTTATTATATGTTTTGTGATTTATTTTGTTGTTTATTTTTCAATTAGTACTACAAGTTTTGTGAAATTTTCATTTTTCAGCAAATGTAATGATAATAAAAAACAAGACAAGTTTTGAAATGGAAAAGTTGCGAAATCCAAATGTTTTTTATCACTTATTTTTCTTTAATCAACCTTGAAGTTTTAATTTGTAATGAAAAATAAATATCGAGCACTCTTCAAAATGCAATATATTGGAATAAGATCATAGTATTAAGCAGAATGTTTCATTGCAAAAGTAAGAAATGAAAATATTAAATACTAATTAATCTTTGTTTTTTTTAAAATCACTTTAGATAATTGTGTTAAATCTCACAATAACGTTTTGCTAAAAATTTCATTCTTCCATCCAGCTTCTCAAAAAGCATGGAATATTTTCAATAAAAATATATTTTAAATTGGTAAATATAAACATTTGTATTTAATTAAGATAAAATACTATTTTTATTAAATATAAATGTTTATATTTACCTGTATATTTTTTATCTATTATCGGCTGTTTCTATAAAAACAATGTCAGCCTTCGGAAACGGTATACTTAATGTCAAATTCACAATTTTTTCGAGGTGAAAACACGTCACACGCGTTTAAACAAAAATAACACGAACAAAAACGAAATTTTCTCAGACTGGTCTTAAATCACCCGAGTACTTCTCCTGAGGTGAAAATGGCTGAAATCTATTATAAATTGCACTGAGAACCTTAAAGGTATGCGCTTATTAACTAATCCATAATACGCGAACATAACTAATCCATGCAGGATTAAGGGAGAGTTGCATTCTAAGAAAGTTTTCATAAATGTGTAGTGGAATTCGAAAGTATTTACTATAAAACATTGGGAAGTGTGAATCATTTTAATATCAGTAAATGCTATAGAAAGACCAGTTTTGTGAATTTTTGGAATTAAATTGAGTTCTAGTAAATTTCAAATATTTGATCAAACTGTACATCCATTTGTTATTTTTTTACCTAAAAAAGATAAAAGCCAATATTTATGTATATGGACTCCTTTAAACTTGCTTTTAAAAAACTTTTAGCAAACTTTAGAAATTTTGCCTGTCTAATTAAAGTTTATGACCGTCATCTGAATGTTAGGCTTGAAGTGATCTTCTTTATTGGAGCAGAATTGTTAACGTTTTTTATATGATGGCCTCTTCGAATTAGAAAATAGGCTCGAAAAGACCGGAGATAATAATCGCTTTTTTTAAATGCAATACTTCCGGCTTTGAAGTATGAAAAAAAGTTTGTAGTAATAAAATCTGGTTTGAGAATCTTAATATCAACGATTAAGTTTTTATTCTTTTCCTTGTTTACGGGTTGTTTGAGGGTTCTTCCAGAGTTTATTAGCTACGTGAATATTTACAGCGATGTTGAAGAAAATGAATGAAAACAGACTTTTTAGTTTTAAACTGTAATTTTTAAAGAAAGAAAGTAGTAAAATATTACTCAAAAAAAGGTTTGTAGCAACAAAAGTGATGTGTTTTGCCTTTTTTTTATTCTAAAACACGCAAATTTTTTTTTTAAATGGCCATGGAAAGGGCCGTGGAAAGGATTGCACTGAGGATAAACTTTTATTGGCCAGAAACGTTTATTGATCAGATCCCTAAACAAGGCAAATACTATAAAGATATTGTTCTGCCACGGTTACCAATGCATTGAATTTTGAACAGGTGTGTAGTAAACTTTTTTTTCTGAGCAATATTTCTTATGAACATTTTTATATGAGTGTGTTTTTTAAACTTTTTCCATAAATTTATTTACGTATTTCTAATATATTAACACAAATCAGGATTTTCAAAAACGATTAAAATAATTGACAACTTCGATTTTCCATTCCTATCTTTTATTACATATCTTTCAAAACTTTTTATTTTCCATTTACATTCGTTTCATATCTCTTAAACAGATTGCTATATTATTTTTTGTAGCCAATCTTGATGGATGATTGATTCCTAAAACATTCGTTTGTACTTTATCAACTTGATAATAAATTTCTAAACCTTCATTATATTTTCCCATTCCATACAAACAGACTGCTATATTATTTTTTGTAGCCAATGTTGATGGATGATTGATACCTAAAATATCCGTTTGTGTTTTATCAACTTGATAATATATTTCTAAGGCTTCATTATATTTTCCCATTTCATTCAAACAGATTGCTATACTATGTTTTGATTTTAAGGTTATTTCATTTTCAGTTCCATAAGATTTTGTGTTATACTTTTCAATGGCATCGAGAATGTTTATTGCTTCTCGAAAAAAACCTTTGTTTGATAAGAAACTTTGGATTCTCTCACTCAGTTGATGGAACACTTCACACATTTTTGGTTTGTTAATATGAAACATATGGATGAAATGGTTATAGAAGTGCTTTCCATCGTCAATGTGTTCCTTTACCACTTCCAACTCTAGTTTTAGAAAATGGGCGATGTTTACGTTGCATATTTCTGTTATTTCTTTGCCTTTTTGATAACATTTACACGCTAACTGTGTCATTTCGTGCATCGCGTACCTATCATTGTCATCGTCGAAACGATCAAGCAACGAATAACTTACTAGTAAACTTATTGCTCGATTTATCAAAAGCTCTTCGTTTATTTTCAAGTGTTTTGAAATACCCTGAATAAACTTTTTTGTAATGTGTTGACCGTCGCAATACGATAAATGGTTCAAATTTTCCATCGATTTTTCATTCGATGTTTCTATTTTGTTTAATACTATGCTAATTGATGTTATAGTAGACTTTGTTCCCTGTTCAGTTTGGATACCTTCCTCGAGCATTTCGAAAGAATATGATCGAAAGAGATCTATATATTCCTTCAAAGAAACGCTGTTGCTGCTTATATAGAGAATGGCTTGATTAATAGCGAGTGGATGATATTGAAGCACTTTGGTTATTTCTTTTAGTTTTTCGTCATCGTTTGTTAATATTTGTTTAATATTTCTTTTTGCAAAAAGTAACGCATCTTGAGGTGAGAAAGAATTAACTTGAATTTGATTAACATTGGTAGACCATGATTTCCATTGCGATGTTACCAAAGTAAATGCATTTTTTTTATTTGATACGTATTTTTCAAAATTCTTCACACTCTCATCGTCGACGTTGTCGAAGATGTAAAGCGTTTTTTCTCTTTCAAAGTAGTGATGTATTTTTCTAGAAATTACTTCAATATCAAACGGATCGCCTTGAGGATCTCTTACGCTTAACCCTAGTTGGTGACAGAGATTAGTCAGAGAAACTTGTATTTTATCAAATGCTGCATCCACCCACACAATACTATCAAAATAGTCGTTATAAAATGCTGCATATTTTCTAGCGAGCTGAGTCTTTCCAATTCCAGACATTCCAGTTAAAATCGTGATTGATTTACCCGAATCGTTTATTTGGCACACGTATTTATGAATTTGATTAAGTTCATCGTCACGTGAAAAGAAGGCTTTTGTCGGCGGCAGGATACCAAAAATGGAGTGTCGGGATATTAACTCTAAAATACAAAAACATTTAATTTTTAACTGCAAGGTGACATTTTTGAGGAATGTTTAGAAGTCAGTTTTTGAACGGCATTTCGCATTTCAGTTGTTTTGTTTTTGAAAGGAAAAACATAATAAATTTATTCCAAGACTTAAATGACGATTAAATCGACGATTTCTATTAAAATTGTCACTATCTGCTGAATATAATATTTAATGCGCTTGCTATTATCATGATGAAATATTCTGTTTATAAGTTTGTTTTATTTTCAAGCAATTCCATTTGTAAAGGCTATTTAAAACAATTGCAGTTTTTTTTCAGAAAAAACATTTTACATGTAAAATACTCCAAGAGGAACATTTTGATTTTTAATTTGAGAACCTCGTCGCAATACAGTTATATTTTCGAAATCGAAATCAATTTTCCTAAGAAAGTGTTTTGAAAAAGTTGAAAAAAACTTTTGTTCGTTAGAAGTTTATGCAGTATTACTCTTTGGGGAAGGGTGGGAGGTTATAACGGTGAAATGCAGGACGGCTGCAAAAAAAAATTAAGTTAAGGAGTCACATTCAGCTTTTATTTCATATTTTTAAATAATATTGTTAACTTAGTAATTAAATATAATAATGCTATAAATAACTAAGTTTTTGATATAAATAATAGAGAGTTTGTCCTTTTCAAAAATGTTCGTGTTAGGTAAAAAAATCTTTTAATGGTCTGCAACTTTTTTTTTATATTTTGTGTTTTTTTTTTTTTTTTTTTTTTTTTTTATCTCTAATAAATATTCAGGGGCCGCAGGAGAACATCGGTATGCAACAGCTGCACAAAAATTATCAAGTTCAAAATACCTACTTCGTTCGCATTCACTGATCAAATCTTCACGCTTGCAAAAAAGTAATCCACTTTTCACATCTCGCCATTTTTTTGATGGATTATTTTTACGCCATTGGTTCAATATTTGCAAAGTTTGTTCTCTCGTTGTTTCAAATTCTTCTTTTACATTATCGATTGCTGAGTCATCAACCAAAAGACATCGAGCAAACTTTTGCCAATCATATGCCAACAAATCAGCAAGCGTTGTAAACACATCTTGTGGAAACTTTTCAACTAAAAGAGAAGGTTTTTTTTGGAAATCGAAAATCTGTCTCGAATGGGAAATATTAAAAATATTTTATTACCCTTTATATCGTCGAACTCGTTCTCCATGACAACTTCGTCTTTTAAAGCCGTTCTACGAAAAAGAGGTCCGTTAATTGCAATGATAAATTTCAGTAAAACCCTCTTCAGTTTGTTAGCAAACTATTTTCACGGTTAATAAACGAGTACGAAGAAATAGGTGCTGCGTCAAAATATTTAGAGCAGTTTTAGAAGTGAAATAAACAGTTTGATATCAGATATTTCAGGAACTCCCTTAGTCACTGAAACAAAACTGTCATCCCAGTAAACTTCCTATTGATGGAATACATTTTATTGACTGTTAAAGTGGTTTGACTTACGGCGACTCTGCAACTTAAGAACAAAAAAGATGCCAATAATCCATCTTCCCAAAAGCAACTATATTAAAAGAAACTTGAGCAATTCTCAATAATGCAGCAGTACCTGCACGATTGAGATCTGCATAAATTAGGACTTGTGGCAATATTTTGAAATAATTATTAATAAAGCAATAATGAACAGTTTTGAAGTCCAAAACGAAGCACTAAGAAGCTTTAAATTGTAAGACGAATTTTCAATTGAAAGACGTTTATAATGTGAGAGGTTTTTCAAGAAGGGTTCTTAATCAGATTTCTAATATTTTGGTTTCTTGTATTAAACTTTTCATATTCAAGATTTGTTATTCCGTTACAAACTTTTCATGTACTAATTATTCATGTACTCTCACTTCATCCTGCCTTTGTTATTCACTTCAGTAAAGTCATATTTTCCTATTTTTTCACCGGCTTTTCTAACTATGAAACTAAATTTGTTGAAAAATCAGGTAACAAATCACAAGAGTACAACAAAAGTAGATGACGTACCGGTTATACATTATCTCCATTTTCCTTATTACAAAAGTTCTTTTCTGCGATCTTTATGTGAACAGTTGGTTGATCGACAAAACAAGTGCTGAGTTCTACAGTTTTTCTCGAACTGATATAAACCAGCACGTTGAAAATTTCAAACTGAATCATGCAACAGCAAACCATAGAAAACAAAAAAGCAAAAACCCATTAAATCAATAAAATGTTTGAACTGGTTTTAGTATAATGAAAAACTACCAACCGAAATCTGCGATGAACCAAACGGAGATCGGTGAGTTCTTGATTCAGTTGTTTTTTTGTTTTAGTTTTAGTTTTAGTTGTTGAAAGTTTCACTTAAAAACGTTTCAAGTTGCGTCACGATATTGCAATCAAAAAGTTTAGTTAAAATAAAACAATTCGAAATAAAAGCAATCATTCAAAATATAAAGGAATCATTAGAAAGTTACAAATAAAAATAAATAATATGACAATCAAAGTTTTTAGTTGTTTTCAATTCGCTATGTCTTTAAAGAAACGCGTTTTTTCTCGCTCCAGCTTCCTAGTGTTTTATGGATCAAGTGAATCTAGCTCGTTTATCTAGTTAACTTTCTTGCATTGAGGTTAAACTCTGTTGTTGATTTTTTAAAACTGATGTCAAATTATTTTATTTTTAAAAACAATTGGCGTCGATGAGTGAGAGTCTTAATCAAATAATAATAAGGGCTTAACAAAACAAAAGGATGGAATTATATTATTAAAGCGAAATAAGTCCAAAACGAGGCATCCTGAAATAAACTATTTGTCACTGTGTACTACGCGTCCGCTCTGACAATAAAAAGGAAATAGCGAAATATTTAAAGAACTGTTTAACATTTTGAAAAAATTTTTTTCACCAAACTTTAGTTATAAGATATTGTTCGTTTATACATAATAGTTATTAAAAAAAGTACGCTCCTTTTAGGAACCTTTTCATTCCGGTTTTTTAGGCGGTTTATCCAGACTTAATCGATTTTTGATTAGAAAGATAAAAAACCGACCGTTTTTCTTATTTGAAAATCTAATTCTGATATATCAGTTTATCTTTGTTACAGGTTTTTTTCGTCTCCCGTTTACTTTTCCCGTTTTTATTTAACAACCTTTTGTTATAAAAGTGTAATAAAAACCGCAGGATCAGAAATCCCTTCGATTGCAGAATGAAAGTTCTGATGTGAAAATAGGTTTTTAACAAAATGTGGCTATGAAGATAACCACTTTTTAAAAGTTGCTTCTTAACTTCAATTGCATGGTTTTATGACTTTTTTGATTTCTTTTCTTAATATTGACCATTACTCTTTGACTTCCTAGAATTGTTTAACAACAAACATTAAAATTTAAAAAATTTTTAAAAGTTTTATTTTTATTATAAATAAATAAAAAGTTTAAGACAATATCTATTTGTAAAGTAAAGAAAAGTTTATAAGTAAAGTTTAAGACATAAAATATTTATTATAGAAATTATCTATTATCAAATTCTAATTCTTATTTTGACACATTCAAGTAAAAAACTGTATTCACTGTAATTAAATATATAAAATTGAAACATAATTAAAATTTTTGTTCGAAATATGTCTCACAACCCTCATTTCGAGCAACATTTACAACAAGCCCTCAAGAATTGCACAACGCATTACTAATAGAGATGGGAATCGAACCCTTTTTTAAAGTTCGGGTTCGGTTCGGTATCAACACATTTGTTTTTTTATTAGTTACAAAGCTTTACATCCACAATGATAAAACACAAATAAATTAAAGTAATATTAAGTGGTTAAAGCATTGCAAATTATTTGAAATAACTTGCAGTGCTTTTATACTGCAACTTCAAAAGTTCAAAAAACAATGCTAATAGTTAATAGCTGCAGTTAAAGTGCACAAAACATTAAAAAAGTAACTTTCTTAACACAGATAATGGTAGCTTAAGTAGCCTACTGTCAGTCTAGTAATCAGGCCTGCATGCTGTATTTGAGAAACATCAGCATTGTCAAATGTGTCAAATGTTCAGCATACGGATCCTCCCACGTATAAAATCGCTGATGCTAACGGTGAAGAAATTCAAGGCACTCTTTACGAGCAGGAGATGCAAAAGACGCATCAGGACATATTCAGAATTGAAAAAATCGTTCGCAAGACTAATAAAAAATCATTGGTGAAATGGTTGGGGTATCCAGACTCGTTTAATTCGTGGGTGGGTAATAAAGAATTGATAAGTTTGCAAAAAAGGATCTAAAAATCGTAGATTTCCACTGATCATGAGATGATCTAAAAAATTTTTAAGATGTTTTAAAATGCATGCTCCTCACAAGTTTTTTAGAAATGTTGCCTCAGCAGAAGTTCACAATTAGGAATTGCAATTAAGGTTTTTAGAAGAGAGGATCAGAGAGTTGGAGGAAAGAAGACCGAGTAACATTATTGTGTCGGGAAAATCGCTGGATCATCCACCCTATTACAACACGAACGGACAGTATGAGATTTTTGCTCAGAAAGACATTAAATTTGTTGTTCTCTCCCATACAACGATATCTTTATCCATTGGACTGAATTTGGAGAAAGGTGTTGCAGTGGTGACATTAATGAATAAAATCACTGAGCAGTTGAATTATAGAAAGAACGAAGTTATTATTTCAGAGTCTGTAGATAACGTTATTATGGACGTGAATAGCAACAGCAAAGAGGATGTGATTGTTAAAAAAGGCGAAAAGCTCTGTACGATTACTTACATTGATTTAAAATAATCTTTCTTAATGAAAAAATGGAGATATTGAATGAAAAACTTTATCCAACTCTTCCAACGGCTCCAGTAGATGAAGGGCATGTTTATCGTCTTCAGAAGATTGGTGAGATTCAGAAAGAAATAGAAACTGAAAAAGCAAAGCGAGTTCATCTCAGCAAAAAGTACCATCGCGTTTTCAGGATCATTTCGAATGTGGACAATACGATGCAAGGTTTATGCATAGCATTGGGTGCGACTGGAATTGGTCTTTTGTCAACGATTATTGCCAGTCCAGTAGCGATTGCGTGTGAAGGTGTAGCTATTGGAATGGGTTTTTTATCGATTGTTGGAAGCCAAGTGAACAAAAGAATGGCTTTGAAAGCGGAAAAGCATGAGAAGATAAAAGTGTTGGCAGAGTCAAAATTGAACACGATCAGCGAGCACATTTCCAAAGCGTTGATGGATGGAAGAATAAGCAATTCAGAGTTTCAGTTGACTTTAGAAGAGCATTTGCGATGAGCTGTTGAGACAAGGAGAGATTAATAAAGCGGAATACAAATTGTTAATGAAGACGATTGATAAAATTTAGTCATCAAGGGATCTAAAAAGAAAAATGTTTATTTAAAAATGCTCATTGTGAACAAAAGAAGATATGCGAAAAAGAACGTTGTTGGTGGAGGTGGTATTGTAGACTTGATTAAAAATTTCATCAAAAGAGCAGCTGCTTCAAGTATGTCAAAAGCAACAATAAATATGCTAAAAAATGCTGCATCAAGCAAAATTGGACAAGAAGCGATTACAGCTGCAAAATCTGCAGGCACAGAGTTGGCTCTTTCTGCCATTTCTGCTGCTAAAGATGTGGCTATTGATAAAGGTAAAAAGACCATTGTGAAATTAAAGACTGGTTCATCCATTCAAACTAGGAAAATGTCAAAACAGAATGCGATTCGAATCCAAGATCTAGTGAAGATGGGAAGAGGAATTAAAATTGCATAATTTTAAGTGGTCGCTTGAAGGATGAGAGTGAAATGATCTAAAAAAAATTTTTCTTTCTATAAAATGATAACTACCGATCGATTAAGACTGACTGATAAACCAGAGTATGACACTGGCATTGAAAAATTGGATTTTTTCGAGTACCTTCCAACCAATCTTGATTTAATTTTCTTCAGGCACATTCACTTTTGAAATTGACTGTCAATCCATTAAAACACTGCCATCAGAGGCTTACATTCTTATTGAAGGAGTGTTGAAAAAGAGTGATGGAAGCTTTTATGAAGCCATAGACAAGATCGCCTTGGTGAATAATGCTTTGATGTATTTGTTTAACGACGTGACTTATGACTTGTCTGGTGAGCAAGTGGAAAGAGTTATTTATCCAGGTCATGCCACTACCATTCTTGGAATGGTGAAATACCCTAACGGATTTCAGATTAAAGATGGTATGAAGCAAATGTGGTTCATGGACACATCAAATCTTGTTGAAAATGAAGGATTTAAAGTTAGACGAGACCATTTGTTTGCAGACACTACATCCGTTGGCGCTTTTTCGTTCAGGATACCTTTGAAGCACATTTTTGGTTTTTGTGAAACTTATGATAAAGCTGTTTATGGGTTCAGACACACGATCACCTTTACAAAAAAAGAATGCGATGATGCGATTTACAGAGCGGAGAGCGCCAGTATAGGAATGATTGATCTTAAAAAATTCAGGCTTTATATGCCGCGCGCTGAATTGAGTGTTTCGAGAAATGCTGAATTCATGAGTTTAATAGCTCAAAAGATACCTATCGAAGTACCTTATAAATCAAACAAATGCGAAAGACAGCTTATTCCTGCTGGTCAAACGGAATTTACCTGGTCGCTTGGAAGAATCACCGACAAAAGCGTTCCGATGTTCGTTTTGTTTGGACTTCAGACGAACAGACCGTCTAGTCAAACTGTTAATCCGTCACTATTTGACCATTGTGATATTAGCAATTTTTACGTGACCGTCAATGGAAAAAGTACCCAAATTATAATTACGACTTGAATTTTGGAGAAAAGAAAGTGGTCATGGCTTATGCAGATACGTTTTCTTTTGATGAAAAATATTACGGCACAAACGAACTTGTTTGCCAATCTGGGTTGTCCTTGTTTCAATATATAAAACTGTATCCCTTGTTCTTTGTTGATATAAGCAAGCAAAAAGAAAGAGTGGCTTCAGAAACAGCTGAATTGGTGATCAACCTTAAATTTCGAACTTCAACTGTTGCAAATACCGTTATCTTTGCCGTGGTGATCTCTGACAAGCTGCTTAATTTTGTTTCAAATGGAACTCACATGACTGCTGTTTATTAGATTACATCGCCATGAGGACAATGTCGCTTTTACCGTGATTAAAAAAAAATTGAATTGGCTTAAAAAAAATCACGGCAGAAATAAAATGAGATATACAACATCATATTTGAAAAATTTACTGAATGAAAACGGCATCACTAAAACGGCTGACGATTTATTAACATTGATGATGCTTGCGGTTGAAAATAACTTGATCAGTAAAGACAAGATTTTAGAAAGAGCCAAAGAAAAGAGAATACATCATGAACCGAAAGAAAAGAAACCTACTGATCCAAAATATGAAAGGCTTTGTTTTGTTAAGAAAAATCCAATCACTGTGAGAATGACTAACGTTGAAACAGGCGAGGTGACTGAATACAAGTCTCTTTACAAAGCGATGAAAGAGACTGGACGTGGATGGAGATATTTATGGCGTCGAGATGGAGAGGTAGACAATGGAATCAAGATTGAATTTTTAAGATCTTTAAGATCCGTGGAAAGCTTTAAAAAAAAATCGCAGATTTTCCAGTGATTCAAAGAATCTAAAAAATGAATGAGGCTTAAAAAATTTTCTTCTCTTAATAAAATGAGATATACAACATCATATTTGAAAAATTTGCTGAGGGAAAATGGAGTCACTAAAACCTCAAACAATTTATTAGGCCTGATGATGCTTGCGGTTGAAAATAACTTGATCAGTAAAGACGAGATTTTAGAAAGTGTGAAAGAATACAAGCCAGTAGGTCGACCAAGAATACATGAGCCTAGAGAAAAGAATGATGATCCAAAATGGGACTGGCTTCGTTCAGTTAGAAAAAATCCAATCACTGTGAGAATGACTATCGTTGAAACAGGCGAGGTGACTGAATACAAGTCTCTTTACAAGGCGATGAAAGGAACTGGTCATAGATGTAAATATTTTGATCGTCGAGATGGAAAGGTGGACAATGGAATCAAGATTGAAAAGCTTCATCATTGATTTTTTTAACTTTTACCGTGTTAAAAAAATTCAGAGAATTTTCCAGTGATTTGAAAACAAATCTAAAAAATTGGCTTTAAAAAATCTTGGTGCAAATAAAAAGATGAGTAACATGCAAAGTAAATTTGACTTAGGTAGAACGAGCAGGGATGATCTTTTAGTTGTTCTCGACATCGAGTCTGAGCTGTCTCCAGATCCAACAGTTCGAAAAATTCAAAGAAGGGTGCGAAGACTTTCTTTGGAAGCTAGAAACCATATTTTAAAATGCTGTAAAGATTGTTCTTTTGAAGTTCTTGACACGATTGTACAACTATTTATTGATGCTGAAAGGCATGATAAGATTGATAATCTTGCTCAACTTTTTAGTTCTCGAAGATCGTATTCTAAATGAGATTCTTTTTTTTGCTGAAAATAAAAAAATTGAACTCGAGTAAGATAATTTACGACGATTAAAAAAGATGGGTAACATGCAAAGCAAATATCAAGTCTCACTTCTTGACAAGCTCAGGCAGTCAGGAAAAATGCTTGAAAAAATTTTCAAGTTTGAACTTAAAGTTTATTGTAAACTGAGTAGACCGTTGATGAAAGATGCGTTTGAAAAGAACTACATGCCAATTTACGAAATGATTCAAGGCCTTCACAGAAGTCAGCTACTTGATGAAATCATGAGAAGTGATTTGAGTAAAACAGACATATACAAAATAAAAAGGCTTTTTGAACACGATATTTATTATCTAAAATATATCTTAGGTAAACAAAGCGAAATGTTTAATGATTTGGTTGATGATATTGTCAATTTCCTTGATGGAGAACATTACCGAATGATCCAACTCTTTGGTGAAGAGGAATTGCTGATGAGAGACTATGACTCTCTAAAAGAGATGAAAAATCAAATTGACCTTTTATTAATCGAATTGGATCTTTTTTAATTTCTTTGAATCCATTTTTTAATTCTTTTCGAAGAATTGAAAAAAATTTCTTTACGGTTGTCATGGTTACCATCATAATTTTTTTTGTTGAAGACTTTTCGAAGAAGAAAACATGCTGACAGTGTGCCAAGATTTTAAAAAAATTGAATTGACTTAAAGAAAATCACGGCGGAAATAAAATGAGTCGCCAATCTTCAGAAATTAAAAGCGCTGATGAAAGCGTCGAAAATTTTTTTCTTCCCCTAATAAAAATGGAAGATAAATCATTGAAAAAAGTCTCAATGGCATCATTACGAAGAGATGCTAACGAAAGGGCTATCAAAGGCTATACCAAAATGACAAGGGAAGAGCTCGTTGAAGCTATAAGAACAACAAAACCTGTCATTGGTAAAAAGTCTGTCAAAGAGCCTGTTAATGATCGAAAAGATCGAAACTATTCCAAAATGACAGTGAAAGAATTAAGAGAGATGGCTAAAGGCCGTAGTGATATCAAAGGTATCTATAAAATGAAAAAAGCCGAGCTCATTGAGGCTATACAAAATCCTGTCATTGGACGTGGACCTGCTCCTCAACATGTAGCTCGTAGACGTACGACTGAGGCAAGATCGATCGCTTCAAGTCCTGCACCGGTTATTGCTCCAGCACCTGTTCCAGCAGCAAGACCTGGGTTGTTTTCAAGGTTTAAGACAACTGCTATTAATGCGGTTAATCATGGTTTTAGCCAAGTAAATGATCTCATTAGTTCATTCATTCCAACTACGGTAAAAAATGCAGTGAGCAGCGTGAGAAATGGAGTGGAAAAAACAATCAAATCTCTCAAAGACGCTGCATTTGCTGCTCCGGTTCCTGCTCCAGGTGGTCCATATACAGTAAAATTTAATATGACCAAGCATTCAGCAGAACGTTCTGCTAGACTATTTTCTTACGAGCCGTCTTCTCGATACCAAAATATTGTTCCTTTTCTAAACTTGGTGAGAGAGTCTGCTATTCAAACCATGGAAGGAGAAATAAACACAAAAATAAGAATTGTTTTAGCCTGTGAAATGATTCGTGTAAGCATCTTAACAGGTGAAGAAACTACTCAGACAGCTAACTTTTCATCCAACACAGAGATTATTTTAGAGGGTACGGATGTAAGAACGTTAATGAGTCAAATGGAAGAAAAAATCTTGGAACGTAGTGCTAATTACAACAAGATGGGATCTAATTGCGTCTTGTCTAAGATTTTAAGAATGGATATCAGCTTTGTCGATTATGAACCTTTCAGAGGCTCTTCCTACATGGAGCTACCTACCAAGTTGAAAAACAAAAAGGCAATCACCAACATGGAAAACAACTACAAAGAATGTTTCAAGTGGTGTGTTACCAGAGCTCTTAACATGAAAAATACGCATAATGAAAGAATTGATGAAGACTTGGTTTTAAAATCTAAAGAGCTCAATTGGGAAGGAATGGAATTTCCTGTAAAGATAACTCAAATCGAAAAGTTTGAGAAAAATAATCCTGACATCAGCGTGAACGTCTTTCACTATGAAATGAATAAACCTCAACCTATGCAAATATCCAAATTTCATGATCGAAAGCACTGTGTTGATTTGCTGTATATTTCAAACGATAATAAAGACAACAGCCATTATTGTCTTATTAAAAATTTCAGTCGGTTTGCTTGCTCCTCAACAACAAAAGGAAAAAGAAAACTTCATTTTTGCAGAAGGTGCATGCACGGCTATGATCAAGAAGAAAAGCTCAAAATTCATCGAGAATACTGTTATGATAACGCGCCTATGAGAATCGATCTTCCTAAAGAAGGGTCAACCCTTGAGTTTAAAAACTACAACAATAGTATGAGAGTTCCGTACTGTGTCTATGCCGACTTTGAAAGTTTCATCAAACCCATCGATGACAACACTGAATATAATAATAAAGAGTCGTATACCAAAAAATACCAAAAGCATGTTCCAAGCTCCTTATGTTATTACATCATAGGACCTGATGGCTTTAAAAGTAAACCTGTCGAGTACACAGCAGAAAGCGATGAGGATGACGTAGGTAAAAAGTTTGTTACCAGGCTTGAAGAAGACTTTATAAAGATTTGTGACGATAGTTATTCACGAAAACAACAATGGAAGAAAAATAGAATAGAGACTGATGAGGATAAGAAGAAGTTTGAAACTGAAACCAAATGTCATATTTGCAAAAAGGATCTTAATGATAAAGTGTGGGATCACTGCCATTTGACTGGAAAGTACCGTGGAGCTGCTCACAATGCTTGCAATAAAAAATATCGAGTTCCAAAATTTATTCCCGTTGTCTTTCATAACTTGTCTGGCTATGACAGCCATTTGTTCATCAAGAGATTAGGCGGAAAAAACGGGAAACTCAATTGCATACCCAACAGCGAAGAAAAATATATCAGCTTCTCAAAAAGCATCAAAGTGAGAGATTCGATTGATAAGAAAGGCAAACCGAAAAAAGTGTATAGAGATTTGAGGTTCGTTGACAGCTACAGGTTTATGTCAAACCCGTTAAAAGATTTGACTGACAACCTTGTTAAAGATTTGTGTGAGGAGTGCTCCAAATTAGACCCTAAGACATGCAAAAAGGACTGTCTTGATAAGAAAGGAAAAAAATGCAAGTGCAAAGACAATTGTAAAGATTGCGCTTCTAGAAGATCTAAAAAAGGAGACATCATGTGCAAATATCTAAATTCATTCTACAGCGGAGAACAAAGAGATTTGCTATTAGGAAAAGGCAAATGCCCTTACGAATGGGTGGACTCCATTGAAAAGTTTTCCGAAACGCAATTGCCACCTAAAGAAGCCTTTTATTCCAGACTAGACGATAAAGACATCACTGATGAAGACTACGCGCATGCGCAAAAAGTTTGGAAAGTATTTGGATGCAAAACCTTTAAAGATTACCACGAGCTGTACAACAAGTCCGACGTGCTGAATCTAGCAGATGTCTTTGAAAATTTTAGAGACACTTGCATAGAATATTATGGTCTTGACCCTCTTTGGTATTACACCTCTCCTGGTTTGGCTTGGGACGCTATGTTAAAGGAAACTAAAATTAAATTGGATTTGATAACCGATATTGATATGCTCAACATGATCCAAAGAGGAATACGCGGTGGAATATGCATGATCTCTAACCGACTTGGAACTGCTAATAACAAATACATGCAAGACAATGACCCTTCAAAACCCTCAAAATTCATTCAGTACTTAGACGCCAACAATTTGTACGGATGGGCTATGAGCAAACCTCTTCCCGTTGGAGGATTCAGATGGATGAATGATGAAGAGCTTAAAAATTGGAAATCTATGCCATGCATTCTCGAAGTCGATTTAGATTACCCTGATCACCTTCACGATTTACACAACGATTACCCTTTGGCTCCTGAAAGATTAACCATTAGAAAAGTAGCCAAACTCGTTCCCAATTTAAACAATAAAGAAAAATACGTCGTCCATCATGAAAACCTTAAACTCTATGAACGAATGGGATTAGTCATCACCAAAATTCATCGAGGAATCACCTTTAGAGAAGAACCTTTCATGAAAGTATACATCGATGGCAATACTAATAAAAGAACAAAAGCTAAAAACGACTTTGAAAAAGAATTTTTTAAACTCATGAACAACTCTGTCTTTGGAAAAACCATGGAAAATACACAAAACACACACAAAACAAGAAGTCTTAAAATTATCTAAAAGTCCTCGTTATGATCGGAACACCATTTTTGATGAAAAATTAATCGCGATTCACATGAAGAAAACACAAGTCACTTACGATAAACCCGTTTACTTGGGAATGAGCATCCTCGACATCAGCAAAACTTTGATGTTTGAACACCACTATGACTACATGAAGCCTAAATACGGTGATAAAGCCAAGTTGCTCATGACCGATACCAACTCGCTCATTTATGAAATCGAAACGGAAGATTTCTATAAAGACATTGCTGATGATGTTGAACCCAAATTTGATACGAGCGACTTTCCAAAAGACCATCCTGCTATTCAAAACGTTGGATTCAAAGTGGGATTAAATAAAAAGGTTATCGGCAAGTTCAAGGATGAAACCGGTGGTAAACAAATCACACAATTTGTTGGGCTAAGACCTAAGCTCTACTCTTACTACATCCCTGAAGAAGTTGAAAAAGAAGATAAAGAACACAAAAAATGCAAAGGGGTTAAAAAGAACGTGGTTAAAAATCACATCACTCACCAAGACTACTATGACTGCTTGAAGGATAAACAAGAAAAGCTTAAAACCATGAACGTTTTCAGATCCCGTCATCATGACGTCTACACTGAAGAAATCAACAAAGTCGCACTCAGCGCTAACGACGATAAAAGGATCCTATTGAATGATAGCACTCACAGCACCTTTGCCATTGGACACTACAAAACAAGGCAATAAACCGAAGAACTGGTATAGAAATAACATGGTTATTTTTTATACTTCTTCTTGCTATTAAGTACGTAACAAACACAACATGATCAACACCTTAAGTTTAGGTTTTGTTCAAGAACACGATATAAAAAATGTTCACTAACGCATCAATGTTAGCATCCTTAAGTATGGAAAAGTATCAATGTCCCAGAACCCGCTTTTCCTTATATATTTTGCAACAACAATCAACTCAAGACAATCCACTTTAAAAAATGTGAAAACATAACATCGAGTTTAACAAATATAAAATTAATATTATTTTACAAATCGAAGAGAATAAAACAATCAAAAAGACCACAAATCAATTCAAAAACAACTTTTTACTTAAATATTTATTAAACAAATAAATTTACGAAATACAAAATTTATATCTTTTTTACAACTGGTGCGATATATTTAAACTTTAGGTACGCTTTAACCAACAGAATTACGAATAACAAGTAAGCCGATCAGCAGCTTTGTCAAAAGCATTAAAACAGTGTGAAGTTTTTTAAAGTCATGTGAAGTTTTCGGTGCAAAATAGTTTATTTTCAAGCTGAGATAAAAAAGTTTATTTTTCTATTTCTTTGTTATACCAACGAAAAATGTAAAAAAGTAAATGAAAGTATCTAAGTTTAAAGCGGTAACAATCGTAAAAGTAATTCTCAAAACGGTTGCAAAAACTGCATTTTAAAACTTTCTTAGAAAAGAAACTGCAGTCTCATTTCTTTTATGGTCATCGTTTTGTAAACTTTTCATTTAGTTTTGAGGGAAAAAAAATCCTGCTTCAAAATTATTACAGATTTTAAATGTGCTTTGATCCCTTTTATTAGTAAGTTAACGTTTTATTGATGTAAAACGTAAATGTTAAGAATAAATGTTGAATAAAAGCTGTTCGCTTTTACAGCTGAATCTTTATTTTTTTAAAATTTTTCAAAGTCGATTTTCGAAGGTAAGGTGTAAAAAATTTTGTTTCTCAAGAATCTGCTAATGGGCTATTTTCAAATTGTAAACTAATTTTTTTTAAAAAAATGCAACGGATAAGTGAAATCATAAATTTATCTCTTTTCAAGTCAAACCCACACCACCTATACTTCAATTAATGCTTTCAATCTCAAACTCACAAGGAAAATGGAAGTTTTTCGATATAAACATTTTTCTATTGCCTAATATTGCTAATCTAATGATACCTAACAAATTGATAAACAATAACTATTTAGTTAGCGATTTGTAACAATTCAACAAAATAATAAAGCTGACACTGAAAACAAAAAGCTTTCAAAAGAGAAATTATGTTAAATTTAACAAATCTATCTGCATAGCGAACGCAACTGACAATAACACCATTTACATTACAATTAGTTAAATATTTACGTTACAATTATTTATATATTGAACCTTTATAATCTACTGAAAATTTTGAGTCATTTTTTTCTTAAAACCGACCAAAAAGACTCATGTCATAAAAATCTTCACTTTTTCCTTTCACCTAATGAAACTTTCTTCAAAAGAATTTCTTCCCAGAAATTCTTTTAATAGAAAATAGGTCATTTTTAGCTAGAAATGCTGAATGGTATTTTGCAAATGAGAATAGAAAAGTAGTCGAATTCATCAATTACTTTAAATTTATGGCGAGTGAACGAATAGAAGAAGTTTCTTCGAAAATAAAGCAATCACATTTTTAAAAGCATTGATTGAAAATTTTCATCAACAAATTGAAATTATAAATAATTCTTACTCTCAAAATACATTCCTTTTACTGGTACCAAGGCTAAAAGAAAAAAGCACAATATGTAAAATTTTAATTTAGAAGCAAAAGGGATACTTTTTAGTTTTGAAAAATGTAATTTAATCAGCAGATATTCATCTTGATTGACACAAAAGTCAAAAAACAAGTAAAAAGTTATTGACAAGAAATAAAAAAAAATAAAAAAAATACTGGAAAGATAATCTATTACTATTATAATATAAATTGGATTAACTTACACATATGTATGTATGTAATTATTTATGTATGTATGTATGTATGTATGTATGTATGTATGTATGTATGTATGTATGTATGTATGTATGTATGTATGTATGTATGTATGTATGTATGTATGTATGTATGTATGTATGTATGTATGTATGTATGTATGTATGTATGTATGTATGTATGTATGTATGTATGTATGTATGTATGTATGTATGTATGTATGTATGTATGTATGTATGTATGTATGTATGTATGTATGTATGTATGTATGTATGTATGTATGTATGTATGTATGTATGTATGTATGTATGTATGTATGTATGTATGTATGTATGTATGTATGTATGTATGTATGTATGTATGTATGTATGTATGTATGTATGTATGTATGTATGTATGTATGTATGTATGTATGTATGTATGTATGTATGTATGTATGTATGTATGTATGTATGTATGTATGTATGTATGTATTAAATAATGATATAATGACATGTATGTATTAAATAATGATATAAAGTGATATAATAATAAGTTGAAAAATATAAAAATGTATACACAAATTATTATAACTTTTAAATATATTTAAAAAACATATATAAATAAATATAAAGATGCATAAAATAATATTTACTAATAAAAAAGGCAAGGTTTTTTTTTTCTAAATTAAACTTCTAAATTAAATTTCTATATTTAATTTCTATATTTAATTTCTAGTTTGAACTTCTAAAGTAAAATTCTAAATTAAATTTCTAATTAAAATTTCTAATTTAAATTTTCTTGTTAAAACTTTACTTGAAATTTCAAATTGAAATTTCTAATTTACATTTCTTCTTTAAATATCTGCTTTAACTTATTTCTATTGACTTTTTCTATCAAGTGCTTCTTTAAATTTCACTTTTAACTTTGTTTTTTATACTTCCATTTTAAGTTTCTAATTTAAATTTCTTAGTTGAAGTTTTGATAAAAATTATAATTTACTAAATTCTAATTTAAACTGCTAATTTACTATTATTTATTAATTTATTATTAATAAACTGCTTTTTTATTTTCTTTTTTTAATTTTTTCCTTTAAGTTTAAATTGAAGATATATATTTTTATATATATATATATATATATATATATATATATATATATATATATATATATATATATATATATATATATTTCATATTTTCTAATTGTAAGGCTTTCGTGTAGGGTTTTAGGTTTTGAATGTCTTTGTACGTACAGATGTGAATGATGCTTGAATGCTTTGTAAAATGATTGTGATCTGATTTAATTTTTACTTGGCGCATACAAATGTACACGCCAAGTAAAAGTTTGCACGCATTTTTTTCTGTTAATTCTGACTTTGACAGTCGCATACGATCTTTTCTGACTTAAAGAGCAATTAATTTTGCCAGCCTAGTTCTTATTTAACGTAAAGTTTAATTTTAAGAAAAATATTTAACTATAATTAATTATGATATTATTATGAGTTCGACATTTTGACCCTGCTAGCACACAACGTTGAAAAAACGTTGAAATAACGTTGATCGACGTTGATCAACGTTGTTACAACGTTGTTTCAACGTTGTTTGCTTGCTGGGGATTACTAATGAAATAAAAAATTTAATAGGTTAACAAAGTTATAAAAAAACTATAGAACTTTTAATTTTTTATTTCACTTTTACATAAAAGATCATTTGAAATTTATTTAAAACTTCTCCCAAGGGTCTTTTTATCTGAAACTTCACGTTTCTAATTTTCCGGCTGTAAAAAAATTATTTTTAACTTTACACTCTTTCGAACAAATTTTCATTCATTTGCATTTAATAATTTCATTCATTAACTCAATACAAAGTCATTTTTTCATATGGGTCCATCATATTTTTACTTTGATACAACTTCTATCATCTTCAAACTTTTTTATCGTACATTGGATAAAGAACTTACGATAAAAAGAAAATATAAAAATCTATTTTCATATTTCTTATACATGAACATTGATCGATTAAAACCATTTATTATAAAGTTGATAAAATAAGAACGGATATTAATTTTTTAATAATTTCGCATATTTTCAATTCAAACTTAAAAAAAGAAATTAAAAGAAAATGAAAAATAAGTGCATAAAATTAGAGCGACGAAATAAAATACAAAATTTTAATGAAATAATTCAGAAAAGAAAATTATAAACGAAATATAAAGAAGATTGAAATAGAGGAATTTTTATATATTTTTTTATAAACGAATTTATGGAAAAAGTTTAAATAACACACTCATTTAAAAACGTTTATAAGAAATGTTGCTCAGAAAAAAAAGTTTACCAGAAGTTTAAATTAGTGGTATAGCATAGAATTTCAAATTAATTTAAATTACTAATGACACCATCGATTTTCCAGTTCTCTCTGTTTCACAATACATTTCTATTCCTTTCGTGTCTTTAAAAGAACTTGCTATATTATTTTTTCTATCCAATTTTGATGGATGATTGATACCAAAAATATCCTTTCTTATTTCGTCAACTTAATAATAAAATTCTAAAGCTTCATTATATTTTCCAATATCACACAAACAGTTTGCTATAATATTTTTTGTATCCAATGTTGATGGATGATTGATACCTAAAATATCTGTTTGTATTTTATCAACTTTATTACAAATTTCTAAAGCTTCAAACCATTTTCCCATTCCACTCAAACAGTTTGCTATATTATTTTTTGAAAACCAATGTTGATGAATGATTGTTACCAAAAATTTCGGCTTGTATTTTATCAACTTGATAATAAGTTTCTAAAGCTTCGTTAATATTTCCCATATTCTTCAAACAACTTGTTATATTATTTTTTGTTGCCAATGCTGATGTATGTTTGATACCTAAAATGCCCGTTCTTATTTTATCAACTTAATAATAAATTCCAAAAGCTTTACTATGTTTTCCAATTCTATATAAACAATATGCTATAATATTTTTTGTATCAAATGTTGATGGATGATTGATACCTAAAATATCCGATCTTAATTTATCAACATTAAAATAAATTTTTAAAGCTTCATTATATTTTCCCATATCGCTTTAACAGTTTGCTGTACCATTTTTGGTATCCAGTATTGATGGATGATTGATACTTATAATATCTTTTCGTAGACTTTCAACTTGATATTAAAATTTCTAAAGCTTCATTATATTATCCCATTCAATATAAACATTTTGCTATATTATTTTTGGTAGCAAATGTTGATGGATTATTAATAACTAAATTATCAGATCGTATTTTATCAACATGAAAATAATTTTCTAAAGCTGCATTATATTTTCCCATTCGATATAAACAATTTGCTATACTACTTATTGTATCCAATGTTGATGGATGACTGATACCTAAATTATCCGTTCATAGTTTTTCAACTTAAGAATAAATTTCTGAAAATTAATTATATTTTCCCATACAATATTAACAGTTTGCTATGTTATTTTTTGTAGCCAAAGTTAAAGGATGATTGATACCTAAATTTTCCGTTTGAATTTTATCAACTTGATAATAAAGTTCTAAAGCCTCACTATGTTTTCCCATTTGATATAAACAGTTTGCTATACTATTTTTTGTATCCAATGTTGATGGATGATTGATACTTAAAATATCCGTTCTTATTTCATCAACTTTAAAATAAATTTCTAAAGCTTCTTTATATTTTCCCATATCGCACAAACAGTTTGCTGTACTATTTCTTGTATCCAATGTTGATGGATGTTTGATACCTAAATTATCCGTTCGTAGTTTTTCAACTTGAGAATAAATTTCTAAAGCATCATTATATTTTCCCATTCGATATAAACAGTTAGCTCTACTATTTTTTGTGGCCAATGTTGAAGGATGATTAATACCTAAAATGTCTTTTCGTATTTTTTCAACTTTATAATAAATATTTAAAGCTTCATAATATTTTCCCATATCACACAAACAGTTTGCTAAACTATTTTTTGTATCCAATGTTGAAGGTTGGTTGATATCTAAAAAATCCGTTTGTATATTATCAACTTCATAATAAATTTTTAAAGCTTCATTGCATTTTCCCATTACACTCAAACAGTTTGGTATATTATTTTTTGTATTCAATGTTGATGGATGTTTGTTACCTAAATTTTCTGATTGTATTTTTTCAACTTGACAATAAATTTCTAAAGTTTCATCAAATTTTCCAATTCCACACAAACAGATTGCTATATTAGTTTTTGTTACCAATGTTGATGGATATTTGATACCTAAAGTGTCCATTCTTAGTTTATCAACTTGATAATAAGTTTCTAAAGCCTTACTGTGTTTTCTTGTTCGATATAAACAGTTTGCTATACTATTTTTTGTATCCAATGTTGAAGGATGATTGATATCTAAAATATCCTTTTGTACACTCTAAAAACAATCCGTTAGAAAAAGTAGCGGACTGCGTGTCTCCGTTAACTTAACGAAGTAATTCGTTTCCAAAAACAACAAAATTAACGGAGTAAAGTTAACAAAATACGTAATCTTCGAAATTCCATTAATTCAACGGATTAAATAATAAAATACGTTAAAAAAAAATTTTTTTTTTTAAAAAGGTTACCGAAAGAAATTATGAAATGCTTCCTCTGTAGATTGTATTTTTCTTCATTACATGTCCTTTTTTCTCATTTTCGAAATTTACATGGATTGACTTCGAGAGGTTCAAAAGTCAAATGCACTTTTGATAAATGCAGTAGAGTTTTCCTAAGTTTCATAAAGTTAAGAAAACATTATGAAACCCAGCATTCAACAATAATTCCTGATGAGATCAAAGCTGCAAGTTCAACTACCACTACATGTGTTTTTTTTTATAAGCATAACGCTTATAAGCATATGGAGGCTCAGATTTGGAAAAAAAAAAGCATATGTAAGCATATCCGTGAGCCTCCATAAACTATTTTAAAAATTTGAATTTCATTTACTTAAAAATTTTAAATATATATATTTCTAAATTTATTATTTGTAAAAGAACAAAAGCTTGATAAATTTGTTCTTTTGCTGGACAATTTGAAGGGACAGATGCAGGAGAATTTTAAAGATGCTGTGGTTGCTGCTAAAGGACTTCTATGGTACGGTCTACCAAGTGTCACTGACCTTTGGCAACTAGTTGATGCAGGGTATGCTGCCACTCTGAAAAGACTTATTGTGATTGAACATCAAAAATGGCTCGATAGAGATAATCATTTTGATAGATGGTTCAGTAATACATTGCAAAAGAGAGACGAATTTTGATTACACATTGGGCAGGGGAAGCATGGAAAGCTTTAAACACTTCAACGTATGGCAATCAAAGGAAGAAATGTTGGACAATGACTGGGTGTTTAATGACTTCTGATGGCTCAGAAGATTTGCTTGTTAAACCAGAGGGCCTTGATAGTTACAAAGTGCCGCCACCATCCATTACAGATCCTGGCAGTGATCAACCCATAGGAAATCAGGGTGATATTCAACCGGTGGAGGTAGATAATGCTATAAATGAAAGTGCCAACAAAATTCTTCCAGATGACATCTTTATTGGTCCGGACGAGAAGGAATGCGAAGTTCATATCTTTGATTTCATTGATAACATTTGTATATAGTATGTATGTTTTATTTTTTGTTATTATACTATAACATTAATTCAGCTACATTAAAACCAAAGCAAATACAAAGCATAAGTCAACTTTTTATTTTTCTTATACCCATTAACCTTTAGTAACGCGCACACTTTAAGAAAGTATTGAAATAAGCATATTTTATTAGAAATATGCTTAAGCTTAAGCATACTTTTGAGCCTCTTTTAACTTTTTGCTTAAGCATACCCGAGCCTGTTTCAAAAATTTCATATGCTTATTTAAAAAAAAACATGTAGTTAGTTTCTTTTTATTCTGTTCGAGCGTATGTATGTATGTATGTATGTATGTATGTATGTATGTATGTATGTATGTATGTATGTATGTATGTTACATATATTTATATATATATATATATATATATATATATATATATATATATATATATATATATATATATATATATATAAATTTTTTCTTTTATATAAATTGTTTTCTGTAATTTTTTTTTAGATATCACTGATGAAGAAATAACAATTGAAAGCCAAAGGATTAACACAGATGACATTATTGAGGATGTAGAACAAACCACATCCATTAAGTTGGAAGTTTCAATTATGAAATTTTTTTCAGAATTATCTGCAAAAGGTAACATTACTTTAAGTAACTCACAAATGATAATGGAAAATATAATTGGAGTTGTAAATGACATATCATTTTTTGGTTCACAATTGCTTAAAGATCTGATAACCCAGTTAAGTTTATCACAGGATAATACAAGTATCAATGAAGATTTAATAAAAATGCAAAACATTTGTAATATAACAAATAACATTGATACAATTCATAAAAGGGAAAAGTGGTTAGTGGACAATGGTTTTTTTTATAAAACCGATAGAAATACCTCTTGGCATGCGATTAGAACAAAGATTTTCAGCTGGTTTAAAATGAATGCAATCTGTAATTGTAGAAGATAAATGTTATTTTGTTCCAATTGATCAGCTTCTTGCAAAGATAATGGAGTCTGCATCCGAAAAAATTATTTTTCCAATGTACCGTCCTAGTTCAATTCCAACAAGAATTAGAGATTTCTTTGACACAAAAAGATTTCACAGTCATCCTTTTCTCCAAAAATATCCAAAAACATTTTTACTTCAGTTTTTTGTTGATGCATTTGAAGTAACTAATGTGTTAGGAAGTCATACAATTGTTCATAAACTTGAGGCTTTATACATGCAAGTTAGAAATGTTTTGCCAGAGTATCAGTCCAAGACAGACAGCATTTATTTGATTGGAATATGGTATGTTTTAGATGCCAATATTACAAGCTATTCATATGATAACATTTTGAAAAATGTTTTATGTCAGCTCCAAGAATTAGAAAGTGAGCAAGGGGTTCAAGTTATAGTAAATGGAAAGAAAATAACTATTCATGCAATAATTGTCATTTTTTCTGCTGATAATTTAGGAGCACATTCCTTATTTGGTTTTATGGAAAGTTTTCGTGCCACCTATTTTTGTCGTTTTTGTAAATGTACTCAATCTGAATTGCAAGAAACCTATAGGTCAATAGTTTTTGAAAAACGAACAATAGCTGATTACAATCTGTGTGTAGTTGAGTCTCAATCAACTGATTATGATCCTTCCAAAACTGGCATAAAACATGATCGTCTTTAAACTGTCTTAATTGGTTTCACTGTACAGTGAAACCAGTTAAGATCATGCATACAATCTACAGCACTTTGTTCTATACATATAGAACAAAGTGCTGTAGACTGTATGCATGATTTGTTGGAAGGAGTAGTGCCGTTAGAAATATGTCTTGTGTTACGGACTCTTACAGACAAAAAAAATATTTCCCTTGTAGATATAAATAATGCAATAAATAATTTTAATTACTCCTTGGCAGACAAAAATAGCAAACCACCAGAAATAAATCTTCAGAATTTACGTATTAAAGCTGCTGACTCATGGTGCTTGATACGGAATTTGCCTTTCATGATAGGCAAATATATTCCAGATGAAGAACCCCACTGGAAACTTTTGGTTCTATTATTAAGACGTTTGGATATTATTTTTGCTCCTGAAATATTAGATGGTCTTACTACTCAACTTGAATTTTTAATCGAAGAGCATCATTACTACTTTAAATCAGTTTACCCAGAAAACAGATTAATCCCAAAGCATCACTTTATGCTGCATTACCCAGAGTGTATGGCTAAGTTTGGGCCATTAAGTAGATATTGGTGTATGCGATTTGAGGCAAAACATTGTTTTGCTAAAGAACTTTCTTCAGTTATACGTAACTTTAAAAACATCTGTTACTCAGTCATGCATCGATACCAATTGAAACTTGCTAATTGCTTATTTAGTAGGTCATTGTATTCAGATAATAAGCAGCTTGGTAAATGTGATAAGGTTATTATTGGAAATTTGCAGGTAGAAATTGGAAACACCATATGTGAATCATTGAATTTAAATATATTTGATGAGGTTTATGTTGCTCATTCAATTACTTGTTTTTTAGAGACATTTAGAGACAATTAGAGACGTTTCAAAAAAGTAATGTTGCAGTATTGCTAGGCGAAACACTTGGATTGCCAAGCACCCTTTTTTATGATCCTGTAAGTTATCATGGGTATCTTGACAGGGCTCTGGAAAATGCTAGGAGAAAATTGTTACGTGAGTATTTTATAACATTTGTATTATTATAAAAACATTGGCTTCTATTTTTCAATTGTGTTTCTCATTTTAATGTCATCATGAAACATTTAAAGTTGTATTATAAATATTTAAAGGAACTTCTACCCCCACCCAACTTTCATGGAGGAATCAGCTCATAGTAAAGTGGCACTACAAATTATAAATAAAATTGTTCTTAATTCATTCATTTACCTCTTATAATGGTAATAATTAAGAAAGTATTTACGATGTTCATTTAGCTTCAGCTAAAAAGCATTCATGGTCAAAAAAAAGGGAAGCAGATAAAATCAAAATACCTGATTCTACTGTTTTGGGGTCATTTACAGAACAAACAGAAGGAGCCTTGTGCTCAAAACAATTCAAAGAAGGGTGTCCTCGTGACTTGGCAGATTGTATGATTTGTGGAGGTTTATTTTCATTTTAAGTTTATGAGCATGTATACTAAATCTTCAATAATAGAATCCAGTTCAGTGGTTTTTCTAGATTGTGATTTAATTTTAATTTCATTTGCAAAATATTATATAATGGTGAAAAATTTTAAATAAACTGTCACTTTTATAAAGGTGTTTCAAACATTGAAGATGTTGAGAAACTAAGATATCTTGCCTTGTCGAGAGTTGAGGAAATAAAACAATGTACGCGATCTACCTTTTGTTTGCGTCAGACATGGATTGCAGATGAGAAACCAATCTTGTCTACTATTATAACAAATTATCCCAAATTTGCCTTAATTCCCAAACTGGTAATATTCTGTATTTGCTTTTATATATTTGAAATTTTATGTTTAAACATACTTTTTATTTTTTTATGTGTGACATATCTTTAACAATAACATTAAATGTTTTTTTTACTTGTAACACTTTCAGTGTCTAGTTTTAGAAATAACTTTTGCTTATACTACTATACTATACGATTAGATTTGTATTATATTCAATTATAAACTTTTGGACATCAATTGAATAGAATACACTCTGTCAAATTTTGTAACACCTTGCTTTTTTTTTCAAAAACCATTTTGTATTTGATAAGTTTTTTTGAAATAATATTGACTTTTTTAGATTGATATAGAATTTTCAACCAAATATCCTTTATGTAAGCTGAATGTAATGGATACGTTTTTGACTAAAATCGTTCAGCCACTGTTTCAGCATTGTGGACAAATGAAAGTTCTTTATCTGACAAATCTAGTCAATGCACCTAACCAGAGCAACATTGGTATACTCTTTGTATTTCAAATTTTATCAAAAAAATTTTTTTAAGCATACCGTTGAAAATGGTATGCTTTAAAAAAATTTTATGAAAAAATAATTATCTATTACCTAGATTGGAGAGTGTACAATGTATGCAAAATGTTATGCTATTTACTGCGACAAGGAGGAAAGCAAAGGAAATCTGCTCCTGAGATAATGGAACACATCATGATATGCAATGTAAGTATCATCTCTATAAAAGAAATTTTTGCCTAAAAAATTTTTATGCAATGTAATTAAGAAGAACAACCACCAGATACCTGATTTTTTGAGAGAAGAGAAACAGCAGTGAGGTGTTTAATCCTCAACAATAAATTTTATTGTTGAGGATTAAAAATAGTATTTTATTATTTAGGTAAGTGATGCAATCTCATATTTTGCAGAAAATCTTGATAACCCATATCCTGTACTGTTAATAGAAGGACAAGAAGGCAAAAAAATTTTATCAATAAAAATTGCATACGAAAAAAAAAAATCAATGCGGGCCAATCTATAATGGAAGGTATAGATCGAATGCTCAAACTTTACTGGTGTTTTAACATTCAATACAATCCGATTTCCAATTATTTTTGGCAGTTCATTCAAGCTTATTATGATCTTGGCTATGGAAAAAAAGCCTAAATGTGTTATTGAACTACTGGCTAATTTAATAAAATATACCACATAGTCATGTGGCAGTTTTTTTTATCACATCCCATGACCTATAATATTTAAGTGTCTTGAAAAACAATATTTTTTGAAAATGTTCTTTAGAGTGTAAATTTGTTTGCATTTTATAGCTTTACTCTAACTATCTTGATTTTCCAGATATTTGAGGTTTAATATTATTTTTATTCTTGTCCATATGGCTATAGGAAAAAGGTCTTACAAAATCATCAATAATTTTAATAAATTTTTAGATGACAAAACATTTAAATATTTTAAAAACTTTTACACTTCATTTTTAACCTGGAAAATAACTTGTTATCACTGTTAACTAAGTCAACCAATGACTAACAAATTAATGGCCATAATAATAGTTATAGTTTTATAAGTGTGTGATGACACGCAGCTCGTTTTATTGAGAAAGATATTCTTTTGATAAATTATTTTTAAAATCTTGTTTGTTAGAGTTTTATCTGTCAGCATATTTAAGTTAATTGCATAAAAAATAATAAAGTTTTGAATTGTTTTTTCTATAATCATATAACAATAAAAAAATAAATAGATGTGTTTTTTATATTTGTATTATAATCTTATATGTTTTTAGCTTTAATATATAGTTTAAGCAAGTTAAGGACTTACATGGACATCAGCTTACAATGGTTTAATCATGTTCATGTATTACAGTTATCTGTTCCTTGTTATTGTAATTTTTTTAAAATAAATTTGTCCGTTACATCAGACAAATATTTTAAAAAATGAGTTGTTAACAATATTTTTTGTTTACAGGATCTTTAAATCACATTTACATCGTAGATAAAAGGTTTGTTGCAATAAGTTTAATTTGCTAGCTTTTTTGTAGTTACACAGTTTTAGTATAAACTAAATGGTCATTTACACAATTTTCTTTATATGGCTTGTTTATATTCTTATAATTTGCTATTTTAGACACATGGCATGCAATATCACGCTGTAAGTTTAAATTAGTTGTAAAATTAAAAATTAGATTGTGATTTGCATTTCTTTTGATGGGGATATTTATTTAGGTTTGGTACAACTAAGTTTATGTATGTCTTGTTTATATTCGTTTAGAATTTGCTACTTAGACACGAGGGATGTGGTATCAAATTGAAATTCTGATATTGTTATTTGCAACTCTTTTGGTGAGCTTATTTATTTTTGTTTTAATTTATCGTTATTTAAGTTTAAGACCTTTTTTTTATTTTGTTCCTGACAGGTTTTGAAGTATGTGGAAATTATAGAACCTTTTAGTTATCAGATAAGATTATCTTTTGTTACACATTTTTATTAAAGATATTATTAAGTTATTGCATTGAACTTTATCTTTAGAAAATGGTATCAGAAATTTATAAAATAAAAAAATTTCTATTATCAATTTAAAAATAAAGAATTATCAATGAATATATTTCTTAAAGGTAATTAGTAAAATTTTATTTTCATTTCATACTATTTATATCATTTAGGTTCCATATTTTCTTTATTGTATTTTATGTTATATTTACCTTTAGGAATTGACAACACGTTGCTGGAATTGAAGCGTGAAACATGGAAATATATTTAAAAATATATTTTTAAAAAAACTATTTTGATTGTAATTAAAAGTTTGTGTACTGAATTACATTATTATAAATATTTGGTTAGTTTTTAATGTCCAGTTAAAGAGTTTTTGAAGCTTGCTAACAAATTGAGCACTATATTTCTCCCAACCATGTTAGTTTGTATAATTAGTACTGCTTGTATCAGATAGTAATTATTACATTTATAATGGTAAGAACCAATGTGTATTAAGAATATTTTTATGAAATAATTCCTGTATTAAAAAATGTAAGGATTATTTTATTATCAAATTCCAATATTATGTGGCTTAATTCATCTTTAATTATAATGGAGTGATTTAAACTGATTATTCCCTACAATAACGTATACACTAACGTAATAACTCCTTTATTTAATAGGATTGTTTTGTCGGAAAAATATCAACGGACTTCAATCCGTTAAAACTTTAATCCGTTAACCTAACGGAAAAGCCGTTGGTGCAATAGCGACGGATTGATCTGTTACCCAATTCGTTGTATACAATGGATATTTTTTTAGAGTGTATTTTATCAACTTGATAATAAATTTCTAAAGCTTCATTATATTTTCCCATTCCATACAAACAGTTTGCTATATTATTTTTTGTACCCAATGTTGATGGATTATTGATATCTAAGATGCCCGTTATCTTTTTTTAACTTGATATTAAATTTCTTAAGTTTCTTTATATTTTCCTATATCACACAAACAGTTTGCTATGCTATGATTTCTATCCAATGTTGGAGGATGATTGATACCTAAAATATCCGGGTTTTTTTATCAACTTTTTAATAAATTTCTAAAGCTTTATTATATTTTCCCATTCCACTCAAACAATTTGCTATATTTTTTTAAATATTTAATGTTGATGGATGATGGTTTCCTAATATTTCCGTTTGTATTTTATTAACATGATAATAAATTTCTTAAGTTTCATGTTTATTGCTTATTGATAGAAACATTTTTTTGATAAGAAACTTTGTATACTCCCACTCTGTTGATGGAACACTTCACACATTTCTTGTTTGTTAATACGAATAATCTGGATCAAATGGTTATAGAAGTTCTTCCCATCTTCAACGTTGTCCTTTACCATTTCCAACTCTAACTTTAGAAAATGAATGATGTTTACGTTGCATATTTCTGTAATTTCTTTGAGGTTTTGATAACATTTACACGCTGTGTCTGATGTAATTTCGTGCATCTCGTACCTATCATTGTCATTGTCGATACATTTAAGCAACGAATAACTTACTAGTAAACTTATTGCTCGATTTATCAAAAGCTGTTCTTTTATTTTCAGGTGTTTAACATAATCAAATACCTTGATGAAACATTTTTGTAATGAGTTGACTGTCGCAATACAATAAATGGTTTAAAATTTTTATTGATTTTTCATTCGATGCTTCTATTTTGTTTAATACTATGCTAATTGATGTTATAGTAACTTTGATCCTACTTCAGTTTGGATACCTCCCTCGAGTATTTTGAAAGGATATCATCGAATAAGATCTAAATATTCCTGCAGAGAAACGCTGTTGTTGTTTATATAGAGAATGGCAAGATTAATTGCGAGTGGATGATATTGAAGCACTTTGGTTATTTCGTTTAGTTTTTCTTCATCGTTTGTTAATATTTGTTTTATACTTCTTTTTGCGAAAAGTAACGCATCTTGAGGCGAGAAAGAGTTAATTTGTACTTGATTAACATTGGTAGACCATGATTTCGATTGTGATGTTACCAAAGTAAATTAATTTTTTTTTATTTGATACTTATTTTTCAAAATTCTCATCGTCGACGTTGTCGAAGACGTAAAGCGTTTTTTGTCTTTCAAAATAGTGATGTATTTTTCTAGAAACTGCTTCAATATCGAACGGATCGCCTTGAGAATCTCTTACGCTTAACCCTAGTTGGTGACAGAGATTAGTTATAGAAACTTGTATTTTATCAAATGCTGCATCCACCAACACAATACTTTCAAAATGGTTGTTATAAAGTTCTGCATACTTTCTTTCCTCTTTCAGACATTCCAGTTAAAATCGTGATTGATTTACCCGAATCGTTTGTTTGGCACACGTATTTATGAAATTGATTAAGTTCATCGTCACGTGAAAAGAAGGCTTTTGTCGGCGGTAGGATACCGAAAATCCAGTGTTGGGATATTAACTCTAAAATACAAAAACTTTTCAATTTTAACTACACAGTGACCTTTTTAAGGAATTTTCAGACGTTATTTTTTGAACTTCATTTCGCTGTTAACTTTTTTTAACCACCCACCCCCCACTTAACCACCCACCCTCCCCCAAAGGGGGAGGGTGGGAGGTTAAAATGTGCAGTTCAGAAGGGCTGCAAAAAAAAATTGAGACAGCGAGACTTGGAGTCTCTGTCACATTCAGCTTTTATTTCATATTTTTAAATAATCAATATTGTTAACTAAGTAATTAAATATAATAATGTTATAAATAGACCTTTTTTGAACTTAATTCAAGTGTGAGTTTAATCTGCAAATTTGCTTAATGATTTTGCTGGTAAAAATAGCCTGAAAGATTTGTGACAAAATAGCTAAATAAATTAAAGAAAGTTTTTCATAAATGTTCGTGTTATGTAAAAAAAATCTTTTAATAGTCTTTATTGTTAACTTTTTTTGTATATTTTGTGTTTTGTTTTTTTTTATCTCTATTAAATATTCAGGGGAAGCAGGAGAACTTCGGCATGCAACGGCGGTGTCGTACAAATTTATTTCCCCCATGAAATTATTTCCGAGCCGCACGCTTATTGGCTTAAGAGGTCCGTCCGAAAAAAAACTAAAAAACACCCATATAAACTTATCAACAACACCCGTAAAATTTTATTCCGATATTGATTTAAAGTGAGTATAGTTTTACAATAATTTTTAATAAATATATAAATTGTCATATTCTGATATATTACTTTTACATTTATTCTTAAGCAATGCCTAAGATCAATGCTAAAACTCAAGAGTTACGTCTTAAAGAGATTAGGCAGTACGCAATCGAGGGTAGGTAAGCAAACACTGTTTTGAACAGTGAAAAACGAGGGCTAAAATTAGCTGCAAAGAATTTTACAGGAATAGGCAAGTCAGTACTCATAAAATATTCAGTTTTAAGTTAAAGCTTTTTATACATGTTTGAACTATGTTTATAAAATGGTTAAATTTTCAGATGGACGTTTGTACTATAATAGAGATGAATCTCAACGACTTGTCTTATATAGTCAAGAAGAAAGAAGGAGGGTTCTCTTAAACTTTGTTAAAAACTTGCTGTTGTTTTAGCTACTGCTTTGATTAACACTCTTCATATGTATGGTCCACCAAAAAAAGGAATCACTGATCAAGGAAGAGAATTTGTAAATGAGGTAAATGCTAAAAGGTTTTCTAAAACTTTCATCTTCTTTGTGGTACTTAAATTTTTTTATTAATTATTTTTAATTTTTTTGTTATATAGCTTAACCATCAAATTTTTCAATTAATGGACATCAGCATACCATCCTCAAAGTAATGGTCAAGATGAACGCACAAATCAAACTTTTAAGCGTGCTTTAAGCAAGTATACTAATAATGAGATGAATGACTGGGATTGGTTTGATAGTCTTTATAATTTTAACTCATTTTCTCTAAAATGTACGATTTCATTTATTACTATTTTCTTTTTTGATGATTTATATTAGTTACACATCTGCAATTGCTTATGGGCTGAACATACCATGCCAGAAATCTACAAAGATGACTCCATTTTATCTAATGTATTTAAAACATCTTCCAGGTATTTAGGTGATAAATGATCAGAATGAGACTGATGCACAGTGGGCCTAGATGGCAAAGTTTTAGAAATAGGATCATAACTTATGATTAAGAAATCCGAAAAAACTCATTGAGGACTTTTTAGAAAGATAGTTTTTTGCTGATTATAGAAAAATTTAAATTTTTAATAATAAACTAAATTTGTGGGCTGGGTTCAAATTACCATATTTGGTCATTTTTAATAAACTATTATTTTTTGATAAATACTCAAAGTTAAACTTTTTTTAGATGACAATTAAAAAAGTAATTTATTAGATATACTTAAAGAGAATAAAATTCAATAGTTTAAATAATATAGGGGTTGGTTTCTTCTGTTTTATTGATAAGAAGTGTAGAATTTAAAAACAAGTATTCTGTCGAATTTGGATTTAAAATAATGTTAGTATAATAAAATTATAAGAAAAGAGTTCTAATGATTTGAACTTGCAACATATATTTGAAGATAAAATGTTAAAACATTAAAAACTTTATAATTAATCATAAACAAGGTTTTCAAACATATCATCAAAATTTTTCTTTGTTTTTGAAAACATACGCTCATGAGATCTGCTTGTATACTCATTTGAACCACAATCTTGGCATAACTTTGCAGGATGCGAATGGATAATTCGGTTTAAAACAAAAGGATCCGATTTCTCTAAAATACGACTCATTACATATATAAGTTGTTCTAGATTTGATATCTTACGAGAGATAAGTTTTAAATAGTTTCTAATATCTTTGTTGTTTGCTTCAAGACCTTCCTCCAATAAATTGCCAAGGCCATAACCATCATAAAGAGTTATTAAAGCAGCTGAATGATGAAGGACTCCATGAAGAGTGTGGTTAATTTGTGCCCATGGCATATTTGTAATAATGTTAAGAGTAGCATTATTGCATAACTCCTGAAATTTGTCTATTTTAATTTTACGCTGAAAAGAAATTATACGAAGTATTAAACTGATTTTAGAATGTAGTAGTAACATGCTATCTTTGTACATAGGAGAGCATAGATCATTTATGCTAGAAATTAGTTCTTCAAAAAAAATCTAAGGCCTTATGACCCTGTTGTAGATGTCCCTCCCTTCTCACCAGAGTTACATATCTAATCGCAGTCCAGTGTTTTCTTTTATTTTAGTAATAACTCTGTTTTTTGCATTACGTATTGGTTCACAAAGTGGTCCAGTTTTTTTAACACAAAGTCTATAATCTATATGACACCGATAAAATAGTTTTAAAAACCAGATAGTGCTATATATTTATATGAATGTGTTATACTTAAACTTCTGAAAGAGTATATTTTACTGATCACTATGTATATAGTCCACCAAATCAGAAAACTTCTATTAAGTAATTATGGCATTTTAGAGATTTTTTCGCGCCTCTTTTTCGCGCATTTTTTGTCTATTTGTGACCATCTTTAACTCGCAAAGGAGTCAGAGAAATACTAGAAATTATTCACCGGTATCATCTATTAATGAATGGTTGTGATCGTTTAGACCAATCTTACTAAAGCAGTAACATAGCCTGACACTAAATGCTGCCAAGTCATACCTCTGCTATAAGTTAACCGCTTGGCTGGCAAGGTTATCAATCTAGCTCAATATAATGCCAACTCACACCACTTTAAAAACATGGAAACAATATAATTTAAACATATATACAACTGCAAACAAATATGGTTTTATATAACACACATAAACACATTTTATAACAATATTAAATGACAGATATATTTATCAAAAACTATAAAAAATATACATATATATTAAAACAATAAATTTATACAAACAAAATGTGCTCACAACTTACAAACAGTAAATTTTCAAAATAAAAATCTTAAGACCATAAATTAAGAACATTAGAAAATATAACATTATTTGTGTAACACTTTTCACCTACCACACCTTGAATGAGATGTTTATTAATTTTGAAAAACAAACTATTAAATGCTCTCATTCTTGAACATGCAACATATTGTTGACCATCAGAGAAAAATGGTTTTTTTGAGATATACCCCAACTCTATTAAATGTTTGACCGTGACTTTTATTAATTGTCATTGAATAAGCCAATCTGACAGGAAACTCACGACGTTTCAGAACAAAAGGTAAATTAGAACCTGATGGAGCCAACTGAATTTGAGGAACAAAAACCCTTTACCACCAGAAACACCTGTCAAATCCTCTGCATCAATAGAATTATTTTGAAGAGCACAAACTTTTATTCCAGTACCAATGCATAACCCAGCTTTGAGATCTAAATATCTAAGTAGCATTATTACACAACCAATTTTCAATTTTAAACAATGAGGTGGCATACCTGAAGGAGTTAAACTATTCAAACACTCAACAGGAAAGTCATTTCTTTCATTAAGGTCATCAGTATCAATTTGATCAGCACTTAAATAAATTTTGACCTTACCCGGCAGACATTCAAGCACTTCTTCATTTATTGATAATGAATCAACTTTAGTTGGTGTTAAAATCATGCATTTAGAATAACCATTTTGATCAGCATCTCCGAAAATCTTTTCAACAATCCATTTATTTTCTCTAATAATGCACTGATTTGGTATTTTAATGCATCTTTTATAAGGATCCTCCTCTTTGACAGGTATTGTTCCATTCCCAAGTTTTAGTAGCCATTGGGAAAATTCACCTTCCCCATCTTGTACTCTCATATTTTCAGTTCATGCAAACTTCTGCACCAATTGCCAATGCAAAGAACATTTTATACACGATTCTACTATCTCAGCTGGTTGTCCTCCTTTCACAACAGGCAGAATTTGCGTAAAGTCACCACCAAAAAGAATGATTTTTCCTCAGAATGGAAAGTTGTTGTTGCAAATATCTTTTAACAACCTATCAATTGCATTTAATTCTTTACATGCTCATGTAAGACACTATACTCGTTGCTTCTCAGTTTGTTTCGGTTATTTCTGATGAAAGCAAGGCGCTGGCCTTTGATTTTAACATACGCATCTTTTATGGCAAAAAACTGTTTCAGCAATAGCATATTGCTGAAACAGTTTTTTGCCATAAAAGAGTGAAGAAAAAAATTGTCTAACTGAAAGTTTATATTGTAATACTGAGAAAATGTAACATGATTTCTAACCAATGTAGCACGTTCAGGGTTGTGAACCAATTGATTATGCCAACCAGCATCACCTCTTGGAAAAAATAGAGGATAAACCATAGGATCTAAGTTGGAAGACATACTTGATAGAGTTTTAAGAGGATGACCTCTTGGGTAAATAACATCTTTCCTGGAAACAGGTAGTACACCAACAAATACAACTGCAACTTCATTATGTGAAGGGAGACTGATAGCGATTATAGCAATTTATGCTGGAACATCATGATTCCAAAATATTTATAGCAAAATCATGTAGTAAACAGCGCTAAAGACAAAAAATCAAATTGAGATAAAACAAATTGTATATATAGCAAAATAATTTGTATTGGCTTTTAGTAAATGATTAAAAGCAGTGATTTTTAACAAAATTACCTATTTAACATTTTTAATAACAGACACAAACATGAAGTTAAGCCAAATGCCTATTAACTCAAAAGATAACAAAAAAACATCACAGCAACAACACACACCATAAGTTAATATATGTATATAATATAACTTAAGTAAGATAATATTCATATATAACAAAACATAAGTAACAACATTACGCAAAATGTTATTAAAATACATTATTATGCATTTTTAGAATAATCTTTAATAATAAAGGCTTGAAAACAGCTAGACCTAAAGCAGTAACAGTTTGACACTAAACACCATCGTGTAACCCTCTGTTAAAAGTACATCACTTGGCTGGCAAAGTTGACAAATCTTGCTCTAAACGTTTACCAAGTCACAGCACTTTGAAAACACGCAAACAACATAATATAAACATATGTACCAACTATAAACACAATAAATGTGTTTAAATATGTATATAAGGTTAAATATATATACCTCATATACATATTTAAACACATTTTTAAAACAATCATATAACACATATCAACACACACACAAACAATAAAAAAACACTTTACATTATTATAAAAACACATTGATAAAACAGCTATAAGTGTGCAAATAAAAATTTTAAAAATGATGCCAGAAAATTTAAAAAGATACAAAATATATATTTACAAACAATACTCTTCACCTTCTTTTTTTTTCATAAGAACTGTAATCCTCACAACAAAATTTAACCTTTACATACTATAACATGTGACATGCCATGTCAGTGCTGGCACAAAATTTTAATTTATTTTCTAAATTTTCTAAAAAAGAACAATAATAGTTAATAGCATCACAGAAATTTCAAAGTAGTAATAATTTCAAAGTAGTAATAACCATTTTATGGAAATAGCATTAGTATAACTTTAAATAACATCCATACCCTTATTTTCCTTCTAAAAAATAAAATAACAAAAATAAAACTGCAAAAAAAGAAAAGCTAAAACAAACAAAATATAAACGATTTAAAAAATTAAAATCCTTTCTACTTTTTCTGATAAAAATTGAGAAAGTTTTAGTAAAAGGTGCATAAAATGTTCTAATAGCAAAACTGCAAGTTTCTATATAAAACTCAGTTTTCTTTGATTTTTGCTAATAAGACTTGTGTCAAATGAGCGTTTAAATGCTCCGCTCAGTTTAACTGCCGTAACAACTAAGAAATCACTCAGCAATGCTGACTAGTTTTGAGCATAAACGATTGTTTATGATAATATGTTCGAGGTGTATGAAAGGTCATACAGGATACGATGCTTCTTGCACGGTTGCATCAATGAGATGTAAAGTTTCGTTAAGAACAATTATTTATAATAATATTCTCTTTTTGCAGTGTTCAATACAAGTTCAAAACTCACAAATAGCTAATAGAATTAAAATGTTCATTAACTGCAAGTTTGTTTCCTTTAAGGAAACAAAAGAACTCTTTCCAGTTTTAAGGGACCGCACTCAGTATAAAATTGAAGACAATAATTGACTTTTTCTCTTCTACAAGTGCCCAACCGCATTAACGTCGCGCACCTTTTAATAATGTTAGTAGTCCTTATCCGAGCCTCAAGTCTACTCGAGACGGCTAAAAACATTAACTTTTCATCATCCTTTTGTTTGCAGACAATAGTACTGTCAAAGAGTCAGCTATTTTCCCCTCCTAAACAACCTGAACATGGTTTAGGCTAGTCTCCCCTCTTAAACAACCTGAACGTGGCTTATTTCAAAAACATCCCAGCAAACATAAAGACGTCTTTTAGCCGTGTAAAAGACGGCGTTTCAAGATCGAAGAAGACGTCTTAGAGATGTCTTAAAAATGTCTCCGTTGTCCGTCGAAAAGACGTCGTACTCAAGATTGTTTACAGAGGCCTTACTGAAGACAGCCTAAAGATTTGTTTAATTATATTTTAAGAAAACTGTGCAGTATTAATGGTATATTTAAGTTGCTACTACCGATTATAATGGATTGACAACATTAAAACCACCATTAAGCAAGTTCAAGTTCGTACTATGTGTTTTAGAAACATTATTAAAGAAGAAAAAGAAAACTATTAAAATAAAAAAACGCAAATAATTTTAAAAAGTATATATAATACAGTTAGCTGGATTGTTACCAACTATCTTTTTACTAAACAATTTATACAACATATAGTAATATATACAATATACACAATAAAAAAGAATATTTCTTTTTAGTTTTAGTTCATTTTTACAATACTGTCCAATTTGCTGTTTAATTTCAACATTTGAAACCTTTTCAAATCTTCTCTTTACAACTGCTAAAAATCAAATAAAGCATCATGTAGGATATATTTATCAAATATATTGGAAATAAATTTAACTTAACATAGATTTTGAACAAAATTAAAAGTTGAATAATTTAAACTTGTTTTAGATTACCTTCTATTAAGCCATACAGTTTAGTTGATAATAAACCAACCTTTCCACCAGAAGCTTTTAAATTGAACTGTGTCAACAGGTTATTTGTAAATAATCTAAAAAACATATCGAATTAATAATAAATTTATAAAAAATATTAAACAATTTTTAATTATTGATTTCCATAATTACTATACATAAAAAATATATTTACCACACACAAATACAAAAAATGATTGCTATACAAAACGTAATAAAAAAACCTATTCATGACCATCTTGTCAGTTGTTTAAAATCTTCTGCACCTAAAAAACTGAGCTCTTTAACCTAAATAAAAGTTTGGCAAAATAATTATACAAAAATAACTATTTTCACTTTTAATTTATATGGATTATTAAGTTTTATATATGGATAAAGATTTACCAAATCAAGACAAACACAATCATTCTCTAAACTTTTGATAAAATCCTCATACTCTGCAATAGTGTCTAATTTCCTGATTGCAAAATTACTATGGGGTTGTTTGTTTGAAGCTAAAATGATCTCCTGGTTTTCAAGAACCTTTGAAACCATCTTGAACATCATGTGCTGGTATTCTAAATTATATGAAGAAAATGAAGAAAGAAATATATAGAATCCAAAACATTTCTTAATACATTTTCAAAATTATCTACAACTATTATTCTTATACCTAAAAAAAATCCAAATGTGAGTACAAACACTCTCCACATTTTACTTACTGCAAATAAAAAAATCAAGTAAATGTTAAAGAGCTTACTTCCAACTTCCATAGGAAACTTATTTTTAAGTAACTTCTCGGGTCCAAGCGCTTCAATCATGGTTTTTTTCTTGTATGTCTGTTTTCTAAAGCTTTTTGTTTGCTTCTGATGAATGAGGTATAACTAAAGCAAAAAAAAAATTATGTATATAAATAAAAAACAGTTATTTTTTTTAATCGACAACAGATCTTTTTTAAAAATTTTTGGTACTTTTTTTTTATTAATACATGTTTTTCTTATTTGAATGCCTGTCCAAGGCTGAGGCTTTAGCTCCTCGAGACCACAAAAGGTGAGGGATAAGAGGAAAGGGGAACTTACAATTTTTTTGTTTAGAGTCTATAAAAAAAAAAAAATTATACATAAAAAAAAATTTGATTGTTCCATTTCAGTTGATTGTGAAGATAAAAATAAGTGAGGCAAACATAAAGTTAACAATAAAAGAATATTCCAACTTTAATGAACAAAAAATATAGTAGAAAATTCAAAAGTAATACATACATAGTGCACCAGAATACGAAGGTGATTGTTCCTCTGTTGTTAAATGTAGAGGTAAAAAAGTGTCAGCTAAAAGTAAGAATTCAGTAATAGTGTAGATTAAAAATATATAAATCCTAATTTTGAAAAAATTGAAAATTAAGAGACAAAGTGTACCAGAACACAGATTAGATTGTTTGAAGGTAGATCCAGATGAGAAATGAGAGTCAAAAGATCTTTTTAATGATTTTTTTTCAACACAGATTTAAAAACTGGTGGGGGCAAAGGAAAATCAGGTAACTCTAAAACATAACAGTTTTATTATTTAATTTTCTATTAGTATTTATTCAAACATATTAATTTACAATATAGATACAAGATAGTTCTTGCCCAAATCATGGTGTAAAACAAAATCATGAAAAAAAAAAAAAAATTAAGACGTCTTATGTTTGCTGGGATTAGTGCTTTACAAATTTGAGCACGTGCTCGTTTTAGCATAGTAGTGGACCAAAAAAGTGATGTAGGTCATGGGACTCGGCGCTTCAGTCTCTTCGAAACACCATGGTGACAAAATCATGACCCTGACGATAAGGACACTTTATCCTCTACACTAGTAATTGGAACAAAGCACAAATGTTTTTCTTTCTCCCTTTTTGCATACTTAGCCGTCCACTAATCGCTAACATTAACATATAATTCAGTTAAAACCGCTAAACTTATTTAAATATATATTTGATGCCTATATTTGCTGTGTATTCATATGTTTTTACGTATATGTGGTCGGTATAAAAATACTTAAATACAGTCCAGTTCACCAAAATGTTGTAAACTACAATTTTTAAATAAAGCAATCGCTTAAATCAAAAGTGCATATTGGTTATTATTTAAAGCGCTAGTTGCCTTACACTGGCGTAGCATAGTGGAATGTTATAAGTGAATTCGTACGTCGTATAAGTTCAATGCGAATGTCGCGCCGCTATTCGAATTTTAATTTTTGTTTTTGCGAACAACTTATTTTTAGTTCTCTAGATCCGGTTATTTCAGCGTTTACAATAAGCACAGAAGCTTAGATGTATTATGTAACATTAGTTAAGCGAACATTGATACTCAGCAAGAGCCAAGAGAATTAGGCTAGATATAATCCGAGCAAAAACTTAACCCTATTATAAATGTCAACTTTCAAAACGAATATTTTATACCAGGCTAGAAACTTGAAAATTAATATGGAGACTAGAAGACTAGGCCAGAAACGGAAGAACTTAATTGGAATTAGACCTTACAGAAACTTATTCCAATTAGTAATGACAATTCCTGAAAAATCGAATATTGACATTAGGCTAGAACTAAGAGAATTAGGCTAGACCTTTAAAAGTGATATTGAGACTAGACTAAAAACTGAAGAATTCGACCACCGAGCAGAACTTTAATCACACCGAGCAGAAACTTAATCCAAATAGAAATGCCAAAGTTATAAAAAACGAATTTTAACGCCAGGATATATCTAAGAGAATTAGGCTAGGCTATATCTAAGAGAATTAGGCTAGAAGAAAACCAAGCGGAAACTTAAATCAGTTAGAAATGACAATTTCATAAAAAATCGAATATAGACACGAGGCCAGATTTAATAGAATAGAGCTAGAACTAAGAAAATTAGGCTAAAAATACACTGAACATGAACTTTATCAAAGTATATTTGTCAGTGTTCAAAACGAATATGGACACTAGGTTAGAACGAAGAATTTTGGACTAGAAAGACATTTGGCTGAAACTTTTTCCAATAAGAAATTTCAGCTCTTCAAATACGAATATTGACACCAGGCAAGAGCTTTAAATTGAATATTCAAACTAGGCTATAAATTAAAGAAATGGAACCGATTCATATCGAGCAGAAACATCTTCCATTTAGAAAAGCCGATTCTTAAAAAACGATGATGACACAAGGCTAGATCTAAGAGAATAAGGCTAGAAATACCTTTAGGAGAACCTTTATCTAATCAGAAGTTTCAATTTTAAAACGAATATTGACACCAGGCTAGAATTAAGAGAATAAGGCTAGAAATACATTTAGGAGAACCTTAATTTGATCAAAAACTGAATCAGAAATTTCAATTCTAAAGGAAATAAAGGATTTTTTGGATAACATTTATGACTCACAGGTATTAGGTAATATTGTATAAGGAAGGGCTAACGATATGGTACATGTGCGACATTTGGGCTCAGTAACTTTTTCATCTGCGTGACTCTTGATTTTCTTCATCTACGTGAGTCTTTAATTGACTCTGGACATATGTCCGAAAATATTTTTACTACTCTTAATCATGAGGCTTATGCTATTTCTTCCTTGTGGCATTCACGCTCGGTCTTGACCAATGCATGCAAATACGTACTGAATTGGAAGAAAATTTAAAAAGTCGATCGGAAAACTCACAAACACTCATCAACCTCTTATATAAATAAACGATAAATCGGAAAAAAGCAAAGTTAAAGAAAGCGAACGAGAAAAGAAGTACACACGGAGACTTATTCAACTCGACTTATAAACAAATGATGAATAGGTATCGCAACCGAAAACGAAGAAAAGCTATGAAAGCTCAAAATAACAAACAAACGAATTTCGTATAAATACGTGCAGTTTGCATATAAAACTGCGCGTTTTTATATGAAACTCATTTTTTTGGCTCCTCTTGGAATACGACTTTAGTCAAATGAGCACTTAAACATGTTACAAATGTTCAGCTCAGTTGCATCAGGACGTCTAAGAAAGCACTCAGCAATACCGAAATGTTTCGAGTGTAAATAATTGTTTAGGATAACATGCTCCAGGTATTTAGAGGTGTGTGAAAGGTCTGCAGGATGTGATGTTTCTCGGATTGTTGCATCTATACAATATTAATATTCACTAAGAACAATGAATAAAAGAAGCGCGTGTGACATTTTGTAGTTTTTGATTAAAAAAACAGCTCGCAATTGTAGAAGAATAAATGAAAAGAGAGCCGCAATGACTTTAAGTAGGGAAGAGGCGGGTAGGTCACGGACACTTAACAATAATGTAGATGTTATCCATATGCAAACGAAAATCAAAGTGAAAAAACATTTCAACGATAGTTCAAACACATAATTTATTGAACTAAACTCTAAAAAACTTTTTGGGCGTTTGTAAGAAATGTTTAAAACTTAAAATAAATTATGCATTAATAAAGTGTATCGAAAAATATATAAAAAATATACTCCTATCGTGTAAAAGCAAATTTTCTCATTGGGATCTTGGGTTATATGTTTGCTGCTACTAACTTGGGTGACTAACTTGGTTGCTGTTGGTTACTGTTTTATGTTTGGTCAACAAAAAAAAAAAAACTCAATATTTCAGTACGGCTTTTTTTTGGAAGCCCTATATCGTGGGTACACTGGCAAAAAACTTTAACTCAAAAATCGCTGTTTAGAGAAGTCAATCATTTAAGTTTTTATAAAACGTTTTATAACTTAACGTTAAATGTATTTTAAAATCAGAGAAAATATAATGTTTCATTCGACTTAGTGTATTTTGCCAGTTTGTAGAGCGTTGTAAACTTTACAATAATGCACCATTAAGTCAAAACTGCCGATTTTCAACTTTAGCCCTTTCTACCCGGGACTAAAGATACATCGTGGGTATACTGGCAAAAGACAGTAAGTCAATTTTTCACAAAAAATATTTAATATTTATAGTATCAAGAATTTTAATGGTTACATGTATTAGGAATGCAATATATACGGTATAAAAATATAAGGTATTTTTATATTACAATATAAAAATATAAGGTATTTTGATATTACGATATAAAAATATAAAGTATTTTTACATTACGATATAAAAATATAAGGTACTTTTATATTGTATATATTACATCCCTAATACATGTAACCATTAAAATTCTTGATACTATGAATATTAAATATTTTTTGTGAAAAATTGACTTAAGCTCTTTCTATCCGGGGACCAAAGATATATCCCCAAAGAAGAAACTATAAAGCAGTAACACAGATTTTACACAACTAATAAACGACAGTTTATTAGTTTTGTAAAAACGAGTGGCGTAGAATCTGTGTTACTGTTTTATAGTTTTTTTAAGTTGATTTCCTGTGTTTGTTAGAAAAAAATCAATGCTTCTTGGACACGTCGCTCTTCTGACGATGAGAATGATAAGAATCAACAAATGACATTTGAATGATCTTTTTTTTTTATTTTTTCTTATGACTGAATCGTTTATTTATTAAGTTTTACATGAAGTGGATTGCTTTTGTTTTTTAAATATGAAAGAAAAGAAATCTTTTCAAATAGTTTTAACGAGAAGAAGCGTTCTCAACGTACTTTTTTATTCCGTTAAAAAAACGACTCATTTTTTAAATTTTTTAAATTCATAATATGGCATTGTAATTATACGAATTGTATTTTTGTATTAAAATTCTTTATCTTCTTTTATCGTGCAATGCGATAAAACGCGATTGAACGGGATAAAACGCGATACGTTTTGAAAATTAATGTTACTGAAGGTGGATCTAATAGCGCGAAACTTGTTTTAAGAAAAGCGACGAACAGCGGTCTTTTTACCCAAAAAAAGCGAGGAAAATAAAAAGTATTTCAAAACTAAAGGGTCAAACGTATTTAGTATACTTTTTACTAATTTTCTAAGACCCATTAAAATCTGCCGAATGACAAGTTTTCAAAATGTAGAGAAAGTTGTTTTATTACTCGTGTTTTGTTAAGTAGCAAAAAAAAGAAAATGATCTCCCATTTTTTTGCTTTTTTTTGATTTGTTTTCCAATTTACTTTTTAGAACTCGATGATAAAGATATATTGACTTTGTAGATCAAGAAAATGCAAGGTTTCCAAATTTCACTTAATGTTTATTTGAACCAAATTTTGTTCATCTGTTAAATAGTTGTTTTTTTTGTCCGTTACCAAAAGCGGACTGGCAAATTTCTGAATTTAAATCTATTGCAAGACAAATTCAGAGAGGTGTTTATTATGTAGAACATCGGTCAAGTTAGTAAAAAACTTTTATTGAAAACTTTCTAATAGCAAAACTGCACGTTTTTATATTAAATTCATTTTTTTCACGTAAACAAGCAAACACATGCAGTTACATTGCAATTTTCAGGCCAAGATCTTAGCTTTAGATTTTTTTTTTTTTTATTATAAAGTTAAAAGCATCTTTTTTTTAAATATATATAGCTTTAAAGCATAAAAATTCTAATAAACGCTTAATTATTATGTTTTAGTAGTAAGGATGACCATAAAATAATTTCCGAATTTCCTGCGTATTTTGTCACATAAAAATTAATAAATTTAAGTATTTCAAATAAAAGGTGTTTTCCTTGGCCACACGTTATATCAGTTTATAAACTTATATCTGGTATAAACATCTTCAAAGCAATGGTATGACCTTTTTTATTAGGTTACGGTAAAAGACCAATACAAAAAATAAATCAAAATTACGATGTTGTTGTTTTTAAAGTAACGCATGCGCATAATAAATGTCCGCAAATGCTTAAAAATAAACCACCGCGCATAAGATTCGCATGCTGTGATTATGTTGTATACTTGGATTGCTATTAATTATTTTCCATTTCCTATTCGAAAAATACAGCATTGATATCCCTTTCATTTGAAATAAAGAGCTTGCTTCTTAAACCAACATAAAGCTTGAACAAACAATAAATATCAAAGAAAGAAAAAACATAAGCTTAACGAGAAAATTAAAAAACGAAACAGCTTAATTAAAAAAAACCAAAAACAAAAAAAAACAAAACAAAAAAAAACAACAAAAAAACAAAACAAAAAAACAAAATACAAAAAAAAGCAAATAAAGTAACGTTTAAACAAAATATAATCATGAAAAACACAGAGCTAAAAAAAAAAAAATCTTAAAAAGGTCAATAAAACGAAACACATCTTCAGAAACCAAACAAAGTGAACTATGAGACGAACAAAACGCGATTGTGTCGGCAGGGGAGGTACTATAAAATCCGCGTTATAAAAAATGTTAAAACAGCACCAAAGAAGAAAGTCGCTATAAAGAATGCCACCGCAAAAGTGGACAAAAAATAATCTGTTCTGCTCAATCCTTCATCAAAGCCGCACATTTTTCTGAGGAACAAAGTTCAGGCATGGAAACTGTTTAAGTTATTATCCAAACCAACAAAGTTTTTAACAGATTTGTGGCTATGAAAATAGCCGTTTTATTTCAAAGTATACTTTTAAGCTCGTTCTCCACTGATCCTTCTGGCCAACTGAATATTTTTAGGCATTACGGTGACAGGCTTTGCTTGGATGGCGCACAAATTTCATAGCATGTTGTTTCAGTGATACCTCTTTCTCTGGTTTCTGCAAGTCAGCGGAAAACATATTATGGCTTTTAAAACAACTGTTAAACTCTGATCACATGGTATAAGTTAAAACTTTTATAGCATTTGTTTAATTAGACTGTTCAGGATAAAGTACCTACTTCACGCGTTGAGAAATTACTAAACAAATTACACCAAGGTAAAGGAAATAAGTTGTCGGCACCAACAGATTTTCATCATTCTTCCGAGATAAACATTTATAAACTTGGAAACATTTTTCGTGTAAACAAAGTTCCGTCAATGATAAAATAGACCTTTGAGGATAATTTTAAAATGACTAAAAAAAGTATAGCGAAATATAAAAAAGCTTAAATAAAAGTTTTTGTCAAGGTCTGGCTTCATTCAACTCCTTGGTCCTTCATTCACCAGGCTTAATTTTGTGTCTTTTTTGACTATTTTTTCCGATATGTCGCCATTTTTTGCCTTGACAACTCTATAAGCTCCATAATATATATTCCTCTATGCATTATTTTTTAGTAGATGTATTTTCTAATGGACTTTTTTATAATTCATTTGATAGTGCAAAACCTTTTAAAAGGTTATTTAAATTTATAATAATCTGCAAAATGCGGATAATTATATTTCCTAAAATGTTAAGAATATCTAGCTATATAAAATTAAGCCTAAAACCTGATTCTATTGCTGTCATCTTGAATAACTAAAAGGAAGTTGATGTGGCTGGTTAGACGAGACCAAAAAGTCTCGACGAATCCGCCAGACTTTAATATAATTTAATTTCTATTGTTTAAAACAAAAGATTTGTAACAATACGCTACGAGCATGGCTCGCAAAAAAAAAACAATAGGATGCACGCCCTTCTCTTATAGGTCCATGATTCCTCGAATTGGATGAAGCAGTAAAAAGGACATTGGTATTTGCAGCATCCTCAACATACCTATAGAGGGCGGCACTTGAGGAAACTTGATGATATTGCAAATACAAATGTGGCTCACTTTTGGAAACATGAGGAAATTACAAATACAAATGTTCC